>NC_068446.1:21933498-22278498 GCF_023373465.1 Oncorhynchus keta | reverse complement strand
AATAATATTTATAGAGCTGTTATCTTCCGAATAAACTCTTAAAGACCTAGTAATATCTTACATCAATAGCAGTCAATATTAATCGTCACCTCAATTCAGTCTCATCTGAAAGTTGTAAATTCTTGGTTATCTGCATGAACCCTGGCTAACAAGTTGAATCAGCAATGTAAAATTGGGTTTAATTATTTATTTATGAAATACCTAACTAATCACACAGAATTACACATACACATAATTAATCATAGTTTGATTACAATTTACGTCATAAAGCAAAACGTCCCTAGCGGGCGGAACAGATATGACAGCTTGTTACACAAAAGAAAAGGGGCTGGGTTTGAGTGAAAGAGCGGGAAGACTGAGGAACAAAGGGTGAAGCTGTGCTATCATAAATACAATATCTTATGCATTCTAAATTACTGCCCATTTGGAAAAGGAAAATGCAATAAATATTTACTCTGAGCTGCGCTTCAGTCGGTTGGTGGTAGATAGAAGGCCGTGTTGCCCAACCGAGTCCTTTGTCCCTTGAAGAATGTCTCTGGTTGTCATTTGGATACGTTGTAGTAACGTCATTGTGTGTTAGACGGGATACTTTGTCTGTTCCTTCCTAACCCTTGTTTACAGCTGCTGTTGCTAACTCAACGACTAGGAGGTATCACTTCTGTAGTGAATAAGAGTTTAAAGTTCATACCATTCGCAACCAAAGCTCACGCTGATGTGTCTTCGTTCTGTAGTTATTATCTGAACCATTCTGACATCGGACCGTCGTCCTCACATCCTCGGACAGGAGGTTATATTGTCGTCAAGGCTTTATATAGGAAGGGAGAGGAGGGCGTGTTTGATCAGTTTTATAGCCCATGTCCCTTCACAGGGGCGGGCCACTGATTATTAAAACCCAAATTTCACATTTTAGAAGCTAAAATCACATTTCATCCCATCACAAATAATTTCATATTCAAACATTTAAATTGAACAACAATTCCATGTGAATCCGATAACTCTAATGTGTAGACTTTCCACTGTAGAGTTTATGTCATCTTATCATTGATGAGAATGTCTCAGATGACAACCGAACTGACATCATATTCATGAAGTACCACTGCATACTGTATGTTCAATTGGTCGGATTAGCAGAATATAGTTCGTTTTCCCCCACCTACTGATGTTCCCAGAATCTCTATGTTAACCAAGGGGTTTGTAAATGTAACATCAGTAGGGTAGAGAGAGGAAAAAGGGGAGAAGAGGTATTTATGACTGTCATAAACCAACCCCCAGGCCAACGTCATGACACCTCTCTTTGGCTGGAAAAATGGCTGTGTTTTTCTGTGACTAGGTGCAGACCTAACATAATCCTTTGGTGTGCTTTCGTCGTAAAGCCTTTTTGAAATTGGACACTGTGGTGGGATTAACAACAGGTTTATCTTTCAAATGGTGTAAAATACTTCTATGTTTGAGGAATTTTAATTATGAGATTTCTGTTGTTTGGAATTAGGCGCCCTGCGCTTTCACTGGCTGTTGTCATATCGATCCCGTTAGCGGGATCTAAGCCATAACAAGTTTTAATCCTCTGGAGCCTGTGGTCATGGGAGGTGTCACTGGTCCTTTTGTAATGAGGAATCTGTATGGGGTGGTGTTGAGCTGGAGGGGAGTAGCATGACACAGCTCTCCCATAAGGGTGACAGGCCACCCTGCAGGTCTATTAACAGAGCTCAGATAACCCATTGTGACATCTCTCCATGCCAGGCTGTCCCTGAGGGTGAGAGCTACCTCACCTCTTTTTTTCTCTGCCCTACTTCTCAATGTTTACAGCTTGGCCGGCTTGCCACTGTGCAGCATCAAACGGCGGTGCCGACACATAGCCGGAGAACATTCTGTCTTAAATGAGAGATGTCTGAGACTAGCACCCACACTGGCACAGTACACTATGTTCCAGCCGGGGAGGTTGGTTATGGAACAGATAATAGAGTCATGATGGCACATTCACTATTCCGCACACAGCCTCTGCGTCAGGCAACCCCTAAAGCTATGGCTTCGTTCCCAAAACATTTTATATTTATGCAGAGTGTATGTGCATCGAGACTCACTATTTAATCTCATCAGATCCACAGTCAAAACACAGGACAGTTTTGGTGTGTAACCTGACAAAACAGGTTTATTTACAACGTCCTCACAGTTAACAGTTAACAGGTGAGTGACAAATATGTCATATCTGACTACATGACAGAGATGAAGAAAAAGCTCATTTACATTTCTCTATGCCCAGTTCTTTGGATTGGAGATATCAGACAGCTTTTTATCCTCATCACAATGAAACCGTATGAACGAACATCCTGCTACTAAACATGTCATAACCCCATTGATCACAACCAACTTTCATTATGTCCTTTACCAAATGGCCCGACCCAGTAGTACATGCAGTCCTGTACTGTTTTTAGAGTGGGTTTGGAGGTTTTGGTTTGTTTGGTTCTTTTGTCAGATGTTCCTGGCATGGTACAGACATTTCCACAGTGTTGCGAGGCGTGGGTGTTGATCCTCCTGAGGTGACCACTTTGTAGCTCTACACCAGCCGTCTACTGCAGACCCAGTGTGGGTGTGAGGAGCATGGTTACACCTGATGCCAACAATCAGAAGGCTGAAGCAAAGCTGCAACTACAGAACAGACCCCTTGTGTAGGTGCCAGATGCACAAATGGTACTTGGGGAGTTACTAGGCTACGTAAAACAAAAGTATTAATGTTAGTCTGCCAGGGAATGATCACTGTTTAATCTAACTGCACTGTCCAATTTACAGTAGACATTACAGTGAAATAATACCATGCTATTGTTTGAGGAGAGTGCACAATTTTGAACATGAAAAGTTATAAATAAACAAATGAGGCACATTTGGGCAGTCTTGATACAACATTTTGAACTGCGATGCAATGGTTCATTGGATCAGTCTAAAACTTTGCACATACACTGACGCAATCTAGTGGCCAAAATCTAAATTGCACCGGGGCTGGAATAATAACAGTTGTTTTGTTCTTTGTATTCTCTTTTACCAGATCTATTGTGTTATATTCTACAACATTCCATAAACTTCAAAGTGTTTCCTTTCAAATAGTACCAGGAATATGCATATCCTTGCTTCAGGGCCTGAGATACAGGCAGATAGATTTGGGTATGTCATTTTAGGCCTGTGAAATTTTAAACGTAATAGGCATTTATACTCACATCAACGGTTAGCCAATTGATGTTACATTTTGTCAGGTAATGACTTCTGAGCATTACAGAAATGTCTTAATTGTGTTCAAACTTGGCTTTCAAATGTTCTCCTGTTATTATGCATTTACGCCTCTACACTGTGTCATGGCTTGTCGCTGGGGATAAGTGTCAACTAAATCACACAATGCAAATATTTCCCGGCAGGTTATTCAGATTCAGGGAGGAGGCAATTTGATTTGCATCTCAGTTACTATTTCCAGTTGTCCCACTTATAGTTCATTGCATTTTCTCTCACCTCCAATATTCAGAAAACAAAACACTAAGATGGTCACATTTAGTATGATACTGATAAACTGCTTATTCAACTAAAAGTTCATCCAAAGGCAATTATCTTGAATATGATAACTCTTCTGGACGTGTTGAATAAGAAGTAATTTGGGTGGGAATTATTTGTCATCGGCCTCTCAAAAGAACACGTTATCTCAACTGTTGTGAATTTCTGAGTAATTTGGATGCAATCTGCTGCTCTCTCCCTTCTCTGAACACAGAACAAGTTAGGCAATCGTTCATAGGTCATTTACAGCAGACCATAATTATGCAATGCACAAATCTCCTAAAGGAAAATGTCTGGGGCTCCAAAGCACATTTTACAGAGATTTGAGGGAGAGGGGCACAGGGCAGGCAAACACTTCAGAGGACTAAAAGCACAATGACAACAAAGTGTGTTGATACGAAGAGATAAGGACATCCTGTGCGGCTACCCCATCAGGGAGTAATCCAGTTAAACTCTCTTTAGTCACTGACCATCCAAAGAAAACAGTTGATTATTCGTGTTTTGGAGCATGTGGCGGAAAAAGGGAGAAGTCTGGCAATAAAATATAACCTCTTGTCTCAGAGGTGACCGTAATTCTGGAGCCAAGATTGCAACAGCCCAATGATGGGTGAAGTGGGTTTCTCTGCACCATTCCCATGGCAACCAGTCACATGACTTCTGGGAAATGGCAGTATGGTCTCTTATTTCATTATGATGAGACAGACGGCCCCTCCTCCACAGCTCCTCTCTACACTATCCGCAGCTCTCATTCAATTCACATATTGATTCACTAACAGAAAAAAAGCTACACACGTAAAATGCTCCTTTTTAAAGCAGAAGGTTGTAAAGCTCTTACTTGAATTCTCTGAAATGTACCTAATGATTCTAGACAGCTTCCATGCATTATTTACATGAGGTAACCAGGAGACAGACTACTACTGATCATACAGTCACGTTGTTCATGGAAAAGGCATGTGATGAGGTGATTCATAACAAACTGCCTGGTTTAACACATAGGGAAGCTGAGTGTCCAGTCAACAAAAATAAACACTGAATAAATTAATCATGAACATAATGGGCTCTAATGAAAATCACTGTGTCTCAGGGGGCCAGAGCTGAGACCACTTAGGTAGGAGGGGAAATTGTATAATTGCCTCTGACATAATAACAAATGATATGATTGTGTGTGTGTGTGTGTGTGTGTGTGTGTGTGTGTGTGTGTGTGTGTGTGTGTGTGTGTGTGTGTGTGTGTGTGTGTGTGTGTGTGTGTGTGTGTGTGTGTGTGTGTGTGTGTGTGTGTGTGTGTGTGTGTGTGTGTGTGGAAACCGAAGTGTATTGTACTGCATGTGTGTTTGTGTGTAGGTGTGTATGAGTGTGGGTTTGTGTGTGAATGCCCTACAATATGTAATGAATTGTGTGTGTGATGAATGGAAAAGGTTCTCTTTTATACAGATTATGGTTTGCAGAATTTGACAAGTATGTTATGCTTTCAAATGTCAAAGCTCCCTCATCCACTCAACACCCAACACCTAGCTCCCTAGCCACCACCCCCAGACCCGGCGCCATTAAGTCACTGCAGTTGAAATCAGTGAGGGGGCACCATTTTGAGGGTTATTGTGTTGGAATTATATTGAATTCTGTTTATATCAAGCTATACCATAATAAACATAAAGTTCACATGCCTTCACTCCAAAATCATTGACTGCTTTTGATGTGACAGGTAGGCTACAGATTTCGTGCCAATCTCTGCTGTGCTAACAGCACAATGGACAGCGACCTACATGCTAAAGCAAGGCCGTTTTGGTAATGAATATGGGGTAATTCACCTATTACAAACAGCCTATGTGAATGCAACCATACACCCAGTTGTCTTCCCAAAACAATGCAAACTACATGCTGAAAGTAGTAGCCTAGTTATTCATGCATACAAACAAAAATTCTGAATAGGTTAGAATACCGACACAAATGTGAACGCAAACGAATGAATGTAAATAGAACAAAACAGCGATATCGAGTAGTAGGCCATGTAAACAGAACAAAATCTATAAAGACATGACACAATCTCTTTAAAAAAAAATAGAACTATAGGCCCGCTTCAAACATGGAAAGTCGTGCTGCTCATGAGTTCAGCAACATATTGTGATATGGCACAATACACTTCTGTGAATCAAATTCAAACATGTTTCCAATACATACAGTTCCATTTACAACCATGAAATCAAATAGGCTACAAGAAAAGCATAATAGAATGTATCTATGTCTATGATGAAATAAACCCAGGGGCGTCATTTGAGTTCTTGTATTGGAATTATATTGAATTGTGTTTTTTTGGTTGTTGTTTTTTTGTTCACCTTTATTTAACCAGGTAGGCTAGTTGAGAACACCTTTATTTAACCAGGTAGGCTAGTTGAGAACACCTTTATTTAACCAGGTAGGCTAGTTGAGAACACCTTTATTTAACCAGGTAGGCTAGTTGAGAACACCTTTATTTAACCAGTTAGGCTAGTTGAGAACACCTTTATTTAACCAGGTAGGCTAGTTGAGAACACCTTTATTTAACCAGGTAGGCTAGTTGAGAATACCTTTATTTAACCAGGTAGGCTAGTTGAGACCACCTTTATTGAACCAGGTAGGCTAGTTGAGAACACCTTTATTTAACCAGGTAGGCTAGTTGAGAACACCTTTATTTAACCAGGTAGGCTAGTTGAGAACACCTTTATTTAACCAGGTAGGCTAGTTGAGAACACCTTTATTTAACCAGTTAGGCTAGTTGAGAACACCTTTATTTAACCAGGTAGGCTAGTTGAGAACACCTTTATTTAACCAGGTAGGCTAGTTGAGAATACCTTTATTTAACCAGGTAGGCTGGAATGAGACAAACCTTTATTGAATAATAGGCTAGTTGAGAACAGATTTATTTAACCAGGTAGGCTAGTTGAGAACACCTTTATTTAACCAGGTAGGCTAGTTGAGAACACCTTTATTTAACCAGGTAGGCTGGTTGAGAACACCTTTATTTAACCAGGTAGGCTAGTTGAGAACACCTTTATTTAACCAGGTAGGATGTTGGGAACAAGATGAATGTGCAAGTTGAGACCTGGCCAAGATAAAGCAAAGCAAGATAACATACAACAACACAGAGTTACACATGGAATAAACAAACATACAATCAATAATACAGTAGAAAGATCTATGTACAGCATGTGCAAATGAGGTAGGATAAGAGAGGTAAGGCAATAAATAGGCCATGGTGGCAAAGTAATTACAATATAGAAATTAAACACTGGAATGGTAGGATGTCCAGAAGATGAATGTGCAAGTTGAGATACTGGGGTGCAAAGGAGCAAGATAAATAAATAAATACAGTATGGGAATGAGGTAGATTGGATGGGCTATTTCACAGATGAGCTATGTCCAGGTGCAGTGATCTGTGAGCTGCTCTGACAGCTGGTGCTTAAAGCCAGTGAGGGGGGTAAGAGTCTCCAGCTTCAGAGATTTGTGCAGTTCGTTCCAGTCATTGGCAGCAGAGAGGCTTTACCTAGCAGAGACTTGTAGATGACCTGGAGCCAGTGGGTTTGGCGACAAGTATGAAGCAAGGGCCAGCCAACGAGATCATACAGGTCTCAGCGGTGGGTAATATTTGGGGCTTTGGTGACAAAACGGATGGCACTGTGATAGACTGCATCCAATTTGTTGAGTAGAGTGTTGGAGCCTATTTTATAAATGACATCGCCGAATTCGAGGATCGGTAGGATGGTCAGTTTTACAAGGATATGTTTGGCAGCATGAGTGAATGATGCTTTGTTGTGAAAAGAAGCCGATTCTAGATTAAATTTTGGATTGGAGATGTTTAATGTGAGGCTGGAAGGAGAGTTTACAGTCTAACAAGACTGGGTATTTGTAGTTGTCCACATATTCTAAGTCAGAACCGTCCAGAGTAGTGATGCTGGACGGGCGGGCAGGTGCGGGCAGCGATCGGTTGAAGAACATGCGTTTAGTTTTACTTGCATTTCAGAGCAGTTGGAGGCCACGGAAGGAGAGTTGTATGACATTGAAGCTCATCTGGAGGTTAGTTAACACAGTGTCCAACGAAGGGCCAGAGGTATACAGAATGGTGTCGTCTGCCTAGAGGTGGATCAAAGAATCACTAGCAGCGAGAGTGACATCATTGATGTATACAGAGAAGAGAGTCCGCCCGAGAATTGAACCCTGTGGCACCCTCATAGAGACTGCCAGAGGTCCGGACAACAGGCCCTCCGATTTGACATACTGAACTCATACTGAACTCTATCGGAGAAGTAGTTGGTGAACCAAGCGAGGCAATTATTTGAGAAACAAAGGCTATCGAGTCTGCCGATGAGGATGTGATGATTGACAGAGTCGAAAGCCTTGACCAGGTCAATGAATACGGCTGCACAAGTAATGTCTCTTATCGATGGCGGTTATGATATCGTTTAGGACCTTGAGTGTGGCTGAGGTGCATCCATGACCAGCTCTGAAACCACATTGCATAGCGGAGCAGGTACGGTGAGATTCGAATTGGTCGGTAATCTGTTTGTTAACTTGGCTTTCAAAGACCTTTCAAAGAAAGGCAGGGTAGAATAGATATAGGTCTGTAGCAGTTTGGGTCTAGAGTGTCTCCCCATTTGAAGAGGGGGATGACCGCGGCAGCTTTCCAATCTATGGGAATCTCAGACGATACGAAAGAGAGGTTGAACAGGCTGGTAATAGGGGTTGCAATAATTTCGGGCAGATAATTTTAGAAAGAGAGGATCCAGATTGTCTAGCTCAGCTAGATTGCTTCTTACCTTTTCAGAAGAGCCACATTTACATGTCCTTAAAAACAGCCTATAACTAATTTCAAAAACACAATTTTTTGTGTTTCAATCTGTAGAATTTGCCAAAACTTTATAGCCTACTGTTGGTTTTTAGTTTCCTAAAACAACAATTGTCCAACTCACGGTTCAGCTGTTTTGAGCACTAAATGCATCAGGGCATGACATGCATATGCTTAGGATTCCACTGTATTAATATTTTAAAAATACACTGCTCAAAAAAATAAAGGGAACACTTAAACAAGACAATGTAACTCCAAGTCAATCACACTTCTGTGAAATCAAACTGTCCACTTAGGAAGCAACACTGATTGACAATAAATTTCACATGGTGTTGTGCAAATGGAATAGACAACAGGTGGAAATTATAGGCAATTAGCAAGACACCCCCAATAAAGGAGTGGTTCTGCAAGTGGTGATCACAGACCACTTCTCAGTTCCTATGCTTCCTGGCTGATGTTTTGGTCACTTTTGAATGCTGGCGGTGCTTTCACTCTAGTGGTAGCATGAGGCGGAGTCTACAACCCACACAAGTGGCTCAGGTAGTGCAGCTCATCCAGGATGGCACATCAATACAAGCTGTGGCAAGAAGGTTTGCTGTGTCTGTCAGCGTAGTGTCCAGAGCATAGAGGCGCTACCAGGAGACAGGCCAGTACATCAGGAGACGTGGAGGAGGCCAACAACCCAGCAGCAGGCCCTGGGTTCCTCATAATGCAAGACAATGCTAGACCTCATGTGGCTGGAGTGTGTCAGCAGTTCCTGCAAGAGGAAGGCATTGATGCTATGGACTGGCCCGCCCATTCCCCAGACCTGAATCCAATTAAGCACATCTGAGACATCATGTCTCGCTCCATCCACCAACGCCAAGTTGCACCACAGACTGTCCAGGAGTTGGCAGATGCTTTAGTCCAGGTCTGGGAGGAGATCCCTCAGGAGACCATCCACCACCTCATCAGGAGCATGCCCAGGCGTTGTAGGGAGGTCATACAGGCACGTGGAGGCAACACACACTACTGAGCCTAATTTTGACTTGTTTTAAGGACATTACATCAAAGTTGGATCAGCCTGTAGTGTGGTTTTCCACTTTAATTTTGAGTGTGACTCCAAATCCAGACCTCCATGGGTTGATCAATTTGATTTCCATTGATAATTTTGGTGTGATTTTGTTGTCAGCACATTCAACTATGTAAAGAAAAAAGTATTTAATAAGAATATTTCATTTATTCAGATCTAGGATGTGTTATTTTAGTGTTCCCTTTATTTTTTTGAGCAGTGTACATACAGTACCAGTCAAACGTTCAGACACAACTACTCATTCAAGGGTTTTTCTTTATTTTTACTATTTTCTACATTGTAGAATAATAGGGAAGACGTCAAAACTATGAAATAACACATGTGGAATCATGTAGTAACCAAAGCTGCTTTGATGACAGCTTTGCACACTCTTGGCATTCTCTCAACCAGCTTCATGAGGAAGTTACCTGGAATGCATTTGAATTAACAGGTGTGCCTTGGGTTAATGTGCGGAATTTCTTTCCTTCTTAATACATTTGAGCCAATCAATTGAGCCAATAAAACATATGCCATACTATGTTTCGTTTTTAAAGAGAAAACACAAATCTAAAATAAGGATAAGTTTCTCAGTTCATTCAAATCATTATTTCAGTTCCACAGCATCGAGGTAGGGGTTGTACAAGGTAGGGGTTGTATACAGAAGATAGCCCTATTTGGTAAAAGACCAAGTCCATATCATGGCAGGAACAGCTAAAATAAGCAATGAGAAATGACAGTCCATCATTACTTTAAGAATTGAAGGTCACTCAATTTGGGAAAATTTCAAGAACTTATAAAGTTCTTTCAAGTGCAGTCACAAAAACCATCAAGCTGAATAGAAACTCATGAGGACCAACACAGGAAAGGAAGACCGAGAGTGAACTGCACCTCAGATTGCAGCCCAATAAATGCATCACAGAGTTCAAGTAACAGACACATCTCAACATCAGCTGTTTAGAGGAGACTGCTTGGATCAGGCCTTCATGGTTGAATTCATGCAAATAAACCACTACTAAAGGACACCAATAAGAAGAAGAGACTTGCTTGGGCCAAGAAACACAAGCAAAAGACACATCCTTTGGTCTGATGAGTCCAAATTTGAGATTTTTGGTTCCAACTGCTGTGTCTTTTTGCAGAGTAGGTGAACGGATGATCTTCACATGTGGTTCTTACTGTGAAGCATGGAGGAGGAGGTGAGATGGTGTGGTGGTGCTTTGCTGGTGACACTGTCTGAGATTTATTTTGAATTCAAGGGACACTTAACCAGCATGGCTACCACAGTATTAGTGGGACTATCATTTGTTTTTCAACAGGACAATGTCCCAACACATCTCCAGGCTGTGTAAGGGCTATTTGACCAAGTAGGAGAGTGTTGGAGAACTGCGTCAAATGACCTGGCCACCACAATCACCCAACCTCAACCAAATTTAGATGGTTTGGGATGAGTTGGACCGCAGCATGAAGAAAAAACAGCCAACAAGTGCTCAGCATATGTGGGAACTCCTTCAAGACTGTTGGAAAAGCATTCCAGGTTAAGCTGGTAGAGAGAATACCAAGAGAATGCAAATCTGTCATCAAGGTAAAGGCTGGCTACGTTGAAGAATCTAAAATCTAAAATATATTTTGATTTGTTTCACACTTTTTTGCTTAATACATGATTCCATATGTGTTATTTCATAGTGTTGATGTCTACACTATTACTATACAATGTAGAAAATAGTTTCAAGAAAAACCCTTGAATGAGTAGTTGTGTCCAAACTTTTGACTGGTACTGTGCATTGCCTTCAGAAAATATTCAGACCCCTTGACTTTTTTTTCATATTTTGTTACGTTATATCCTTCTTCTAAAATGAATTACATTTAAAAAATCCTTGGCAATCTAGACACAATAACCCATAATGATGAAGTTAGAACAGGTCTTTATTTTATTTTTGCAAATGTATTTAAAAAAAATATTTACATAAGTATTCAGACCCAGGTGTATCCTGTTTCCATTGATCATCCTTTAAATGTTTCTACAACTTGATTGGTGTCCACCTTTGGTAAATTCAATTGATTGGATATGATTTGCAAAGGCACACGCCTGTATTCAGTGAGGGAAAAAAGTATTTGATACCCTTCTGTTTTTGTACATTTGCCCAGTGACAAAGAAATTATCAGTCTATAATTTTAATGGTAGGTTTATTTGAAAAGTGAGAGACAGAATAACAACAACAAAATCCAGAAAAACGCATGTCAAAAATGTTATAAATTGATTTGCATTTTAATGAGGGAAATTAGTATTTGACCCCCTCTCAATCAGAAAGATTTCTGGCTCCCAGCTGTCTTTTATACAGGTAAGGAGCTGAGATTAGGAGCACACTCTTAAAGGGAGTGCTCCTAATCTCAGTTTGTTACCTGTATAAAAGATACCTGTCCCCAGAAGCAATCAATCAATCAGATTCCAAACTCTCCACCATGGCCAAGACCAAAGAGCTCTCCAAGGATGTCAGGGACAAGATTGTAGACCTACACAAGGCTGGAATGGGCTACAAGACCATCGCCAAGCAGCTTGGTGAGAAGGTGACAACAGTTGGAAGAAACACAAAAGAACTGTCAATCGCCCTCGGCCTGGGGCTCCATGCAAGATCTCACCTTGTGAGTAAAGGGTCAGAATACTTAAGCAAATGTGATATATATATATATTTTTTATTAATTTGCTAAAATTAAGAAAAAATGTTTTTGCTTTGTTATTATGGGGTATTGTGTGTAGATTGAGGGAAACATCTATTTAATACATTTTTGAATTAGGCTGTAACGTAACAAAATGCATTTCCAAACGCACTGTAAATAAAGGAAGAGAAGCTAAGGCCTAGCCCCAGAGAGAGAGATATAGAGATACGCCGGCAGCATGCTACTGACACTGACATGAATTTCTTCATACTTGTCAGATAGGCTACTGCATCTGCTATACAGATAATTCCATTCAGGGGGTTGGCAATATTGTTTGTTATTCTGGAAGGGCTAAAACATTCTTCCACACCTCAAGTTCAACAGTCAGAGCTGTCAGAGTCATTTGGAGCACCCTTTGCACACTGCCTTCATACCATAGGACTGTAGAATAATAGGCTAATAGCCACACCAAACCTTCACAAAAAATCTAAACTTTACTAGGGTAATATAAAAAGTAAGTCAAGCCATTGTTTATTGGGAAAATAAGAGCAGGATATTATATTGCTGCAAACACAACATTACAGTTGGAACTTAATTCCAACTGTAAAATGGCTTGAATGAAACAAAACATTTGATCTGGTTTAAACCTTCACAAAAGTTTTGAAGAGGCTGTTTTGCAGCAATTAACAAGAAAGGCTAGTGCCTACCATAAGCAAAAATGACAGCAATAGACTAATTATATTTATTTTACAACAGACCTACTTATAACCCATCTTAAACTAAATACGGATCACACTATTAAAAAAAAACAGATCAAACAATTCAGCCAACAAAAATGTCTCAACACAACAAAGACCTGGTTTGGATGATTAAATAACCCTACAATAATAACAATGGTATACAATAATGATAAAACAAATTACTATAAATACCAGAAAATCTATAAATGAAAGTTTCAAAATGTCATCCTACCTGAATAGCAAGTTGCACAGTAGCCTGCTTTGGCTGCTCCAACATTCTTCTCATCTCCAGGGCTCCAGACTAACAATTTTCAGTTGGTGGCACCAGCCCATAATTTGGTCGCACCAATTTTTTGGTGCAGCATCATGCATTAGAAAATATTAGTACGAAGTCATTCACAGTGCTTTATTAAAAAGTGTAACAGACCACTGAGAAGGTATTGAAGAAATATGTTATTTCATAATTGTGTGATGTGATTCAACATATTTTAAAGTGCAAATTATCCAGTGAATGTTATGATTTTGGATAGACAATTATCATTTAACATTTACATTTAAGTCATTTAGCAGACGCTCTTATCCAGAGCGACTTACAAATTGGTGCATTCACCTTATGACATCCAGTGGAACAGCCACTTTACAATAGTGCATCTAAATCTTTTAATGGGGGGTGAGAAGGATTACTTTATCCTATCCTAGGTATTCCTTAAAGAGGTGGGGTTTCAGGTGTCTCCGGAAGGTGGTGATTGACTCCGCTGTCCTGGCGTCGTGAGGGAGTGTGTTCCACCATTGGGGAGCCAGAGCAGCGAACAGTTTTGACTGGGCTGAGCGGGAACTGTACTTCCTCAGTGGTAGTAGTAATTATGCTACTGTTAGATATTTTTTGTTGAAAAAATATATATATATTTTTAAACTTTCAAATAGAGATACATTTGCCAGCATCTTTATTTGCTCTAATATAATAGGCTAATATATTTGGGGCTAATTCACCACCTAAGAAAATGGAAA
Source organism: Oncorhynchus keta (assembly GCF_023373465.1). Classification (NCBI taxonomy): domain Eukaryota; kingdom Metazoa; phylum Chordata; class Actinopteri; order Salmoniformes; family Salmonidae; genus Oncorhynchus; species Oncorhynchus keta. The sequence continues at coordinate 22,264,697 of NC_068446.1, read as the reverse complement.
TTCAAAACACATTAGCTAGATCACTAACTCTAAAGATAATACCCACTCATAGTAGCCATGTACTAATTAAAGTACATTTAATGTCCAAATGAGGACAATGAACTCGCAATGGTGGGCATTTTGCATGCCCCATATCTCAGTCATATCAAATATCTTTGTAAAATAGTTGCTATTGAGCTCATCATTGAGTTGAGAAATAAAAAGTAGACATAAAGAAAGGTGAGAACATCCTCTCTCCATCTGTGACAACAGGATAGCTATTTTTTCCCAGCAATTGTATTTTAAAATGCTATACAATCAGAACACTTTTCTTTCTCGAGGAGCAATTTGCCCCCAGGAAAGGAGAGAGAGAGAGTGGCTCACTCGACACAGCAGCAGGCCCCAGCGAAACAGGTACACCCATTCAGTGTTGTTGTTTATGTATGTAGCTAGTGAGCTAAGCTGTAGCATTAGCAATGTTTTGCAAAAGGAGACAACTCACAAATGTAGAAATTCTGGAGATGTTTTAAGTCAGGACTCAGATTCTGACAGTGACAGTGACAGTGACGAGCTGCCCCCCCCCAGCCATTGAGAACCCTGAATCTGAAGACCCCTTGTCCACTGAAAAAGTCCCAGTTCCCTTTGAAGACGCTGGTGGTGATGGAGGCAGACCGACAGTGGATGAAGTACAGGAGTTCTGTGGTAGCTGGAAGGCTGCCAGTCATTTCACCCCTCCTGGCCCTGCTGTTTGCTTTGATGAGTCCCAGTCTGGAGTGCAACGCCCCTTGCCATTTCCATCTGAGGCAGAGTGCTTCAAGTTGTTTCTGACAGAGGAGCTGGTGGGAGACATAGCAGAGACCAATCGCTATTCCTTGGAGCTACAGGAGAAGAGAGAGCCAGGAGTGGGGGGGACAACCACAATTAGTGAAATGTATACCTTCCTGGTGACAGTCCTTCTCATGGGGATAGTAAAGAAACTCCCTGAGAGAATACTGAAGCACAGATCCTACGTTGGCAACTCCCTTCTTTGCCACCCTCTTTTCTCAAGACTGCTTCCTAATTCTGCTGTGATGACTGCATTTCATCAACAATGCTGCTGCCATCCAAATGACCCATTATACAAAATAAGAAATGTCAACAGCTGGTAGTGAAGTGGCATGACAAAAGAGACATCCATGTCCTCTCCACTGTCCATACAGCAATCATGTCGGCCACAGGGAAGGTGGACCACCTGACAGGAGAGAGAAAAATCATACCAGACTGTGTACTTGACTATAACCTCAACATGGGGGCAGTGGATAAGGCGGACATTGATAAACATCTTTGTGGAATGCACTCAGAAAACAACCAAGTGGTATAAGAAGATATTTTTCCATCTGATCAAAGCAACCCTCAATGGCCACATAGTGAGATGGAACAAGGGATTTTTTTGGTAATTGGACATACAGTTCACATGTAAGTCACATACAGAAACTATTAACATAATAAGGCACTACTTTGATAGAAACACAGCCTGGATTTGAACCAGGGTGTCTGTAGTGACACCTCTAGTACTGAGATGCTGTGCCTTAGACAGCTGGGCCTCTCAGGAGTCGTAAGGACAGAGTAACTTCGAAATACAACAAGCCAATACTTCTCTGATGCAATTAGCATTGTTTTTCAGAGCAAATAGAAGAATTTTGCTAGCTACAGAAGCACGATTGAATATAACACCATAAAGGTTATACAGAGTATGTTGTTGTTTTTGATATGCAGTATTTGGGCTAATTTTAGACTTCAAAAGAAGTGAGCCATCGAATTCGGCACAAACTAATAATGATATTCCCTTCAGTCGTTCGATAAAGGTAGACGAGACATGTCCTGTGCCCCTGTCGTCCCACTGTCGGTCTTCATTCAGCGTGTATAATTTCACACGCCGCAGAGTATCCGACATGGTTACCTTGAGGAAAGATTAACGCGTTAGCAAGCCGACACTTACGTTAGTTCACCCTATCTTTAAAATAGTTGCCTAGCTATGTTCTTATCGTAAGGTTACCTTGCGTGTCCACGGTTATAAGGAATATACACAAATATATTATGCTCCATACACACAGTGAGCTACAGTATAACACAACATACAGAAACTATAATAACATAGTAAAGCACTTAGTTTGATAGAAACGCAGTCTGTATTAGAACCTGGGTGTCTGTAGCGGTGGCTCTAGCAGACGCTGAGACGCTGAGCCTTAGACAGCTGCGCCACTTGGAAGTTATAAGGCTCCTCTCTCGCATTCTCTCTCTCTCCTCAGCAGAAGGGCAGAAGCGGACAATTTGGCTTGCTACAATTGTATCTGCTTTTTATTTATTTGATCAGCCAAACGCCAGCAATTACCAGCTAACATAACCCCCCACACACTGCGATGCGCTCTGTTCATTGTGTTGACACAGCGCAGTGGAGATACAGATTTTGCACCAACTTGTCACTCCATCATTTTAACCTTTTTGTTATTTTTATATAGGGACATAAAACTTAAACTGTGGTTGCACAAATCTCAACTGAGGGGGCTAAGCCCCCTTTTGCCCCCACATAGATCCAGGTATGCACCCCCTTTCTCTAAAGCAATCCCCATTTCTCTGTATGGCATAATGGATACCGTATATGCCAAAATACATATTGGAGTCCACAGTTGTGTACTAATCATTACATATTGTAGGGCATTCACACACAAACCCACACTCATACACACCTACACACAAACACACATGCAGTACAATACACTTCGGTTTCCACACACACACACACACACACACACACACACACACACACACACACACACACACACACACACACACACACACACACACACACACACACACACACACACACACACACACACACACACACACACACATGAAAACGTGCACACACATTCCCAAACACAAACAGACTGTCTTTGATGAGAGTGCAGGCTTGACTGGGTTGCCATGCCAACAGGGTAGAACAAAGACTGAAGCCGTAATGCCAGCGTTCATGTGAGATGTAACAGCTATCGCTGTAGCCTCTGAGCAACCAGAAATAGAAAAGCAATTCAATCGTTCAATTCGTGTCTGTGCTTTTTACTCTTATTTTTCTGCTTTACGTAACCTAGATTGATTTCTCTAACAGGTTGTATTCTGTATTCAACTGTGGCTTGAATGAGACATCTTCTAATCAGAATAGGTTTCACTCCAGCTGGGCATCTCAGTGAGAAAATGATTAATGTGGTGGAGCTGGTGACATATCTCAGTCATAGTGAAACACCAAGAGCATGCAAAGAGGAATCACCAAAGGCCTTGTCTTTCCCCATGCTGTTTTGAACTTGCAAATGGTGCAGGTTTTCCTTTCTTTTGGAATGCAGGAGGTGCGGGATGGAGCATCCCACTGCAACCGTTGCTGACAACTTGTTTTTCAGATGCCACATATCTCCCTGTGGGATAAGCCTCTAGTGTCCTCTGTTCTGTTCTGACTGCAGCAGCATCTCATCGACTCACATAACACCACAGTTAAAGACCAACCCCCATTTAAAACACCTGAACACCACTGATATATTGTATTCAACACTGACAACATGCTAATTACTATCTGAGCGAGGCGAGCATGACCATAAACATACAATATGGCCCTTGTAATGCCACACACTGCTCCACCACATGAATCATTTTCATGAGCACATGGCTTCCAGGGCACATACAGTACATTCTTATGATCTGTGTTTGAGTCTGCGCCAACATATCCTCTGCATGAGAGCGTTTCCGTGTCAAAAGTCCCAGCTATTTGTTTCTCAGTCTTAGCTGGTATTTTCAGTCCTGGGGGATTTGCTGTGGTTGTTTTTTTCCTTTTAATCTAAAGACTGCAGTGAAGTGCGGTGCCAATGCTAAACAGTTGAATTAGTCTATAATGCAGTGGCATATTTACAATAAACTCAAATAAAAACGCTGCACGCATCCATTTCAAGGATTTTGCTGAGTTACAATTAATATAAGGAAATCAGTCAATTGAAACAAATTCATTCGGCCATAATCTATGGATTTCACAACTGGGAATACGGATATTTATCTGTTGGTTACAGATACCTTCAAAAAAGGTGGATCAGAAAACCAGTCAGTATCTGGTGTGACCATTTGCCTCATGCAGTGCGACACATCTCCTTCGTATAGTTGATCAGGCTGTTGATTGTGGCCTGTGGAATGTTGTCCCACTCCTCTTCAATGGCTGTGCGAATTTGCTGGATCTTGGCGGGAACTGGAACACACTGTCTTACACGTTGATCCAAAGCATCCCAAACATTCTCAATGGGTGACATGTCTAGTGAGTATGCAGGCCATAGAAAAGCTGGGACATTTTCAGCATCCAGGAATTATGTACAGATCCTTGCGACATGTGGCTGAGCGTTGTCATGCTGAAACATGAGGTGATGGTGGCGGATGAATGGCACGGCAATGGGCCTCAGGATCCCGTCACGGTATCTCTGTTCATTCAAATTGCCATCTAGAAAATACAATTGTGTTTATTGTTTGTAGCTTAAGCCTGCCCATACCATACCATGGGGCACTCTGTTCACAATGTTGACATCAGCAAATCACTCACCCACAGACGCCATAAACGTGGTCTGCGGTTGTGAGGCCGGTTGGACGTACTGCCAAATTCTCTAAAATGACATTGGAGGAGGCTTATGTTAGAGAAATGAGCATTCAATTGTCTGGCAAGTGCTCGGATGGACACTCCTCCAGTCAGCATGTCAATTGCAAGCTTCCTCAAAACTTGAGACATTGGTGGCATTGTGTTGTGTGACAATACTGCACATTTTAGAATGGCCTTTTATTGTCCCCAGCACAAAGGTGTACCTGTGTAATGACCATAATGTTTAATCAGATTCTTTATGTGCCACTCCTGACAGGTGGATGGATTGTCTTGGCAAAGGAGAAATGCTCATTAACAGGGATGTGAACAAATTTGTGCAACATTTTTTTGAGAAATATGCTTTTTGGGTGTATGGAACATTTCTGGGATCTTTAATTTCAGCTCATGAAACATGGGACCAAGATTTTACATGTTGTGTTTATATATTTGTTCAGTGTATATAGATGTTGTTGCAAGTTGTTTCTGTTAAATCTTGGGTTAATAATGACCCTCCATATTGTGTTTTGGGTTTCATCATTAGTAATATCAAATAATCCCACTGGACACAGACATTAATTAAATTCACGGTTGTTCAACATAATTTCACACCTGACAAGGCCAATGAAATCCACGCCTTGCTGGAAGCCCCACCTTCCACAGGTGATAAGCGTGAGGCTCGAATTCATTTCTTCAATTTATTCTACTCTTCACCTCGGTGTGGACAGGAACAATTCACGCTTCTAAAACAAACAATTTAGACTGTCTTACGCTACCCCAACTAAACTGTCCCTTAGTGGTAGAGCGTGCTCACCCCCTGGACCTTGTGTGCTGAAGTTTGTATGGTCCTCATAAGTTTCCTAATTACAGTCTTGAAGCATAAGGCGGTCGCTTCGGGTGTCACTGTCAGGCCTACGGGCCATGGCCCAGTGGTGGGACCCTCTGCTATTCTCAGGGGCCTCCCAACAGCTGAGTTGTATCCTGTAAGGTGATAACAACTGACTCATCCCCCCCAAGGGTGGTGTGCACTATTCGGAGGCAACTTGATCCGGCTTGTGCTGATCAGAACCGACAATATGTCAGTGATGGCGTACATCAATGGATGGGGAGACACTCTCTCTGTCCTAAACTTGGCTCATTTCCTATTGCTGTGGAGCAGTGCGTACATGCTTTCACTTTGGGCGACACATATCCCTGATGCCAAGATAAAGGACTTGTTCCTTTTCAGTGCTCTGTGAGGTACATCCTTATGTTCCTACAGGAGCCTTTCAAGCAGGGGCAGGCATTCTCCACGTAATAACTGTACTTGGCTGCTATCTCAGCGTGTCATTTGGGAATTGACGGAGCCTCACCTGGGGCCCGTCCCCGGGGTTATGGGGTTCCGGAAAGGTGTACGTTGTCTCAGACTGGTCAGACTGGAGCCTCTGGAGTTGAGAGAATGCCAAGAGTGTGCAAAGCTGTCATCAAGGCAAAGGGTGGCTACTTTGAATATTCTCAAATATAAAATATATTTTTATTTGTTTAACCCTTTTTTGTTTACTACATGATACAATATGTGTTATGTCATCATTTTGATGTCTTCACTATTATTCTACAATGTAGAAAATAGTAAAAATAAAGAAAAAACCTTGAATGAGTAGGTGTCCACATTTTTTGACTGGTACTGTACATTGAAAGGACCCAGGATATCTGGTTATGTGACCAGCTTTTTGTCTGTCATGCTAATCCATGTTGCGGCAGGGCGCTCCCTAAGCAGGGTCTCTCCCACCTCCCGGGCATACAGCAGCAAGGGGCAAGGGTTACCTAACGGTGTACGCGCCCACTCCACCAGGGGTTTGGTGGCGTTTGGCCGTTGTTTAAGGGATAGACATGCCGCTAGAGTCCCACCTCGACAACATCCGGTGAAATTGCAGGGCACGAAATTCAAATATACTAAATTTGTAATATTAAACATCCATGAAGATAGAAGTATCTTACATCATTTAAAAGCATAACTTCTTGTTAATCCAGCCGCTTTGTCAGATTTCAAGAAGGATTTACGGCGAAAGCATACCATGCGATTTTCTGAGGACAGCGCCCCACGTACAAAAGCATTAACATTTTCCAAGAAAGCAGATGCGTCGCGAAAGTCAGAAATAGCGATAAAATAGATCCCTTACGTTTGAAGATCTTCATCTGGTTGCAATCACAAGGTTCCCTGTTACATAACAAATGGTCATTTTGTTCGATAAAGTCCTTTATATCCCCAAAAAGTATGTTTATTTGGCGTGCTTCATTCAATAATCCACCTGTTTCCCCTCGTTCAAAATGCATACAAAATTAATCCCAAACATTACCAATAAACTTGGTCCAAACATGTCAAATAATGTTCCTAATCAATCTTCAGGTACCCTAATATGTACATAAAATATCAAATTTAAGACTGAAAATAGTATATTCAATACTGGAGATAAATAACCAAGTGCGCGCCCTCACCGGAGCGCGTCACAAACATTTCCAACCAAGCAGATGCACCATGAAAGTCAGAAATAACGATAAAATAAATAGCTTACCTTTGAAGATCTTCATCTTTTTGCAATCCCAAAGGTCCCAGTTACACAATGAATGGTTGTTTCATTCGATAAAGTCCTTCTTTGTATTCCAAAAATGTCAGTTTATTTGGCGCGTTTGATTCAGAAATATGCCTGTTCCAATTCGCCCACCATGCCTACAAAGGAATGTAAAAAGTAACCTGTCAACTTGGTCCAAACATTTCAAACAACGTTTCTAATCCAACCTCAGGTACCCTAATATGTAAATAATCTATCAAATTTAAGACGGAATAAACTGTTTTCAATACTGGAGAAAAACAACGAGGAACGCGCACTCATTCAAGCGCACCAAAAGACTAGAGTCCTTCTGAGTGACAATTAGAAAGAATACGAGTACTTCTTCATAAAAAATAAAAAAACATTGAACATTTTCTAAAGACTGTTGACATCTAGTGGAAGCCATAGGAACTGCAATCTATTTCCTAATAATTAGGCTTTCCCATAGAAAAGCGTTGGAAAGTCCAATGACCTCAAAAAAACATTTCCTGGATGGATTGTCCTCGGAGTTTCGCCTGCCAAATCAGTTCTGTTATACTCACACACATTATCATTAACAGTTTTAGAAACTTTAGTGTTTTCTATCCAATACTACCATGCATATGCATATCCTAGCTTCTGGGCCTGAGTAACAGGCAGTTTACTTTGGGCACCTCAGTCATCCATACTTCCAAATACTGCCCCCTAAAAGAGATATTTGTCCAGAGGCAAGTTAGGAATCACCATACACTTTTGTGAGGTTTGAAGGAATGCCTCACGCTTATCACCTGTGGAAAATTGGACTTCCAGCAAGGCGTGGATTTCATTTGCCCTGTCAGGCTTGATTTTAGATGCTTCAACCGAAGTCGCGAGTGTGTGTCTCCCCATAATATTTTGTAGCTCATTTCCCTCCTTCAGAGAACAGTAGTCATTACCTTACGATTTACAGTGGTAGCATTTATGCATGGGGCATACCCTCACCAGCTCTAACACAATGGGCCAAACCAAACCACACCACAGCAGAGCATGTTGAGTCAGTCACATGCAGCCAGGGGAGGGCTGAGGAAGAGGAGCCTCTGTGGGAAAAGGGTGTCACATGGTAAGCCACACCGCCCCATAGGCATCACTGCCACAGTCTGACTCCTGCCAGAAGCTCCTTTTCCTGAAACAAACCCCTGCCACATGTGGTGTGGACAAAGCACTGCCAAGAAGAAAGTTAAACAACCTACATCTCTGCTCTGTAATCCCACTCTCTTATTCCGTCTCCTCTCTTTTGCTCACACACTCTGCCTCTCTCTCTTCCTCTGCCGCTTTCACTCTTTCATGAGCTTTTCGGTCATGAGATTCGCCGTTGATGGTGGAGCCACTTTGTTGGTCGGCTCACATGAATAAGCAATTGACATTCCCTGAGCATGATCATGGCTGGCCTTTCTCTAGATACCAGACATTTTGGAAGGAGGGTGAGAGCAGGCATGTAAATAGCAGTCTTATGGGTGGCTAAGAGGGGCCTTCAGTTCCAGGCCACATGGGTCTCCCTCCAATGCTCCACTCCACCAATCTGACCTATATTGTCTGTACTACAGTACCTCTCCCTATCACCAACCTGAGCTTAACTCACCACAACTACAATGGATCCCCCACAACTACTTACATCTCATTTCTGATCATCCAGGCTACATCACATCCGGCCGTGATTGAGTCCCATAGGGCTTCATTTTAAATAATAATTTGTCCTGACTTGACTAGTTAAATAAAGGTTAAATAAAAGAAATAAAATAATAATACAAAAAATACTGTGTTAATTTGTTCACACAGGCTGGTTAATGGTGTTAAAATGGTCTCCGTGATTGGGAATCAATGGATATATGTGATTTCACCATTCTAATATTTTTTGTTGATCCCTCCAGTACCAATGTTTGGGGACTTTCTACGTGAGTATGACCACAGGAGAAGCCATTCCCATTAAGTGGCCTTGATTTAAAAACTAAGGAACACCTTGAAATCAATGTTCACTGTGTGGTTTTGGAGGGGGATACAAAAGAGAGATCACTGCTGGAGTTTTAATGGAGTTTTAATGGAAACAGACACCAAATTGAAGGTAGCTGAAGCACAAACCGTTCAGAAGAATGGGAAAAATTGGACAATGAAGATAAAACGTTTAATTTGGCTCTATACAGTACTCCAGAATTTTGGATTTGACATCAAATGTTTCATTTGAGGCGAAAGGACAGAATGTCACATTGTATTTTAGTTGATTTATTTGCCATTTAGAAATTAAAGCACTGTATGTATGTAGTCCCCCCGTTTGAAGGTGTCATAAGTATTTTGACAAATTCACTTACAGTGGAATCAAAAGTGTAGTATTTGGTCTCATATTCCTAGCATGCAATGACTTCATCAAGCTTATGACTCTGCAAACTTGGATGCATTTGGTGTTTGTTTTGGTTGTGTTTTGGATTATGTTGTGCCCACTAGAAATGAATGGCAAATCATATACTGCGTCATTCTGGAGTCACTTTTATTGTAAATAAGAACATAATATGTTTCTGAACACTTCTACATTAATGTTGATGCTACCATGATTACAGATAATCATGAATGAATGCTGAGTAATGATCGGTGAGAAGGTTACAGAGGCACAAAATCATTCCCCTAAAACCGCTCACCATTACCCATAACAAGTGAGGTTAGCAGTTTTGGGGGGGGATAAAAATGTACATTTCACACAAGTGAAATTGTCCAAATACTTATGCACCTTCAAATGGGTGTACTAGGGCAGCAGGTAGCCTAGAGGTTAGCCGAGTGTTGGGCCAGTAACTGAAAGGTCGCTTGTTCGAATACCTGAGCTGACAAGGTGAAAAATCTGTCCATGTACCCTTGAGCAAGGCACTTAACCCTAATTTGATCCGGTAAAACAACACATTTCTCTGTACCTCTATGACAATAAACCATCCTATTAGATCCATAAAGTGCTTTAATTTCTAAATGGTAAAACAGATATATATATATATATACTGAACAAGAATATCAACGCAACATGTAAAGTGTAGGTCCCATGTTTCATGAGCTGAAATAAATTATCCCAGAAATGTTCCATATTTACAAAAAGCTTTTTTCTCTCAAATGTTGTGCACATATTTGTTTACATCCCTGTTAGTGAGCATTTCTCCTTTGCCAAGATAATCCATCCACCTGACAGGTGTGGTATATCAATTTGCTAAATAAACAGCATGATCATTCCATAGGTGCACGTTATACTGAGGACAATAAAAGGCAAATCTAAAATGTGCAGTTTTGTAACACAACACAATGCCACAGATGTCTCAAGTTTTGAGGGAGCTGAATGCAAGAATGCCCTCCAGAACAGTTGCCATAGAATTTAATGTTAATTTCTCTACCATAAGCCGTTTCCAACGTTGTTTTAGAGAATTTGTCAGGACATCCAACCGGCCTCACAACTGCAGACCACGTGTAACCACAGCAGCCAAGGACCTCCACCTCCAGCTTCTTCACCTGCAGGACCGTCAGAGACCAGCCTCCCGGACAGCTGATGAAACTGAGGAGTATTTCTGTCTGGAATAAATCCCTTTTGTTGGGAAAAATTCATTCTGATTGGCTGGGTGGGCCCTGCTCTCCAGTGGGTGGGCCAGTCTTCCATGTGAGTCGGCCTATGCCCTCCCAGGCCCACCCATGGCTGTGCCCTTGCCGAGTCTTGTGAAATCCATAGATTAGGGCCTAATGAATATATTTAAATGGACTGATTTCCTTATATGAACTGTAACTCGTAAAATCATTGAAATTGTTGGATGTTGCGTTTATTTTTGTTCAGTATATATGAAAATACCATTAAAAAAAGGTGACATTCTGAACTGTCACCTCATATAAAACATTTGATCTCAAATCCAAAAGTGTAGAACCAATACCAATAGGACTGTACACCAAAATACACTGTGGTTTTATGTGTTGAATGTGCCATGTTTATGAAAGATCATGCTGTTATTATGGCAGTGTGAAAATGCTTCTAATGTAGCCTTGTGTATCATGTGATGTGATAGCAATTTTAACCTGAAAGCCAGACTTTGTCTCACTGATAAATGTATTAAACTTCACATTTTATGTTGTGTTGTACATGATTTTCCAGATACATTTCTGGTGAAACGCCACTGTAAGAACGTAATGTAACCTTCCTGACGTATGTATCCATACTGTACAACCCTCTAGTGGAATAAAGGAATACAACTACATCTTTTTTGTTCCTTTCATATCAGAATATGTCTAACTGCTCCTCCTACTGATGAAATCAGGACACTGAAGTGTGGTTACCTGTTTCCTGTAGCCCTTACAGGATTTCCAGATATGTAAAACAAGAGGCTACCGGTATATATTTAAATGTATAATCAGTAAATTATGCAAATGTAAATAAAATAGTCCCAATTCAAGAAGCATAATATACTCATATACTCATAATATCCTTACCTGTATGCAGACAGCAACAGACAGCAGCCTGTTCATTTATCATTTATTTGACATGAGGTAACAGACAATGAAAGTACAGTAAAGGATGATACTGTACTAACTATACAGACACTTGGTCAAATACCCTCGCAAATGCCCACTAGCAAATTTGGCTTGACATGCAATTTGTTACCATGGCTCTTACCAGTGACCTTTCTGCACTAACATTAGAACTTCCTCCATTTCTTGGGGGGAAAACACTTCAGGCCCTAGCAGAGTACAACGCAATGAAACAAAGCAGTTACACCAGGCGACACAGAGAGAGAGAGTGGGGTCAGCTAATGTCTTCTTTTTTTATTTAGCCTTTGAAGAAATTATTATTGTGGCTCCTGTTGATGAACCTCTGATTACGCGTAGCTGTCCTGTACTATGACTCTAGATCAGTGCTCAGCAAGAGGGTACTATTAGATTAACAATTAGGACAAACATGATAAGGAATTAAGATATCACTTTTATGTAATGACAATTTCATTTCGGGACTTTTACTATCTGCAAGCCTGATTTTAGGAGTGGAGACCAAACAACTGAATGTCCAATCACATACACCTGTCATAAAGCGTTCAGTTACATGTCTGGAACAGTGTTCTGGAGCATTATACTGTCTCTTGTGGCTCAGGATTGCATTGGTGTACTTCTACCACTAGATGGTAATAGAGGAGTGAGTAGATACATGGTCCTCATTAGACTTAGTTGCTGTCACTGTGCCCATATACCTTACATTACATACATTCAGTGGAAACGGTAGAACGTTTGGGATTGCTTAAAAACGCTTGTGGCAAAACATTTTCTAGTTATGTTTTTTTTATAATGCATTGGGTGTATGACCTCTTACTTTCTGTCTTGAAAAAGGGTTTATTAACAATAAACAAATGTCTGACTGAAAATCCAAACTAGAAGTCTAAAATATGGACATATTCAGATGACTTTGCTTCTGTCAGAAATCCACACAAAAAAACTAGACACGGCATCTCTTTCTCTCACACACACACACACACACACACACACACACACACACACACACACACACACACACACACACACACACACACACACACACACACACACACACACACACACACACACACACACACACACACACACACACACACACACACACACACACACACACACACACACACACACACACACACACACACACACACAAACTCATTTTAAGCATGAGTGAGGGGTAGACAGTCCATTGTGCCAATCACTCACATTGCACTGTGAGTTATGTCAAACATTTTGAGCACACATGCTTACAAAAGGTGTTAGCGGGGCTATGTCACTAATAGTCCTCAGAAACTGTCTTAACCCACAGGACATCTGCAGAGAAGTTCAAGCAACTGCTAAAAGTCTCTCATCTCATCAACTTGGTATGGGATTATCAATAAAAGAAGTTTAAGTAAAAAAAATCTAGACAGCTAAAGGTACGACCTGGCAAAGTCTCAGCACCAAAACGAAACACTCTTTCTACTGCCGTTTCCAACTGCTTTGGGGGACTTCGATAGATAGATGGAAATGCTTTTGTTCACTGTTACTAAACATTCATTGAAGATCTTAACTCATTGTTTGATACATTGTTCATGATTTAATTGAATCACTGGGAGCTATGTAACTTGTCTTTCCTTCTGTCAGTCCAGTGTTGTATATGATGTACTATTGTTGTTGCTTCTTTTGAATTTGCAATGGCAGTTTTTCAGTTTAGTTTGTGAGTTTGTTTGATTGCCTGCAAGGGGGCAGAGAAAGAGTAAGTCTAAATGTCATTATGTGCATCCATCCCAAATGTTAACAGCCTAGAGACATGAAGGAGCTAACGTTACTATTTTCCACTTTCACCCTCATTTAGGATTCCTCTACATCCCTAATTAGACTTAGAGAACTCTTTGAAGGTTCCTGAAAGTTTTGCACTGGGATTGATGTATACAGTATGCTGCATAGCTAAGGGCAATCCAAGGTCGGCTTACTTTGCATGTGTTCTTCCATGATTTAAAATCATTGTATTACATTTGTATACATATGCACCACACAGAACGCACTGCAACTGCCTCTGCAACGCAATGCTGCAAGGCAAACGCTGCGTTCCATTGGAAATATACTGTATTTCTGGTGTACCAAAACGCAAAACACTTTTGGTGTGTTCGAGGCGTTACCGCACAGTCTGCGCAGACATCCAGAGCAGCCCAGCCCGTTATCACGTAGTACGCGGGAGACGCTGACACGCTCACCACAGACATCCAGAGCAGCCCAGCCCGTTAGCACGTAGTACGCGGGAGACGCTGGCACGCTCACCACAGACATCCTTAACACTCCATTTAGTCAATCCAGCTCGGGAAATGAATGGTTCAGGTAAATATAGCCTATAGAGGAGGTAATGCCTGCCCACCTCTTACTCTGAACTCGACCCGGTTCGAGCCATGTGAATGGATTTGTTCATCTGGGGTTGGTATTGTAGCTCAATTATATCTAGTCATGTGATGACTAAATGATATAAAAATGGCTTGAAAGCCTTCTGGTGAATGGATGCAGTAATGGTCAAACAATGACCTCTTTTTCCCCTTGTCTTAGGGATTCTTGATATAAATATAGAGATGTTATCACTTTTAATGAATAACGACCAATAATACATGGAAGAGCTTCCTGGACAAAGTCCCAAAACATTGGTATGCCTGCATGGCAGCAGTCCAATTAACTTAACTACATAGCAGGACTGCTTCATATGTTCCTGATATGCAATACAGCTGTCAATACTGTCTTAACTGTTAGTATTCGGTACATTTCAAGTAATCAAATAGAAAGCCGAAAGGTATGCTATTTAACTTATAACACAAAGTAAAGAATACTGTCTCAAGCCCATTCTGACTTAACAGTCAGGTGCCAAGTACCAACTGCACAGCCAGCAGACAGAAATAGCACTCCAGAAACAGTCAATGACATCATGGGTTTTCTCTAATGTGCATAATGTGGGGGGTGTTTTAAATGATGAACATTTCAACTACGATAGCCACACAGTTTTAGCATATGACAACACCAGTCTGTTCAGTGTGCACTCTGTGTGCCACCTGATGCTCAATGTCTTGTCGGGAAACTCTTAGTTTATTTTTTTATCAGAGCAAACAACTCCTGGTGGGTTATTTGTTGTTGTGATACATAGTGGGGACGAGGGATGACTTTTGACAAATCTCTTGGCAAAAAAATATGTGTATTTTCCACAATATACACCTCGCACTGTTAAGAGTCAGCTGCCGCCCGCTCTGCTGTGTGTTGGCACTACTATTAGGGGAATTCCTGTCCAACATGCAGGCCATTTAAGCGTTTGACCACAGAGCCATGCCCGCCGTGCCCCTGTGACACTAGAGAAAGGCACACGCTGCCAGTGACCTTTTTAAGAGAGGTGAATATGAAGGCTATTTAAAATAACAACAGTCACCAATGAAACCCTATAATATCCCACTATCTGATTTTGTTTTTTAAAGTATAATTTAACAAGGCAAGTTAGTTAAGAACAAATTATTATTTACAATGACTGCCTACCACGGAGACAATTGTGTGCTGCCCTATGGTACTCCCAATCACAGCAAGTTGTGATACAACCTGGAATTGAACCAGATTCAGTAATGAAACCTCCAGCACTGAAATGTAGTGCCTTAGACCGCTGTGCCACTCGTTCACACAATCATACAACAATCCATTTATACTGCATGTTTCGTGGAATCTACACATCTTTCCATAATTCTGATTGCCACTGTTTGATGGATTGGGGTAGTGATTTGAGTGGAACTTTTCTCGGGTAATGCAGGAGAAAACACCTTTGTGTCAATACTGTGTCAATACTGTGTGGAGTAGATTACTGCTGTGGAGCTCAAAGAGTTTATTGAAGTGAAATGGATGCTGAATGGAACTTCATAAGTGCTTTAATGACAGTGATTTTGATAGTGGAAGGAGAAATATCAAGGAACATTTCCAGAATTTGCCTTAGTAGGAAGCTGCTGCCAGCAGTAGAAAATATACAAACAAGTCATCTTACTCTGCTCTCTATGCCAACAGCACAGATATCATGGCTGGGTCTGAGCTCACTGAATAGCGACTACAGGTGTGAAGACTGCTATTGGGCTACGGGAGAGTCTTGTTATTGTGCTCTGCTCAAGACCAGGATACTGAGGACATCTTTAGCTACAGTGCCTTCAGAAATAATTCACACCTCTTGACATTTTCCCACATGTTGTTGTGCACTATGGTGTTGAACGCTGAGCTGTAGCAAATGAATAGCATTCTCTCATAGGTGTTCCATTTGTCCAGGTGGAAAGGACAGTGTGGAGTGCAATAGAGGTTGCATCATCTGTGGATCTGTTAGGGCAGTATGCAAATTGGAGTGGGTCTAGGGTTTCTGGGATAATGGTGTTGATGTGAGCCATGACTAGTCTTTCAAAGCACTTCACGGCTACAGCCGTGAGTGCTATGGATCGGTAGTTATTTAGGCAGGTTACCTTAGTGTTCTTGGGCACGGGGACTCTGGTGGTCTGATAGAAATTTGGTAAACCGGATTTAAGTTTCCCTGCATTAAAGACCCCTGCCACTAGGTGCGCCACCTCTGGGTGAGCGTTTTCCTGTTTGCAAGCAAAACCCTGAGACGTCCTTAGAAATTGTCTGCCGCCCCTTGTCTTACCACATGCCGCTGTTCTATCCTGAACTTTATGTCCTGAATACCAAGTTATATAAAACCGTTACAGAGCACCACTCTGTAACGGTTTTCCTCTTCTTCTGTGGAGGAGTAGGAAAGATCGGACCAATGTGCAGCATGGTAAGTGTCCATATTTTAATGAAATATAACCGAACACTGAATACAAAAGAACAAGAGAAATAAATGAAAACCGAAACAGTTCTGTATGGTAAAACACAGACACAGAAAACAACTACCCACAACCCATAGTGGGAAAACAGGCTGCCTAAGTATGGTTCTCAATCAGAGACAACGATCGACAGCTGCCTCTGATTGGGAACCATACCAGGCCAAACACAGAAATACAAAACATAGAATACACAACATAGAATGCCCACCCCAACTCACTCTCTGACCAAACTAAAACAAATACATAAAAAAGGAACTAAGGTCAGGACGTGACACACTCTTCATATTTTAAATTATGGTGGTAGCTGGATCATGTTATAGGTATGCTTGTCATCAGCAAGGACTAAGGAGCTTTGTAGGATAAAAATAAATG
Source organism: Oncorhynchus keta (assembly GCF_023373465.1). NCBI lineage: Eukaryota > Metazoa > Chordata > Actinopteri > Salmoniformes > Salmonidae > Oncorhynchus > Oncorhynchus keta. Next base: position 22,247,778 of record NC_068446.1, on the reverse strand, counting down.
GAATAGAGCTATGGCTGGTCTCAGACGATTCCGCAGGTGAAGAAGCCGGATGTGGAGGTCCTGGGCAGGCGTGGTTACAAATGGTCTGCGGATGTGAGGCCGATAGACGTACTTCCAAATTCTCTTAAATTACTTAAATGTAATGTAATGCTTATGGTAGAGAAATTAACATTCAATTCTATGGCAACAGCTCTGTTTGACATTCCTGCAGTCAGCATGCCAATTGCACACTCCTTCAAAACTTGATAGATCTGTGGCATTGTGTTGTGTGACAAAACTGCACATTTTAGAGTGGCCTTTTATTGTCCCCAGCATAAGGTGCACTCATGTAATGATCATGCTGTTTAATCAGCTTCTTCATATGCCACACCTATCAGTTGGATGGATTATCTTGGCAGGAGTACAAATGCAGCTTAACGTGCTGTGTCCTCTTGGTTAGGAAGTCTGTGTTCCACCGGCAAATACATTCAGCTGGGTGAGTTTGTGCTGTAGCAGGTCCAAAATGATTGTGTTGACGGCTGAACTAAAGTGAAATAAACAATATACTTATGCATGTCCTTGGATTCTTGAGGGGTGGTAGGATGTAGTGAATGCCCATGTTGACGGCATAGTCCACAGACCTATTGGCTCGTTAGGCAAACTGCATGGAGTCAAGAAGGGCGTCAGTGGTGGTTTTGAGATGGGACAGGACAAGGTGCTCAAAAGGTTTTTATGGTCATAAAAGAAGAGATTGTTGACATAAACAATTCTGTATTTAGCTTATTGTGCACAGAAGGTGATGGGACATTTTGTTTGTGTTCTACCGGTGTTTAGTCTTTCCTAAGTAGTGTTTGACTAATTGGCTAATTCCTGACAATTCCCCCACTAATTCTCCCACAAAATATGTTTTCATTGTGAAACAAACAAGAAGTAAGACCAAAAAACAGAAAACTTGAGCGTGCATAACAATCCTCCCCCCCCCCCCAAAAGCCAATACTTTGTAGAGACACCTTTTGCAACATATACAGTTGCAAGGCTCTTGAGGTATGTCTCTATAAGCTTGGTACATCCAGCCACTGGGATTTTTGCCCATTCTTCAAGGCAAAACTGCCCCAGCTCCTTCAAGTTAGATGGGTTCCGCTGGTATACAGCAATCTTTAAGTCATACCACATTTTCTCGATTGGATGCTTAGGGTCATTGTCCTGCTGGAAGGTGAACCTCCGTCCAGGTCTCAAATCTCTGGAAGACTGAAACAGGTTAACCTCAAGAAATTCTCTGTACTTAGCTCCATTCATCATTCCTTCAACGCTGACCAGTTTCCCATTCCCCGCCGATGTAAAAACATACCCACAGCATAATGCTGCCACCACCATGCTTCAGTGTGGGGATGGTGTTCTCGGGTTGATGAAAGGTGTTGAGTTTGCGCCAGACATTGTGTTTTCCTTGATGTCCAAAAAGTTAAAATTTAGTCTCATCTAACCAGAGTATCTTCTTCCATTTGTTTTGGGAGTCTTTCACATGCATTTTGGCAAACACCAAACGTCTTTGCTCATTTTTTTTAAAGCAATGGCTTTTTTCTGGCCACTCTTCCATAAAGCCCAGCTCTGTGGAGTGTACGGCTTAAAGTGGTCATTATAGACAGATACTCCAATCTCCACTGTGGAGCTTTGCATCTCCTTCAGGGTTATCTTTGGTCTCTTTGTTGCCTCTCTGATTAATACCCTCCTTGCCTGGTCTGTGACGTTTGGTGGGTGGCCTCTCTTAGCAGGTTTGTTGTGGTGCCATATTCTTTCCATTTTTTAATAATGGATTTATTGGTGCTCCGTGGGATGTTCAAAGTTTATGATATTTTTTTATAACCCAACCCTGATCTGTACTTCTCCACAACTTTGTCCCTGAAGAGCTCCTTGGTTTTAATGGTGCTTCTTGCTTAGTGATGTTGCAGACTCTGGGGCCTTTCAGAACAGGTGTAAATATACTGAGATCATGTGACAGATCATGAGACACTTGCACACAGGTGAACATAACAACATTCAACAACTGAGACATAAACTGAATAAGATCCACAGACATGTGACTAACACAAATTGAATAATGTGTTCCTGAACAAAGGGGAGGTCAAAATCAAAAGTAACAGTCAGTATCTGGTGTGGCCACTAGCTGCATTAAGTACTGCAGTGCATCTCCTCCTCATGGACTGCACCAGATTTTCCAGTTCTTGCTGTGAGATGTTACCCCACTCTTCCACCAAGGCACCTGCAAGTTCCCAGACATTTCTGGGGGGAATGACCCTAACCCTCACCCTCCGATCCAACAGGTCCCAGAAGTGCTCAATGGGATTGAGATCCGGGCTCTTCGCTGGCCATGGCAGAACACTGACATTCCTGTCTTGCAGGAAATCACACACAGAACGAGCAGTATGGCTGGTGGCATTGTCATGCTGGAGGGTCATGTCAGGATGAGCCTGCAGGAAGGGTACCACATGAGGGAGGAGGACGTCTTCCCTGTAATGCACAGCATTGAGATTGCCTGCAATGACAACATGCTCAGTCCGATGATGCTGTGACACACTGCCCCAGACCATGACAGTCCCTCCACCTCCAAATCGATCCCGCTCCAGAGTACAGGCCTCAGGTGTAACGCTCATTCCTCCGAGGATATACACAAATCCGACCATCACCCCTGGGCGTCTTTCTTTTGGTGTTTTTCAGAGTCAGTAGACAGTCCTCTTTAGTGTCCTAAGTTTTCATAACTGTGATCTTAATTGCCTACCGTCTGTAAACTGTTAGTGTCTTAACGACCATTCCACAGGTGCATGTTCATTAATTGTTTATGGTTCATTGAACAAGCATGGAAAACAGTGTTTAAACCCTTTTACAATGAAGATCTGTGAAGTTATTTGTATTTTTACTAATAATCTTTGAAAGACAGGGTCCTGAAAATTTGAATTTATTGTAAGGAATTTGAAATTATGAATACTTTTACTTTTACGTTTGATACTTAAGTATATTTTTAAATCAAATACTTTTAGACTTAACTCAACTAATATTTTACTGGGTGACTTTCACTTTTACCTGAGTCATTTTCTATTATGGTATCTTTTATTTTACTCAAGTATGACATTTGAGTACTTTTTCCACCACTGGATATAAAAAATGTCAGTGTCCATAAAATATTTAATTAAACCTTTGCCTCAATAGCAAAACATTTGATAAGAACAGTTGAGACAGGGGCAGTTGTGCTTGAGAAGGTAACTGAAATAGCGAGGGAAATGACACTTTCAGGATACGTATTATTGGCCAGTCGTGATACATGGTCTTTGTTGGTGTGTTGCTGCAGCAGGGTCTCTTTGAATGGGTCTGAATGAGTGTGATTAAAAGCCTGCTGGGTGGATTCCTGCCTGGAGGCATGGCCTGAGGAACACCACGGGTTTTACATCAACCAATTGACGGCTGCTGCCGGAAGCCTCCTCTTTCCACTCACAACAATATTGACAAATGCTCAGACTGCATTGACAAGAGTGGTGTGTAAAATCTTGTTGCCCGTCGCTATCGAATAGTCTCCTGGCAGACAGTGCATGGGAAGTCCCAGTGGTAGTGTAGCGAGCGGCCATGTTGGATGACTCACCAGAAACACTGACCCCTGACTCTGCTGCATGCCCAACCTCTTTGGAACAAAGGTGAGATTCAGGCTGTTTTGATACTTAGGGTTAGGGCTACTCTCAGTCTGGTTTCTCCTCTGCTGCATGGTTAGAAAAGGCTGAAAGCTCAGGGAAACAGACAGGGCTTTACCATGAAGAGCCTGAGTCACCTGAGTGCATGCTCACCCTCAGACAAATATTTACAAGGACCTCGCTTACATTGATCACACTCATTTCTTCAGCAGGTACAGTATGTCTTTCATGACAACATTTATTAATAAAGTGAACATGCTGTTGGAAGGTTTCTTTGTTCAATATTTAGTCCAACGTGCAAACTCCCATTCCAGTTATAACCAGGTTCTTACAAATGGTCCCAAAAGACATACCATGACGTAACATGATTGTAAATTGGGAGTGATTGTGTGCTCGGTATAAAATTAAGAAATGGATGATGAATGTTTGAATCAATACTGAAACAAACAATTTAAGCTACTGTGTGTCCACTACATTTCTCTTTTTGAAGTGAACATTCTACAATATAATCTCTTTGTAGAACCAACAAGCCTTGTGTATTGATGGTCCTGGGTATATAAGCTGCATGCGTTTGTTTCCTTCTACTTTTACAGTGTCCTGCTTGACACCAATATTTTAAGAAAATGTGTTGAACATGTACTGTCTGGGCTACTACAGTACATTCTACACTATATGAAGAAAAAATATATATGAAGTCTAATTTAAGCAGAGTCCTAATTAGTCTTAAACTAACAATGCATCCGGTCTGGATATAAACACTTGCAATGTGATCTTTACTCAGTGTGTAAACTTATTACAAAAAGTAGAGTGAGTAAAACTTAATTCCCAAAACTACTATGAATTTCTTACAATTATGTATTTTCCCTATGATAAGTCATGGGAGCATGAACTGTTACTTTTTGACGCCTACTGTAGTCTTCATGTCATTAAGTTGTGTTCATTGTCTCACTACAAGGATAAGACATGATATTGAACAGTCAGTCCAAGAGAACCACTTTGTCCCTCACAGATTTGTCTTTAATGGAGAATGATTGATATCAAAATGACAGTAAGAATAGAAAGATGTTTTCAAGATGCCTCAGAAGAAGGTCAAAAACACAATTACAATCATAATGACATTGCTATAACCTGCTATTTCTAAATCACGAGAACTAAAAATATCAAATATAAAACACACACCATGCTCCAAGTACTACTGATTCAATGACATAAATGTCCTCAGTTTGAAAGCTTAACTGAGGCGCTAAATGTTACCCCTGCTCCCAGTTATCATTCCCTAATCATCCCCTCCATGGACAGGCTCTGCCCACCCTGCCTGGGTCCCTGTAATTTGGCTTCCCAGCAGCTCTGGAGAGAAGCCTGGACCAATGGATTGCTGTAGTGGCCCGGCACCAAGTCCTTAGCCTCTATTTACAGACCACAAATAGTACAACACCTGCCTTTTAAACACACCCCCTGCTCTCCATCCATCGATGTAGAATTCCAACCCCTTCGCCCTCCTCACTGACTCTGTTACTATCACATAGGATCATGGTGTTATTTGGGAGTGATTGTGGGAGTGATTGATGTACATTTTGTGTTTTTGAAATCCAAGGAATGTCTTCTTGACGCTATGTTGCCGAAGCCAGCCCTCTTTCCCCATACAGGAGGTGTCAAAGATCTTCTGGCACTATGTACCTTCAGGAAGTCCAGTAGGGTACTCTCTCCCATTTCTTACAATACCTTGACAAATTTGAAATGAACTGGCTTTTTGAGAGGAACAATCCCATACTGGATTTAAGCCATTCCTGTAAGAAAATGTTTAACATTGCGACAGAAGCCTCAGCCCAAAATGGCCACTCAAGCAAGCAGAGCTACAGTAGTTTAGTGCTCAGGTGGAACCAGGTTGATGCTTAACACATTTAAGCATTGTGGATTTGTTTTCATAAGCTCATTAAAGTCCCTATTTTTGGCAGCTTATGCTTAATTAAAGGCAAACCGCTTTAATTGTAATTTTGCAGATGCACTGCCATGGCCATGCTGGAAAGAACTGGACGCAGGGCTTTGAGATGTAAGCAACTGGCTGGCAATGCATAAAGATGAGCGAGAGGAACAGGGAATGGAGAAAACTCTCTACATTTCCCAGAGAACAACTTTATTGATAGCCATAAAACATTCTAAGAGTTCCCCATGTTTTGTTTATTTTGCTTAAATAGTACAGGTCTGCCTGCTGCTGTTAAAGTCACTGCATTACTCATGCACTTTGGAGGCACTATTTGAGATCTGATGAGGACACTGTGGAATATATGTTTGTCTCCATTTAGCTAAAAGAAAGGAAAGTGCAAAGGGAAACACGTAGGTGTTGAACAGAAGACGTGTCTGTGGGAAGTTTTTAAAGATATTCATTTAAGGACAAACCTGAAAGTCACTGTGTGTGGCACTGGTGTCCAGGGAGTGTTGCTCAGAAAGCTCTGGAGGAGTTTCACCCAGCTGACCTTGACATATTTTCTGAATGAACAACATGGTTTTTCCACATGGCCTTAAGGCTTAACACAGTGGAATGGTTGGCATATGCTGCTGCCTGCATGTCAGCACTGTACGCTGTCTTGGAGCACTGTCCTGTTTTACTGTGACACCCCCATGAGTTATTGACGATGCGGTCTGGCAGATGCCTCCTGGTAGTTCTCTTAAATCAGGATTGTAAAACATGAGAGCCCAACATGGTCCTGCGTGTGGAGACACCTATGTCTGCCTATATGTCCCAGACAGCAGAGCTGTTGGATGCTCCTGTTCACTCTGCAGCCGTTAGCCTCCGGATAAAGTTTACATAATGAAATTCTAATTAAAGCAATAGACCTGAAAGAATGCTCCCATTAAAAGATCATAACAATTGCCTGATGATGACAGTAGATGAATACATGCAGACAGGACAAAGTTTGCTTTGTTATTGTGTAAAACTTGCAAGAGAGTGTGACAGACAACAAGCATCTAAATGAAATGTAGTACTAGTGGCACAGGTTCTTTGAATGAATACATCTCTGTAGCCAGTCTTCAATAGACGGCTAAATTCATTCCATATGTGCAGAGGCAGACTTTAGTGAGACAGACAACACAATGAGCAAGCACATTCCAGTGAATCCCCTCATGTCATTTATCGTTATACCCCAGACTCCTGACTTTTCTGTCAATACTTCATGACACTAGGCGCAGGCTCAAGATAAGACATCAGTCTGTGATCCCTCTGATTCATCTAATTGGTCTGCTGTGAACAGAGATGCAGTAGCCAGAAATACTGTCAGCATCTAAGTGAAGGCACAAATTGAATAATAGGATACAATACCGCTTTATCTCTATGTTTTAATCTCATCAACAATGTTCTCCTTTGGAGTTTACCTTTGGTAACGTCATTAGCGCAATTTTATGCAAGATTAGGCATGTAATTATGTGTTAAATATGAGAGGTGAGCAAATCACAGGGCTAATGAAGCCATCTCTGCTAATGGGACACTATGGACACTCGTGATGCAACGTAGCTAATCATCCTACTACTATACTAGGAGGCAACAGGTTGTCCTTTTAAATGAGATGCATTATTTTCTACATTTGCTCTGACTCAACAGCAGGCATATAAGGTGCATTCTAATTACAGTGTGTAGTGTACTGTGCACATTCTGTTCATCTCATGTACAGTATAACTTCCCCTCTTGATGAACTTGTCAACAATTGACCTTTCATAAAGACAAAGCTCATATGCAGGACTGTCCCTAATAAACACACTGCTAAATAGATTCTCCTATGTGCCACATCAGACATCCGGCAGGTAGTTCGGTGAGAATAGTGCAATAATCTGTTCTCGTTTCAATGTGTCAGGGCTCCAAAAGGCAGCATTAGCACGTAGCTTGGCTAAAGACACAGTGACAAAAAGGTACGCCCCCTCAATCTGCTTCCAGGCATCCCCTGACTAGTGTGTGGAGCCATCAAATAACAGTGTTTATTTAGAGAGAACCCTATTGGATGTAGAGAGAGTACGGTTACATGTACTGCTTGGTTTGAAAGTTAGAAATTCAATGTCTGATATTTTGTTTATTTATACAAGTTTTAATCTGTAATCACTGTGCTTCATCTAATAGCACAACCAGAATGACCTGGATTGCAGTTGAGATTACATTAAAGTACATGGTGCAAGTCATAAATGCCTTGCAGAATATCATAGCATTTGTGAAGATTTTCATAGACTTGCGAGCTTGAGCATGCAGGCTTTCTATGATTACATAAGAATATATTTATTGTTACAGTAACCTCAAAATGTGGCCATGATGTGTTACTCATTTTAAGGATGAATAAATACTGTTACACTCGTTTGTAAGATATCCTTAACTGTAGGCTATTTTCTATATTGCAAAGGTAATATTGAGTTTGGTTGTGTTTGGTTGACAATGCAACCAAATATCAACATTTAAAGGAGATGTATTTACTGCTTGGATAGTTCCATCTGAGCCACTTGCTTAATTATACTCCTTCACTTGTATTTTTGGTTGAGAAGTAAATCCAACATAGCATTTGTTAACTTGCCAGTTAATAGGTTATTTACTATATTGCAAAACTGATATTGAATATTGTTTCTCAATGCAATCAAATATCAACATATGAAGAAGATTTATCTTCTGCTTGGATAGTTCCATCTGTGCCACTGACTCTGGCTTTAATTCCAGTTTGTCCACAAATTAATAATTGATATGTTGGATTCACGTCTCCATTTCAACCAAACAAGTTCAAGAATTAGACTAAATCAAGTCAAACTTTAAATACAGTTTGATTTAGTCCCCCTCCCCACATCATTATGATTTATGATTGAAAAGGTATGTATGCATACGTTTCCTTTGCTCTGTTAATTAAACCTACCCTTTGGAATGACTTTGATAGCAACAGTGCATCTATTAAGTGGAGATATCTCAACCGTCATTCTCACGATAGCACATTGGTAATAGTCAGTGACACGTATCAAAACTAAGCAGGGCTGGGCTTGGTTAAAACCCTGGATGGGTGACCAAAAGGATAGCTGTAGATAGATGACCAACGCTCCAATAAGAGGTGCTGCCTAGCCTGTAGTTTTTTTCTCATAGTGGATATTACGTTGAGGATCTGACTTTGTTTCAAAGGTAGGAATTTGACATCTTATATATGAGGTTTGTCTATGTTGAAAATTGGTTACCATAATGATATAACCCTGTGTTTGAAAAAAAATAAAACAACAGTTGATTACTTTTTTCAAATCCAATGTATTTTCCACCTAGATTCTACATCACAATACTTTGACAAATTACGTTGAAACAACGTTGATATAACCAGTTTGTACCCAGTGTGCACTTACCACTATTAGGGAAACAATTAAGAAGTTTAAAAACACTGGATGGAACAGTGTTAAACCTTCCTGGTATTGGATGCAAGTTTATCTTGCCCCCATGCACAGTGAGGAAAATAGTTCAGGATGCAAAGAAAAATTATACGCCACCTCCATGCCAATACGCTCTTTGAAAGGTTTGACAGAATATATTTTATTGAGAGCAACCAGCAAATGTATCATCGCTCATTCAATAGCCAAGCATGCTCGAAAGTAAGTATTCAAAATATTTCACAATATTGGTAGACTATTCCTGTGCAATAGGAGCACAACATCATAGCCTATTATTAATCTCAGAGTATTTACTAAGGCAGGAGATAGATACACAATAATCTATTGATGAGCAAAGACAGACGCACACACACACACACACACACACACACACACACACACACACACACACACACACACACACACACACACACACACACACACACACACACACACACACACACACACACACACACACACACACACACACACACACACACAATCAAAACCTTCTCTGTGAACCTTATCTACATAATGAGAGTGGATGTTTGTGTTTAAATCTCCTAATATGAACATAAAGGGTCTGGGCAATCCCACTACTTTCCTTACTACTCCGAGCAGTTATTCATTTTCCCTGAAAACTCCAATGCAACTACATTGCTAGGAGGCTCTCCATGAAGACCAATCAACAGAGAGAAGTTGGGGAGGAGGTTCGGGGGAGGAGGGAGGCTTTGAATGCCTCTCACATCTTACTGCTGAATAGTCGGAAGGGATCAATGCTTTCGGAAGTCCTCTGCGCCTGGAAACCTCATCATTATTCCACCAGCCCGTAGCCGTCGCTCAGACTATGAATAGTCAATAACAAATGAACAGGCAGGAAATTAAGTGCCAGACGAGTGGGCTTGAAGCCCACAGGAAGGCGTGTCTGCCATGAGTGCTGTTCGTGTGCCTCAGGTGGATGCGTGCTGCTGCTCCCTCTTTGCCTTTGTGAACTCCAGCTCTTCAAACATTCAAAAGATGATTCGCCTTGGTGACTATCCTAGTGGATGGCGAGTGGCTCTAAACTCTGTGGAATACGTGGCTTTTTCTTTCAGCAGAAGATGAATAGGGTTGATTAAGTCCTTCAGTGAGAAAACTCTTCTCACCTGGCTGTGGGGTATCCTGACCAGGCTCTGAGGGGGTGGCACTTCCAAGATAGGTGCGTGGAGACAGGGGCACATGGGTCACTGAGTGTTTGTGTCTGTCCTTGGCAGGTGGTCTCAGCAAGCCTGTGTGACGCCCTCTGTGAGTGGTGGTGGGCACAGAGAGTCCTCAGAGAGGATGTTCCTATGGGCAGGAAGCAAAGGAGCTCAGGGATCAGGAAGTGAGAGAAGGTATGGTACCCTTTATACTTTACACAGCACAAAGAATAATGGGGCAGATCTATGATGCACTTCTGAAAAGTTTGTAGTTTTGTTTTTGAAAAGGAACATCAGACAAACTTAAGACATGACATTTGTCACCGTAACAAATGCTTGGTAAATCTGACACTGAGTTGAATTTCATTATATTTACATCTGTAATGAGCTTTACTAAGATTGGGATGTGCTTAATTCTACAATGTCTGATTATTTTTTGTTGGTTTGTCAAAGCTTTTCATATTTTTTACATCAATGAGAATCACATTTGTGCACCCAGCTTTAAGCTACAATAATTGTGAATAAAAGGGAAAATCTGTCAGTTTGTATTTGGAAAAACTCCACCCCTGAAAAAAAATCTCATTATCTACATGTCTACAAGTCAACAGTAATATTAGCTATGACGTTTTCACATTATTCGTGATGGAAAGTAAATCACACGATCAGTGTGCAAAATGTAAAAAATTATTTATTTCAAACTTTGCATGTCCATGCCCAAGAGAAGAGAATTAAATTCATATTGACACTTAAAAGTCTATTAATTATGTATTGATTTGACTAATGCTATTTGGTCAACCCAGATGACCTCATGATGCAACCCTGTTAAGAGTGTGTGTGTGTGTGTGTGTGTGTGTGTGTGTGTGTGTGTGTGTGTGTGTGTGTGTGTGTGTGTGTGTGTGTGTGTGTGTGTGTGTGTGTGTGTGTGTGTGTGTGTGTGTGTGTGTGTGTGTGTGTGTGTGTTGGTAATGTATGAATCAGGACTATTTATCAGAAGGTCCGGGAGTATGACGTGCTAGACAAGAGGAAGACAGTGACAGCGCTGAAGGCTGGGGAGGACAGAGCTATTCTCCTGGGACTTAGCATGATCCTCTTATCTGTGATGATGTACTTTGTGCTGGGCATTACCATGGTGCGCTCCTACTCAGACAGGTAATTTGCTCTCACTCGCCAGGCAAATCACAATGTCCTGAAGTCTGTTTTCTTCATGTAGCCACATGCATGTCAAAGAAAAAGCTGCTGTTAGATCTTCATCGTGTCAACATGTGTATATTACTTTGGCTATTCCAGGATAATTGCTCAAATGCTGTCTGAACTGTCACAGAAACACACCAGTTAGCCAAGCTATCTTTAAAGTGCATGGCAATCTATACAATCCCCCTATATTAGCCCCTCCTGGGAGCTACCACTCTGAAGCTAAAACTGCAGTCCAAATGGTGTGGTCCCTCTATACTTTAGTTGTGGACATAAATTACAGTCAGAGGCATTTAAGATGCCAGCTGAGGCTTATGAGTAGCATTTGCGCTATGAGTTCAATGTAATTGTTACAGCATGAAAGCAGGGGACACAGGGGACAAACTTCAGTACACAATAGCCTTTCACAATACATCACCAATTACACTGCAAGGCACCAACGTCATTCCAAACCACAGAGTGTGCTGCAATTCTTTATTTAATTTCACCTCAAGTCGTTCCTTTTTTTTATTTGGATTAGGTGAAAAAGTAGTGCAACATTTATCCTGGCAGAGAAATTGAAAAGCAAGTTATTCAGAATATTACTTTTCCCTAGATCTAAGATTAATTTCCAAATATCAGTATGTAGACTATAAAGCATGCTGGGCTATTCAAGAGGTTAAGATACACCGGTAAAGTGGACAAACGTTGGAATTCAGCTGGAGATAATCACCATAATCTGCTATTTGCTAGTGTTGTCGATCTTTTCTCCCATTTCTACTACTCAACTGATTCAGTCTGCTTCATATCATGCGATATCCTGAACATTCCAACAACTTCTCCCTTTTTCATTTAATTCATTGTTAGTCATGGGTGTTGTGTCGTTGGATACAGTTGTTGTTGATGTTGAACTTACTCGTGTGGCATCCAGACAGCCATATGTCAGAGCGCACCGGGGTAGAGCTATACACAGGTCAGTAAACTCTTTAATTTTGCTCCCTACCCTCCCCACCCCCATGCCATGTAGTGTGTGGACGGAGGAATCCGGCTGCACTGTGCTCAACTCCACCATCGTGGCGGAGATTAACTGTACCTACAGCTGCGGCTCCGAGTGCTGGAAAAGCTCCAAGTACCCGTGCCTACAGGTGTTTGTCAGTCTCAACACATCCGGAAAGGTTGTACGACTCTCCCACAATGAGGAGGCACAGGACACCAACCCAGAGGTGAGACAGAGGACATGCCTAAATGTAACATGTCCAACAGTAATCCTATATTTCATTATCTTGCTTCAGCTACAGTAATAAACACCTGGTTTTACTGATCTTTACTAACAAATTATGTGGTAGCAATGTGCAATCAAATGATTCAATACAAAACAGTATATAAGCACAACTATGAAATGTGTATTTACCATGTAATTCATTTAATGTAGGGCAGTTCCACACTAACAGAGTGATGCTGAGACTCAGATTTTTTACCTTAAAATGTCTAACAAAAACCAATGATTGCAAAGTTAAACAAACCATACAACTCTATGCACAAGGACTACTTTGAACAATTTCCCCAGAAAATTGTATAAAAACACATTTTCTTGGAGAGCAGTGCATATGCGACGTTTGGTAACAGAATGGCGGCACCAACAGCACAAACCGTTATTCTGTTACCAAACTTTGCATCCCCACTAGGCACAAATTGGTTGAATCAATGTTGATTCAACATAATTTGTCAGCGTATTGTGATGTGGAATTTACATGGAAAATACATTTGATTTAAAAAAGTTAGCAAATCTTGTTTTGAGGCTGAAATTGAAAAGCACAGGATTATGTCATCACTGTGATCAATTTTCAACATAGGCAAACCTGGCATAAAATATGTTGAATTTGTACCTTTGAAACTTATCCACTATCAGAAAAAACAATTATAGTTGGGGAGCACCTCTTACTGGTGAACTGATCTATCTACAGCTATTCATTTGGTGTCCCATCCTGGGTTTTAACTATGCCCAGTCCTGCTTAGCTTTGTCACTGACTAATACCGATGTGCTACCATGAGAACAATTGTTGAAAGATCTCTTCATGAATAAATATATTCAACGTGTTGCTATCGAAGTCATACCAAAGGCTTATCAAAGCAAATAAAATGTTACCATACTTTATAAGCCATGTATATCATCAATAATACTATTTAGGCCTATACAGTGCATTTGGAAAGTATTCAGACACCTTTACTTTTGTCACATTTTGTTACGTTTACAGCCCTTTTCTAAAAATGGATTAAATTGTTTTTTCCCCCCTCATCAATCTATGCACAATACCCCACAATGACAAAGCAAAAACAGTTTTTAGACATTTTTGAAATCGGTCTGAATACTTTCCGAATACACTGTGTAGCGTTTCCACGTCATCATCAACTAATTGTTTCAATTCAACCTAGGGTTCAACTAAAAGTAGACAACACATATCGGCTTAGGGTTCCTGAACTTTGGTTGATTTCAAATGTAATCTTCAATTTAATCATTAATATGTTGTATTCACGTCTCCATCTCAAACAAAAATCTAAGTTATAACCCCCGAAGGTCGATGTCCGTGCCCCCTAAATCTAATTAGCATAATACACAAATCCCCATATTCATCTGTCAGTTTAAAATAGAGATATCTGGTTTTGCTTGGGATGCGTCTCAATCAACCACATTCGCTTATAACGTGCTTCCACATCTGCGGTAAAAGGTGACAGAGCTAGACCAGTGTTTGTCAGACCATGATACATCCCGAAATTCACACAAAATCGCCTGTAGCGTCTGAACGGTTTGGCCTACAAAGTATTATGACCACACAGTACCAGTCAAAAGTTTGGACACACCTACTCATTCAAGCGTTTTTCTTTATCTTTACTATTTTCTACATTGTAGATGCGTTTGAGCCAATTAGTTGTGTTGTGACAAGGTAAGGGGTCAAATACAAAGTCCATATTATGGCAAGAACAGCTTGAATAAGCAAAGAGAAAAAAACAGTTCACCATTACTTTAAGACATGAAGATCAGTCAATCCAGAACATTTCAAGAACTTTGAAAAATTCTTCAAATGCAGTCACAAAAACCACCAAGCGCTATGATGAAACTGGCTCTCTCATGAGGACCGCCACAGGAAAGGAAGACCCAGAGTTACCTCTGCTGTAGAGGACAAGTTCATTAGAGTTAACTGCACCTCAGATTGCAGCCCAAATAAATGCTTCAAGTAACAGGCACATCTCAACATCAACTGTTCAGAGGAGACTGTCAATCAGGCCTTCATGGTCGAATTGCTGCAAAGAAACCACTACTAAAGGGCACCAATAAGAAGAAGAGACTTGCTTGGGACAATTAAAATGAGCAATGTACATTAGACCGGTAGGAAATCTGTCCTTTGGTCTGATGAGTACAGATTTGAGATTTTTGGAGCATGGAGGAGGTGTGATGGTGTGGTGGTGCTTGCTGGTGACACTGTCTCAAACTAAACCAAAAATAAAAGTTACAGAATAGGATTAAGCCAGTGACTCAGTTGAAACTATCCAGGCATTAGATATTCTCCAAATATTGATATTTGGTTGTGTTGTCAACCAAATACAATGCATTATTAATTTTGGAATAACCTTAAATTGAAGCAATGTACTTTGTCTTACAAACTAATGTAACAATATTTATTCAACCTTAAAATGAGTAACACATCCATGGCTACATTTTGAGGTTAGCCTACTGTAACTATAAATGTTTTCTTATTAAGTAATCATAGAAATGTGCATGTTCAAGATAGCATGCAAAGGTCACAGGTCTGTGGAGATCTTCATAATTGCTATAATTGCAGACACTAGGCCCACCATAGAATTAGTTTGACACCTCTGTTTTAATGTAATCTCAACTGCTATCCAGGTTATTTGGTTGTGCTATTAGATGGAGCACTATCAGGTTTCAGGTAAGACCGAAGTGCATACTGTGTTGATGTAACAATGTTTATTGCAACAACAGGAGCAGGCAAACGACAGGTCAAGGCAGGCAGGGGTCGATAATCCAGAGTAGTGGGGCCAAGGGACAGGATGGCAGGCAGGCCCAGGGTCAGGTAAACCAGAGGTCGGTAATCCAGAGAAGGGGCAAAGGCACAGGACGGCAGGCAGGCTCGGAGTAGAGACAGGCAAGGGTCAAAACCAGGAGGACGAGGAAAAAGAGAGACTGGGGAAAAGCAGGCGCGGAGACAAAACGCTGGTTGACAATCTAAGCTTGATGCCCTTCATCTCACACAAATGATCAATGAACCTACCAGGTACAACCCCAAATCCATAAACACGGGCACCCTCATAGGTATCATCCTAACCAACCTGCCCTCCAAATACACCTCTGCTGTCTTCAACCAGGATCTCAGCGATCAATGCCTCATTGCCTGCGTCCATAATGGGTCTGCGGTCAAACGACCACCCCTCATCACAGTCAAATACTCCCTAAAACACTTCAGCGAGCAGGCCTTTCTAATCGACCTGGCCCGGGTATACCGGAGGCATATTGACCTCATTCCATCAGTAGAAGATTCCTGGTTATTCTTTAAAAGTCCTAACCTCACCATCTTAAATAAGAGCGCCCAATTAAAAAAATGCAGAACCAGGAACGATATAGCCCTTGGTTCACTCCAAACCTGACTGCCCTTGACCAGCACAAAAACATCCTGTGGCGTACTGCATTAGCATCGAATAGCCCCACGATATGCAACTTTTCAGGGAAGTTAGGAACCAATATACACAGGCAGTTAGGAAAGCACAGGCTAGCTTTTTCAAACAGAAATTTGCATAAACTCAAAAAAGTTCGGGGACACTGTAAAGTCCATGGAGAATAAGAGTATTTCCTCCCAGCTGCCCACTGCACTGAGGCTAGGAAGCACTGTCACTACCAATAAATCCACGATAATTGATCATTTCAATAAGCATTTTTCTACGGCTGGCCATGCTTTCCACCTGGCAACCCCTTTTCTTGTTAACAACTATAGTTTTGGCAAGTCGGTTAGGACATCTACTTAGTGCATGACACAAGTCATTTTTCCAAAAATTGTTTACAGACAAATGATTTCACTTGTAATTCACTGTTTCAGTGGGTCAGAAGTTTACATACACTAAGTTGACTGTGCCTTTAAACAGCTTGGAAAATTCCAGAAAATTATGTCAAGGCTTTAGAAGCTTCTGAAAGGCTAATTGACATCATTTGAGTCAATTGGAGGTGTACCTGTGGATGTATTTCAAGGCCTACCTTCAAACTCAGTGCCTCTTCGCTTAACATCATGGAAAAGTCCAAAGAAATCAGCAAAGACCTCAAAAAACATTGTGGAACTCCACAAGTCTGGTTCATCCTTGGGAGCAATTTCCAAACACCTGAATGTACCACGTTCATCTGTACAAACAATTGTACGCAAGTATAAACATCATGGGTCCAAGCAGCCATCATACCGCTCAGGAAGGAGACACGTTCTATCTCCTACAGATGAACGTACTTTGGTTTGAAAAGTACAAATCAATCCTAGAACATCAGCAAAGGACCTTGTGAAGATGCTGGAGGAAACGGGTACAAAAGTATCTAAATCCACAGTAAAATGAGTCCTATATCGACATAATTTGAAAGGTCGCTCAGCAAGGAAGAAGCCACTGCTCCAAAACCGCCATTAAAAAACCAGACTATGGTTTGCAACTGTACATGGGGACAAAGATCGTACTTTTTGGAGAAATGTCCTCTGCTCTGATGAAACAAAAGAAAACTGTTTGGCCATAACGACCATCATTATAATTGGAGGAAAAAGGGGGAGGCTTGCAAGTCGTAGAACACCATCTCAGCCGTGAAGCACGGGGGTGGCAGCATTATGGTCTGGGGATGGCAGCATCATGTTGTGGGGGTGCTTTGCTGCAGGAGGGACTGGTGCACTTTACAAAATAGATGGCATCATGAAGAGGGAAATTATGTGAATATATTTAAGCAACATCTCAAGACATCAGTCAGGAAGTTAAAGCTTGGTCGCAAATTGGTCTTCCAAATGGACAATGACCAAGCATACTTCCAAAGTTGTGGCAAAATGGCTTCAGGATGACAAAATCAAGGTGTTGGCCATCACAAAGCCCTAACCTCAATCCTATAGAAAATTTGTGGGCAGAACTGAAAAAGCGTGTGCAAGTAAGGAGGCCTACAAGCCTGACTCCATTATACAAGCTCAGGAGGATTAGGCCAAAATTCACCCAACTTATTGTGGGAAACTTGTGGAAGTATACCCAAAACGTTTGACCCAAGTTACACAATTTCAAGGCAATGCTACCAAATATTAATTTAATGTATGTAAACTTCTGACCTACTGGGAATGTTGGTTAAAGAAATAAAAGCTGAAGAAAATCATTCACTACTATTATTCTGACATTTCACTTTCTGAAAATAAAGTGGTGATCCTATCTGACCTAAGACAGGGACTTTTACTATAATTAAATGTCAGGAATTGTGAAAACTGAGTTTAAATGTATTTGGCTAAGGTGTATGTAAACTTTTGACTTCAACTGTATATCTATCTTATCTGCCTTTATAAGGTCTTCGAAAGCCAAGTCAACAAATAGATCACCGACCATTTCAAAGCCCACCGTACCTTCTCTAATATGCAATCTGGTTTCCGAGCTGGTCATGGGTGCACCTCAGCCACGCTCAAGGTCCTAAACGATATCATAACCGCCATCGATAAAAGACAATACTGTGCAGCTGTATTCATCGACCTGGCCAAGGCTTTCAACTCTGTCAATCACCACATTCTTATCGGCCGACTCAACAGCCTTGTTTTCTCAAATGACTGCCTTGCCTGGTTCAACAACTACTTCTCAGACAGAGTTCACTGTGTCAAATCGGAGGGCCTGTTGTCCGGACCTCTGGTAGTCTCTATGGGGTGCCACAGGGTTCAATTCTGTACACATCAATGATGTCTCTCTTGCTGCTGGTGATTCTCTGATCCACCTCTACACAGACAACACCATTCTGTATACTTCTGGCCCTTCTTTGGACACTGTATTAACTAACCTCCAGACGAGCTTCAATGCCATACAACTCTCCTTCCGTGGCCTCCAACTGCTCATAAATGCAAGTAAAACTAAATGCATGCTCTTCAACCGCACCTGCCCGCCTGTACAGCAAGACTACTCTGGACGGTTCTGACTTAGAATATGTGGACAACTACAAATACCTAGGTGTCTGGTCAGACTGTAAACTCTCCTTCCAGACTCACATTAAGCATCTCCAAACCAAAATTAAATCTAGAATTGGCTTCCGATTTCACAACAAAGCATCCTTCACTCATGCTCCTTAACATACCCTCGTAAAACTGACTATCTTACCAATCCTTGACTTCGGCGATGTCATTTACAAAATAGCCTCCAACACTCTACTCAGCAAATTGAATGCAGTCTATCACAGTGCCATCTGTTTTGTCACCATTGCCCCATATACTACCCACCACTGCGACCTGTATGCTCTCGTTGGCTGGTCACCATAGCAGCACCCACCTGTAGCACGTGCTCCAGCAGGTATATTTCACTGGTCACCCCCAAAGCCAATTCCTCCTTTGGCCGCCTTTCCTTCCAGTTCTCTGCTGCCAATGACTGGAACGAATTGCAAAAATCACTGAAGCTGGAGGCTCATATCTCCCTCACTAACTTTAAGCACCAGCTGTCAGAGCAGCTCACAGATCACTGCACCTGTACATAGCCCATCTGTAAATAGCCCATCCAACTACCTCATCCCCATACTGTTTATTTATTTTTCTTTCTTTTTTGCTCCTTTGCACCCCAGTATCTCTACCTGCACATTAATCTTCTGCACATCTATCACTCCAGTGTTTAATTGCTAAATTGTAATTATTTCACCACTATGGCCTATTTATTGGCTTACCTCCCTTATCTTACTTCATTTGCACACACTGTATATATACTTTTTTCTCTATTGTGTTATTGACTGTATATTTGTTTATTCCATGTGTAACTCTGTGTTGTTGTTTGTGTCGCACTGCTTTGCTTTATCTTGGCCAGGTGGCAGTTGTAAATGAGAACTTGTTCTCAACTAGCCTACCTGGTTAAATAAAGGTGGGGAAAAAACGAGAGAGAAAAAAACTTGAACAAACCTGATGAACTGGCACAGACAGACAGAAAACACAGGTATAAATACTCAGTGGGGAAGTTGGGCGACACCTGAAGAGGGGGTGGAGACAAGCCAAAAGACAGGTGAAACAGATCAGGGCGTGACAATGCACAGTGATAATACATGAACACAAAATATCTGACATTGTATTACCATTTGAACTTTGTTGTGCTTTAAAATGGTTGGAAGCGCGCTGGAAAACACATTTAGATGACAACTAAACCAAAATCAGACATTGTTTTTCTATTGGAACTTAGTTATGCTTTTAGGTGCTTGAAAGCAGTGACAACACATTGTGAATTCAACAAACCTCTGGCTGTCTTTTTGAGTGGGTGAATAAAGGTTGAAATCTCATTGATCAATGTCTCAACCAAATATTACCCACATTTTCACGTTGAAATGACGTGGTGTGCCTAACTCTTCATGTTAATGTGTTTTGTAAAATTGTCTGTGAAAATTGTTAAAAGTAGTCCTTGTGCATAGGTATTGTTTGTTTAACTTTGCAATCATTGGTTTTTGTTCGACACACATTTTAAAGTGAAAAATCAAATAAAACAACATTCTATTAACTGTGATCTAATTCTCAGCATCACTCTGTTTTCGTGGAATTGCCCTGTAACAATGAGAAAACAATATGGTTTAATCCACCCTAATTCGCTAAAAATAAAGAAATAGTTTATCACAATGCACCCACATAAAAACACTGGAAACGGAAGGGCCTCGAGTTCTAATTAACTTCAGACGACTCCACCTCAATAGATTACTTGAGGTGAGAGGTGAAAAACTTGCAGCTGACAACAAATTCTAGAGGTTACATATCAATTCAACTCATCCAAGACAAGCAGTTAACCCACTGTATTCATAATAAATCTGTCTTTGTTCTCTTAGTGCTTCTATGTGCCCAAATGCCAGAAGGACTTCAATGCGATCCACACTGTGGTCATGAAAATCTTGGAGCGTCTGAAAACACAGCATCAGGTGCTGTGTTACATGGACCCAGGTGAACAGCAGGACAGTGCTCTACTGACACGCATCTATGGACGATTGGCAGTGTACCACTCACTCTTTTGGCCAACCTGCACCCTCATTGGTGGAACCATCATCATCGCCATGGTGAAGCTCACCCAGTACCTGTCCATCATGTGTGAACAGGTGGGCAGGATCAAAAGGTGAGAGTAAGTCCAGCAACAGGGGACAGGTGCTAGGCTACAAGGCCAGGAGACAGGGGCCAGGCTTCAGGGGCCAAGGGATAGGCTACAGTAGCAGCACAAGGTCCTGGTTTTCATACGCAGCCTAGGAACCTTAAGGAAGCTCTTTATATTCCATTTGCGCTAAAGACTTGTGTATGAGAGCTGAGCAACAGGGGATCTGGGGGCTTATATGCCCCACATGATTCCTCTGGGCCTTCTGAGGAAATCAATAGGACTGATATGGGCTCCCGGCAGCTGTGCCATGGCAGGTGAAAGTCAATGACTTTGGGGCACAATGATTTTTCCTTTTCTGCACCTCCATAAGTGGCACAATCATACAAAGTGATGGCTTGAAAGAAGTGGCCAACACTGGACCTAATCTGCCCTTGAACCCCTAGACAGCATTGATGATCCATTCACACTGTGACGACAAGGCAGTGATGCCAAGAAGGTTTGACCGAGACAACTATGTCGAAGCATTGTCCAGAATACTGATCTAAACTTGGCTCCTTGTGTTACTGGTATTGGGTGGAGGGTTACACAACTACAGGCGGCTGGGGGCGACACCCCTAAACGAGGTGTTGACTATCTATGCTGTAAGCCTGGGTCTGTAGAGACTCCATTCCAAGCTAATAGTTTGGGATAAACACTTCCTTGCAATATGGTGTAGCAGTAATTACATATCACAATAGGTCTTAGTCACTAGGATGATTAGATTGAAGTACAATGCAACTTCCCAAGGGCAACTGTTCAATACAAAATGCCTTAATGTCTGGCCCTAAGACTGTGAGAGATTACTCAGCATTTCAGACAGGAATTCTACAGGACCTTCTCTGAAATGGGTAGATATACTGAGGCAAACTGCATTTTCAGTGCCTGGGCGTGGCTGCATAAAACACCTTAAGTTAATTTCCCCCTCGTCTTTTTCTTTAAAGTTCCCTTAACTTTAAGTCAGTTGCACAAAACATTTTAAGGTGAATTCCCCCCTTAAATGTAGTGAAAAGGTTAAGGGTTCCAGTGAGGTCCTTTAAGTGTTTCATTCACTATGGATATCAATGTAAACAGCATTTGTGGAGGCGAATGTATGTTGCTTTCATCTGCTCTGGTGACAAAAGGAAAACATCAACCAGCTAGCTACTTAGCTAAACAATGGAAGGTACACAATCCATGGATACAAAGCTAGCTGGCTAGTTAGCTATAGCTACTCTGTAAGCTACTGTGGCTTGACGTACTATAAAGCAATAAAAACAAGTTGAGAAACAAAGTATCTACAAGAAATGCAGTTTATTATCTTCTGAAGCCATTTGGTTGTCCTGTCTTGATTGTAGAGGTTATATTTTGCTTTCTCACAAAATCAAAGCATCTCTTTGACCAGCATTTATTCTGTGAAACAGGCGGTCTCCATGGTAACAAGATACCCTTTCTGCCATACATGCCTTCAAACTACCATAGAACCCCTTTAAGTATGCCTTTAACTAATAAAATATTTGAGGGGCACTGCCGGCCGGCAGGGTAGCCTAGTGGTTAGAGTGTTGGACTAGTAACCGAAAGGTTGCAAGTTCAAATTCCCGAGCTGACAAGGTACAAATCTGTCATTCTGCCCCTGAACAGGCAGTTAACCCACTGTTCCTAGGCCGTCATTGAAAATAAGAATTAGTTCTTAACTAACTTGCCTAGTTAAATAAAGGTCAAATAAAACAAATAAAATATGCAATGCCCTTAAACAATTCCCTTAGGTAAGGAAAAATGATTCCTTAAAGGAAACTCTTAAGATGTTTTATATAAAACACCTTAAGTAAATGCCTTACCTTTAAGTCAGTTGCCCTGGTTGCAAAAGGAAAATATCAACCAGCAAGCTTGGTGTATAGCTAGCTAGCTACATAGCTAAACAATGGAAGGTGCACAATCCATGGCTATAAAGCTACCTGGCTAGCCCGCTAGCTACCCACTAAGTGCATTAACTTGAGGTACTAGAAAGTAATAAGTAACAAGTTGAGAAAAAAGTAACAGCAAGAAATGTGTTTTATCTTCTGAATCAATTTGTTTCTCCTCTGTTGAATGTAGAAGTTCTATTTTGCGATCTCCCCCCAAAAATGTGATTTATTTGACAAGAGATCACATTCAGACAGTGAATCAGGTCATCTCCATGGTAACCAGAGACTATTACTGCCGTACATGCCTTCAAACTAGAGTAAACCCCCTTCAGTATGCCTTTACCTAAGGGAAATGTTTGAGGTGCTCTATGCAACGCCCTTATAGAATTCCCTTAGGTAAGTGGAAATTATGACTTAATAAGGGAAAGCCTTAAGGGAAACACATACAATGTTTTATGCAACCAGGCGCACACATTTATTTGAGAAGAAGCACAAATCGATGATGGAAATAAGTCATGGCACGTTTTACCACAAATATTTACAGAATGACCAAACTGGGTAAATATTGACAATATTTCATTATTGGTTCCATGATCACTATTTTTACTGTTTGTTAATATTATTTTGCTGTCACTGTCATCTTATGTGGTCATCAGCAGTTTATCCCTGACTACAATTGTTACATTATTGACTGTTGCTTACTTATCAATCGATACAAACCAATTGTAAATGCAATTTTGTCTTGCATTCATACATTTAAAGACAAACTCCGCAATTACAGAACATCCCTGGTTTGTATTTAGTGATCATTGGGTTGGTCAAAGTAGTTAAAAGGCTCAAGAAATCCACAAAAAACTGAGCCTTAGTATAAGAGTAGTCTGTTAACTGTGAAACCAAGTCAAATGTATTGGTATACTGCCTTACTTTATGATTGATAGAGTGTGTGGGTGAACAACTCATGTCTGTCCTCCATTAATCCTACCGTCTACTGTACAGCACAGTTCTTGGGATTTGAAGAGTTTCATTCCAAAATGCTGTATATCCATTTCCATTAGCTTTTGTTGTCTAAAGAAATTGTAAAAGAGATTGGGGTGTTTTTTTTAACTATCTAATCATAGTTTGGGGTTGTCCAATGACAGAGGTGTAGTTGTTTAAAATGTATCACTTGATGGTTTCATTTCAGAGACAAATAATCATGTTTTCTTTGCAAAATGCTATATATCCGCCTTATTCAGAGAAATAAGTAGTACTGCTAGGATTTACACAGTGAAATGTAACAAATAATTACATTTTTAATGAAGAACTGTACACATTTGTGACATCAATATATAAACAAAATACTAAATAATTATATACAGTAATATGAGATCTGTATGTAAAACTATTACATTTGTGATTTAGCAGATGCTCTTATCCAGTGTGAATTATAGTAAGTGCATTCATCTTAAGATAGCTAGGTTAGACAACCACATAGTGTATCACAGTCAGATATACAAGATACGAGCATTCCATTCCAGCTAAACAATGGATATAGAGCGTTTTGCAAAAAACACAATTTCATACACATCTAAAATCTATTAATAAAAATCTGATAACAATAACATTTTACAAACACATGAAGGTACCCAAAAGCAATAATTTATGATTAAAAAAAACACAAATGCACAAGCATTAAGGACATTTGAGGTGCCGGTACTCAGCTCTGCTTAAGCTCCTGTCAAGCACTGTACTGTAGCATTTTGGAAATAAACTCTTAATTTACTCTCTCCTCAGCTCAACAGTATTTCCAGACAGACCAGTTGATTTTACCATCGCGGACAAATGGATTTGCTGGGAATGGTATCTGAATAGTGTCTTCAAAGGGCACCTTATTTAAAGTATACTGACTGGCTGTGATGAATCTGTAGTTGGAGAGTAATCAGTCACTGGGCCTGTGCGTGCCTTCCACGGGTGGCTGGACCCAGCTCTGGCGACAGCAATCCCTCACAAATAGGTCCTCGGAAATCTTCCTTTCATTGAACAATTTCCAGTGTAGTGATTTTAATAGGAATGATTAAAAAAGGGAAGTGCAGTCCGAGTGCTTGGTGGTTTGAGAAAGTGTGGGTGTTTGTCATTGACAGGGGATAAATGCCCTGGCTGATGCAGACGGTGATATGTTCCCACTTCTTGTGCGAGTGAGAGAATGGTACAATGGCCATGTAATTTCATTCTTTCCCCATTCCATTAGAAACGAGCCACTATTAGTCACAAGGTAGCCAGTGCTGCTGACACCCAGACTGCTGTGGGGATTATAGTGTGAAATGAGACACTATTCAAACCAATGCAGTCACATAGACCACATTTTACACTATTGATCAAAAAGTAAATGACAGGAAGATATCTACTTTACAAAATGAAGGTATTTCCTTTAAATTGTACCCAACATAGCTCTGTCAATTACATAGTAGCTCAGTAGAGAGTGAGAGTCAGAGGATGCTGTTGATATATTTGGCACTATACTTAACATTTCTTACATCTCACTATGAATATGGAGTAACATAAAAGTCTCCAATAAGTAGCCCCAAATTGGCTTTTTGTCTAAATTCTGTAATTCAAACATATGAATGAGTAATGACTGCTTCTCTATCATACTGTATCTTAAAACAGTGGTGGAAGGAGGACGCCGAAGGGACATGGGGTCAAGGGCGGAGAACAACTATGGAGAACAAAAACTGAGCATTGTGTCAATTGAACCAGCCTGCTCACCTTAACCAATGTAAACAGCCCACATGTCACTTGGATAAAAAGCACTTAGTGCCTGCTGTTTTCAGCTCTTAATAAGGGTATATGTTTTTTACAGAACCCACTTTGCCCCTTTCCCTTGGTGACCAACAGAGAGTCATTCTACATTTTAATCATTTAGCAGACACTCATATCCAGAGCAACTTACAGGAGCAATTACAGTTAAGTGCCTTGCTCAAGGGCACATCAACATACTTTTCACCTAGTCGGCTCATGGATTCAAACCAGCGACCTTTCGGTTACTGGCCCTATGCTCTTTTCTGCTCGGCGACCTTCGGAGTTAACAGCTAAATGCAGGTTCTTTATGACGTGACTAATGGACGAATGGACAGATCCATAGCTCCCCTCCGATTTCATTGTGGGGGACAATAACAATGTTTAACCTTCCACATGAAAATAGAAATAAGAAAGAAAAAAGAAAAAGAAAAAGGACACAGCCCTCCACACAACCTATCCAATCAGTCTTGCAAGAGAGAGAGCTTGGTGACAGCTTGGTAAGTAAGTGCTGTCTCGTATGACTGCTAAGTGTATCACTGACCATGATCAAAAAAGGCAACAGTAAAGATGTATGTAGCTCCCCATGAAAGATGCAGCGCCCCCCTTGGACCAATCAGTGTAATTTTGTAAATGACTCATCATTCACCCATCATTCACCCAAGTTTTGTCGAAATCAGGCCAGTGGTTAAGATATCGCGTGTGGCCAACTTACGTACAGTTGATTACTATAGCGCCCACCTTGGGCCAATCAGTGTAATTTTCTAAATGCCGGATCTCTATGGCAAGATGCATCATTCACCTAAGTTTTGTCAAAATCGAGCTAATGCTGTCTGAGATATCGCGTGTGACTAACTAATGTACGTACGTGCAAACGTACGAACAGAGACAGAGACACAGTCACCGCCCCGATTTCATCATGGAGGTCAACTACTCCAGAGGTTACATTTATCACCATTAGGTGTTTGCAGGTCTGTGACTGATTACTCTTGTGTTGTCAAGTGACCAGTGTAGACTAAAATGTGACCCTTTGGCACCCTCTGCTGTCCAGGAGTCAGCTTTACTTCTGAGCCATAACAGTTCTGAGAGCTAGATCCCTTGATATATATATCAAGGGATCTTGATATATATATATATATATAAATAATGAAATAATTATGTAGGTGGTTTGGTTGTGAATCCTGCACATGCATTTAGGACAGTAAGTCCTAATGTCTGAAAAATGCATTCAATTAATGTATTTCATTTTTATGTTGCATTGACAATATCACAAAAGGGTTGCTCTCACCAATTGGCACCTTTAAGTTTGGGTAAAATCATAAATATTTTCCCCAGACAGTTATAAAACACCTGTGGTCCATTTTGTGTCTCTGTCAGGTTCCTGAGGTCACTATTGGCTTCAGTAGGAAAATACCCTAACATCTATCAAGGCTTTTTAGTCTCCCTTTCGGAAACATTTCAACTCTCAGGAGACTTCAAAAGCAATGTTCAAAAACAAATCTGCCATTTTTCAACAAGCGAGAACAAGAGAGAATCTTACAGTACTAGGATGTTTGCCTGGGAACTCCAGGTATCTGAAACTGAGGTTATCCATCTAGTTACTGCATCTCAGTGCAAAAGGTGTCACTGCAGTCCCTGGTTTGAATCTAGGCTGCATCACATCATGCCGTGATTTGTAGTCCCATAGGGGCGGCGCACAATTGGCACAGCGTCGTCCGGGTAGGTTGCCATTGTGAAAAGGAATTTGTTCTTAACTGACTTGCCCAGTTAAAGGTTAAATAAAATAAAAAATGTAATTTAGATCATGTCAGTTACTGTTGCCTTTCAGGAGTCATTCATCAGTGGTTTCCTATTATGAGTATGCTATTAGCCTTTACAAATACACCAGCATATGGTGGAATTATCACATACCAACCAGATTTCCTGGGAATGCAGGCCTTTTAGTTTGAGGGTTCTTTATATGGTGGATGGATGACTATGTATACAAACACTGGGGGCACTATTGTCGGCTGCCGTTAAGCCAGCTCAATTGTCAAACACATGCTTGTTTGCAATTCGACCTGTTAAAGGCGGAGTTCTTCTACACTGAACAAAAATATAAACGCATCATGCAACCATTTCAAAGATTGTACTGTGTTGCAGTCCATATAAGGATAATCTGTCAATTGAAGTAAATTCATTAGGCCCTAATCTATGGATTTCACATGAGGAACACAGATATGCATCTTGTTGGTCACAGATACCAATGGTATGGATTAGAACACCAGTCTGGTGTGACCAGGGGGCCACCTGTGGAGGTCCTGGTCTGGCGTGGTTACACATGGTCTGTGGTTGTGAGGCCGGTTGGACGTACTGCCAAATTCTATAAAACAATGTTGGAGGTGGCTTTTGGTAGAGAAATGACATTCAGTTCTCTGGCAACAGCTCTGGTGGACATTCCTGCAGTCAGCATGACAATTGAACACTCCCTCAAAACTTGAGACATCTGTGGCATTGTGTTGTGTGACAAAACTGCACATTTTAGAGTGGCCTTTTTTAACCCCAGCACAAGGTGCACCTGTGTAATGATCGTGTTGTTTAATCAGCTTCTTGATATGCCACGCCGCTCAGGGGGATGAATTATATTGGCAAAGGAGATATACTCACTAACAGGGATGTAAACACATTTATGTACACAATTTGAGAGAAATAAGCTTTTTTTTGTGCGTATGGAACATTCTTGGGATCTTTTATTTCAGCTCACAAAACATAGGACCAACACTTTACAAGTTGCGTTTACATTTTTGTTCAGTATAGTTTCTTGCAATAACCCTCTGTGACTGTAAATAATATTTCTCTCAAAACTGTGATTCCTAAAAAATGTGTCCGGAGATTTGGTCAACTCCGTCAGATTTGTCTAAAATCCTAAATGAATCAGGAATGAGCAGGGTCAGCTATACCACAAGGACCACTTATTCATGTCCTCATTACATGTAGTGCAACAAGACCACTCATAGTCTGTTAATTTAAACAAACAATATTGGAATCACAATGGTCACAACCAAAACTGTCAACTCCATCTGCCTGATAGATTAAGATACATTTAGTTAGGTTTTAGAGTCATAAAGAAACTGAGGAAAAACTAAATTGCTACTGTGTATTCCACTTGAATGAAGCAGAAAATGTCATCTTTGTCAAATCAAATCAAACTTTATTTATACAGCACATTTCAGACATGGAATGCAACGCAATGTGCTTCATATTGTCATCTACCTAAAAACATAAACTCAGTCAGATGTTTGTATAACGTCAACTCCGTCAGAGTGCTGAAAGGTCTGATGGTATGGTTATGATTTAATTGGTGATTTTCAAATTAATTATTTGATATATTTTACAAAAAAAATGCCTGTTTTGAGAATCTGTTGTCTACTCTGCCAGTGGCTTGTCAACTCCGTCACTGATGGCTAACCCAATTACAATAGATACTTTTTGTTCCAATATTCTGTTTTTTTTTATCACTGTTCTAAAAACATAAGGATAGTCTAATGTTTGCTTTATAAATGTAGTTTTAAGTTCTAAATCTAGAAAAGACATGCCAAAATGCAAACAAAATTTCCCCTGAGCATTAATGCTTTTAAACAAAACACAAAACAGCTTGGAGAGTTGTATTAAATATTTGAATAATATAATGTTATAATTAAACAATCAAGGCCTGTAAACACTTGTTGGACAATAATTGTAAACATTTAATTGCTTTTATGATGTGTCAACAAAGTTTACATAAATCCAGTTAGATTATTATGTTTTATTTTTTGGGGGGTGGGGGGGGGGGTTGTTCCTTTACATGGTTTGTCCCCACTTTCAAGAATCTCTGAACTCTAAAAAAGCTAAATTATCTCTCAGCCTCATGGCAGAATGTGTAAAATAGCATGAGATTAGCTATAAAACAGCACATTTTTTATTTCTGAACATTAATGTGGATGCGACCATGATTACAGATAATCATGACTGAATCATAAATAAGGATGAATGAGAAAGTTACAGAGGCATAAATATCATACCCCCTGAAAAACGATTTTTGTAAGTTTGTAAATTAAGCACTCATCATTAATCACGATTCATCAACATTAATGTTGAAGTGTTCAGAAACATTTTATATTATTAATTACAATAAAAGGGACTACAAAATGACGCAATGCATTATTTACCATTAATTTCTACGTTTTAGCATCATTGTTCAAATAAATAAGTAGGGGAGTGTATATATGAAGGGTTACAGCAGGTTACAGCAGCCGGGTCACACTCGTTTCGCACCACTTCAATACAAAAGTGATTTTCGTAGAAGTTTAGTATAGCATTTGTGTTAAGCCTTGCCCTTTTCCTAACTTTAACCTCAGTCTCATAACCTGCTATGTTAATTCTCCTAAACTGCTGTGTAAATTCTCCTAACTTGCTACCATGCATATAACATAACATATAACATAATTACTTCCTGTTATCCTCCAACAATTGACAAACCAATCAGAATAGAGCAAAGTAGTTACTAGGTTAAAAAAATGATTACCATTATGATCCCAAAACAACTGATTCATCATATTTTAGAACTACACAACATTTAGAAAGCAACGTCTCCTATAAAATAATCCTAAACTCCTTTCAGTCATCCACTCAGAAAACATAACATTTGCCATAGTTTATCTGAGCAGTAATTTGCCATACATACTGTCTACTAATCAAGATGAACATTTCAATAGAGATGCTTTATTTTGATCAACGCTGAGTATTGGAGCAGTATTTATGTCTGGGGGCATAATCTGTAGACCACCATATTAACGGGAAACACACGTTTGTCAGTTGACCCTGTCATACAATGTGTCCATACACACATTCTCTCTCACACACACACTGCCACTCACCCCATGCAACTCCCAATCTCCAACCCAGTTTCCCAACTAAATACATCCAGATAAATAATATGTATAAGATTTTTTAATTAAATAGTTAGCCAATATTATACCGTGACCAAAATAGGTGTTCCAATTGTTTCAAAAACAACTGTTGTCATTCTGTTATTCTTCAAATATACGTACATTCAAGACATTATAGAATTATTTTCTCTAAAGGGAAGTCAATTCAATTTAATTGGGATCTTTGGATCCCACATGTGCAATATTGCACCAGAGGCAATATTTCTGCCTCCAA
This sequence comes from Oncorhynchus keta, assembly GCF_023373465.1. NCBI lineage: Eukaryota > Metazoa > Chordata > Actinopteri > Salmoniformes > Salmonidae > Oncorhynchus > Oncorhynchus keta. The sequence continues at coordinate 22,217,220 of NC_068446.1, read as the reverse complement.
TGGAAATGGAGTTGATTGTTCTTGAGAATCATGTTTGTGCCTAAGGCAGCCATGAGATCAAATGTGATTGTGTGACATTACAAAGGCACTGCAGCTATCCCTTATTTTCATCCCTTATCCCTAGATATAGTTCACTTCATTCGACATTTATAAACCCATCTGTCTTTGAGAAATTATATTTCTGAACAACAGATGAAGAGAGCCAAACTCAGAGCCAGCCATGATGCATAGAAGACAATGATATCTTGTTGGAGGAGAGGAGAGTAGGAAATCAACAATGACCTGAGTACACAGATAGGTCCATTGGATAGTGTTTGTTGTGCCTGTGAGGATCTCCCTGGGGTATGGCCTGTTCCCATGCCAGGTCACACTCCCTGATAGAGCTTCAAACAGATGTGCAGCTACAGCACTACTCTACTCCCAGCAAGGAATGGCTCCTGCCTAATGCCTCAGAGGACAGAGCACAGACTGCACAGCCACAGCCATAAAACTAGCATGGATGGATGTGTAGCAGCAGTCAAACACAACTCCACTTACTTAAACAGAAATAGGGCATCGAGTAGGATGACCACTAACATTGGACTAATGAATTGCACTCAGACCCACACTGTGTACTCTGTGAGATACACACTCCCCTTTTAAGGGGTATGACACTCCCCTTTTAAGGGGTATGTTACATATCATAATGAAAGTGGTTAATTCCACTGCTGTGCTAGGCCCAGATAGAAATAGCTTATTTGCTCTGGGTGGTTAATCTGAACAATATAGATCACTTAATGTGTAACATAATCAATGTATCCCATTTAATGAGTGGTTTCAACTCCCAAGAAAATCATAGCCCTGGGTGCAGTCCATCACAAGATGAATGTTGAGAGGCACTGAATATGTATTAAAACAGTTTGAAAAAAAAGTGGAGATGAGATTTCTGGGAGAGTTCCAGTAGGCCATCGCAATACAAGACAAATTAGGTTTAAGGAACGGGCAACATGTGGATGGATCCAACATTAAATGTGATCGACTTCCCTTTAGACCACTCTCTGTAAACATTTGATACAAATCAGATCGAGACACATCAATAGAACTTATAGAACCAATAAGAATAATTAAAGCAAATGTAATAGTAATAGTGTAATGTTGTCTCCGGCTGGAGAAGCCTGCTACTTTTAATCATCTAACAAATTCAATCAATCAATCAGTATGAAACTCCACCCACTCCTCTATATCAAGAGCAATACTCCTTCCCATACACTACCTTGTGTCCAATATAATGGTCCCTTCTCTGTCTCTCTCGGACTGGCTTAGTTCCTCCACTCCCACTAGTAGCATATTATGAATACTTAAATATATTTCTATTCTGATAATATCATGCACACATGTACATTGCACAAACATAATTTATACAGTGAAATATTAAAGTATAATCAAGTGTATACAAATAAAGTGATGTTGCACATAAAGCTCCCCCCCCTACATTAGATAACAGTAGATATTTTCTCTGGCTAATTGTCTGTAAAAACAAACACTCATAAAGAGAAAACAATACACAGTAAATCTTAAAAATCAAAAGGCAATGTTATATTAAAACATGGTCTGACTAGAACTACAAAAAAAGGCCATTTTAAAATAGGTTACAAGAGCATTTATGACACAGAAAAACACATCATCTGAGAGCCAGAGAGAACACTGTTAACGAGCAATCATTTTTCTGTGACTGAAAAAAGAATAACCAGACAATGAATGCCTAGATTTACTTGTACACATGCATTGGATTAAGGGGTAGATATATAGGAATAAGAACACAAGCTTTGTGTTCCTCCTCTGAACAAATTGGGCTTTGAACAGTCTAAATGCCCTTTTCTCTAAATTAAACAGAGTAGAGGTCATGTGGAAGTAACCCTAAATCGCCCCAATTAAATCTAGTCCTGCTCTGGCCTGCTCTATATTCTCCTGAGTTACTCTGCTCTTCGAAAAGCACACCTCCCATAGGGAAGTCAAGCGCTTACAGCAGCTGGCTTTTATAGCATCCCAAAATAATAAGGGACCAGGACCAGAGGTTGAGTTGACTGGCATGTCCAAGATGCTTGGAGTCATACCAAACCCATGTAAACACACACGAGGAAAGAGAACAGTCAGTCAGATTTTTACAATTGAAAAAAATACCTATCGCTTAATAATTGTCATCGCAATCACAGTACATTCACCTGGGCTGGTAGAAGCCTGTAATAGAACTTTGCTTTCCTCTACTACACATAGCAATGTCCAGCTACTCAAACTCAAGTAATAACAGGGTTTAAACTGGGGAAGGGAAACCGATTGTGAGATAAACTACTCCAATACCCCACAGCCTGGCAGGTTCTTTCTATACTATTGGCAAAATTCAGTGTGAACCCCCCCACACAATTCCCCTCTCCTCCCCTGTGCTGTGGCGCTGATCTCCTAAGTGTAGCCCAGATTCTCCATCTCGCTGCGGTAGCGCTGCTCAGACACCTTGCTCTTGTGCTGCTTGCTCTCCAGGTGAAGGCGGAAGTTGGCCTCCTCGCTGGCCCCAGAATTGCACATGGAGCAGTAGAACTGGCCGCTGGGCGTCACACACATGGCCAGGTCTCTGGGGATCCTCTGCCTGGGCCGGGGGTTGTAGTAGGGGGCTGGGTCACACATCAAGACATACACACCATAATGATGGAGAGTGAGTGATGGAGTGAGTGTTGAGCTGCTGCTCACCAGTGAACACTGAGTGAAAAGATGGAAGTGGCAGATAGATGCCAGGCACTGCATGGGGATGGAAGGCTGGCTGTGCATAGGATGAGCTTTCCACTGCCATGGCCATATGAATGTTACAAGAAGAAATACACATGTGTCCCTCATTAGAAGAAGGGAGATGTACTGTATGTTGGTCAGAAAATAGATGCTCTGCTGTATCTGTGTGTATGGCTGGAGGCAACCATCACGGGCCCTTGCAGAGTAACTCTGACAGACAAAGCACATTTCTCAGCGAGAGACTGTTACACAGTTCTATTTCTGGAATGAAATCAGCAAAGTCTCTGAGCCCTGAGGGAAGGGAAGCGAGTGGGTGCAGTTGTGTCCTATGATCCAAGGGGAGAAGGCCATGGTGCAGGGTATGTGGAGTGCGGTGGTGGGAGGTTGGGGGTGGATAATAATAATTAAAAGCAATTTGTGGGAGTTTATATTTGTCCTATTTCACACATGTACAATTGTGTATTAATGTGCATTTCGCAACTCTTCGAAGAGTGGTACGGGGATGAACAGTGGACTGTGAGGGCTCTGTCTGATGGACACCTGCCACTTGAGCAGGCTGTGTCTGTGGATCAGCAGAGTGGCCGTCGGTTGCTGTGCTTAGTGAGGGCCTGTGCTTAGTGAGTTCACAGTGACGAACCAGCCTCAGCCTCGGCCACCCCCTCAACTTTCCTACGACATTTCCCTGGCAAAGGTGGTGATGAGAGAGGGGTATTCACTGCTGGTACGACCGTGGAGCAAAAAACAATAGCCTCCACCTGCTTGCTGCCTGGACATGTGATATACATATACATATTCACATGCATATCAGTCTCATTCACCAGCCGTCAAAGGCTTCATTGGTATCAATGAAAAGGAAATGGGCAAACCACATCTACCCTCAAACATATACTGTACCTTCTGAAGAAGACTATGAACATCCCTGAATTCATCTGATCGTTATGGGCCGTTCTGGCTCTGACAAGGCTTACTTGTCCAAGGCTTACTTACTTTACTTACATCTGATCTGTACATCAAAATTGTGGAACAACAACACATTTTTCCTTATATATTGTTAAAAGTTATTTGCTGTTTGGTCATACTTTATTACTGGTATGTCTTTGGTTCAGTGTGCTGTACCTGGCATGGCAGGAGGCACCTGTGAGGTCCTGCGGTTCTTGATCAACTTGTACTCGCTCCCCTCGTTCTTCAGACGCCTCTGGACACACTCAGTTGACTCTCTGAAAAATGGATAGATCACGTTACTGAGAGCAAGTCTTTAGAGTAACCCATGTGCAGTTTATAAACCTAACCGTTCTTAAATATCTAACAATAATAGCCACTATGATGGACAATATAATGGAATGTATCTTTCAAATGCTTTTGCATTTTTCTTTAAATGGAAGCATTGAAACATAATCTGGATTGCATTTCATATAACAGGGCATGGCTGAAGGGGCAGGGTTTCTGTGTTAAGTATTGGTTGGTTTAATGGCCATATGCACATTGCATCTGTTGTTTGTCTTCCTGGTGGTAGAGGTGGGGAGGCAGTAGAAACACCCACTCACATGATGCTACTGCTCTGCTGGGCCTCAGCCAGCCGCAGTCTCTTGGCATGGTTCTTGCCCTGGTAGTGCGCCTGAGCCACGGCAGGTGAGCTGAACGAGGCGTCACACAGCTTGCAGTAGTCGTTCTCCGTGGCTAAGATCACCCTGCTGGCACCGTTAAATGACACCGGCTGAACAAAAAAACAATGAGTGAGTTTATACAAAGGGCTCTTTCACCAGCCAAAATGACACTCTTGCCAGTTCCAACGCTACATATCAAAAGAGTTCAAAACTTACTGACAGTTTTCTACAAACCATCATGGATGTTTCTAATGAGGAGATTCTATTTGATTGCAGTTCTCTAGATCAACAACAGAGATCCAAACAGTGAATGTGCTGAAAATGCACAGGCCTTGTACTTGCTCATACAGTATTATACTTTGCTGAACAAAAACACATTCCTTGTACCAACGCCAAGCGTTACCTGTTTTGGAGTTGTACTCTCAGTTGGTGGAGTCGTGAGGGGTTGCTGGGAAACTGGTTCTATTACCTCCGGAATCCTGATGGCAGGCAGCTGCTGGCTGCCTGCATAAAAATTTCTCAGCTTCTTACTGTGGTTTTTACCCTGGAGAAGAGACAATGTATGATTCAATCCCACAGCCACAGTTGAGTCCACTCATCGCACTGTCATTGTCATAGTGTCATAAACCAAATCATTGCATCATCAGTGAGCGCAAGGGTTAAGCATTCCTTGTTCTACTTACATTTATGAGGGGATAACAGTGATGACTGACATGCCCAACAAACAAACATTTTTTATTTATTTAATTTTTATTTCACCTTTATTTAACCAGGTAGGCAAGTTGAGAACAAGTTCTCATTTACAATTGCGACCTGGCCAAGATAAAGCAAAGCAGCTTGACACATACAGCAACACAGAGTTACACATGGAGTAAAACAAACATACAGTCAATAATACAGTAGAAAAATAAGTCTATATACAATGTGAGCAAATGAGGTGAGATAATGGAGGTAAAGGCAAAAAAAGGCCATGTTGGCGAAGTAAATAGAATATAACAAGTAAAACACTGGAATGGTAGATTCGCAGTGGAAGAATGTGCAAAGTAGAAATATAAATAATGGGGTGCAAAGGAGCAAAATAAATAAATACAGTAGGGGAAGAGGTAGTTGTTGGGCTAAATTATAGATGGGCTATGTACAGGTGCAGTAATCTGTGAGCTGCTCTGACAGCTGGTGCTTAAAGCTAGTGAGGGAGATGTGTTTCCAGTTTCAGAGATTTCTGTAGTTCGTTCTAGTCATTGGCAGCAGAGAACTGGAAGGAGAGGCGGCCAGAGGAGGAATTGGCTTTGGGGGTGACCAGAGAGATATACCTGCTGGAGTGCGTGCTACAGGTGGGTGCTGCTATGGTGACCAGCGAGCTGAGATAAGGGGGGACTTTACCTAGCAGGGTCTTGTAGATGACCTGGAGCCAGTGGGTTTGGCGACGAGTATGAAGCGAGGGCCAGCCAACAAGAGCATACAGGTCACAGTGGTGGGTATAGTATATTTGGTTACAAAACGGATGGCACTGTGATAGACTGCATCCAATTTGCTGAGTAGGGTATTGGAGGCTATTTTGGAAATGACATCGCCGAAGTTGAGGATCGGTAGGATGGTCAGTTTTACGAGGGTATGTTTGGCAGCATGAGTGAAAGATGCTTTGTTGGAAAATAGGAGGCCAATTCTAGATTTAACTTTGGATTGGAGATGCTTAATGTGAGTCTGGAAGGAGAGTTTACAGTCTAACCAGACACCTAGGTATTTGTAGTTGTCCACATATTCTAAGTCAGAACCGTCCAGAGTAGTGATGCTGGACGGGCGGGCAGGTCCAGGCAGCGATCGGTTGAAGAGCATGCATTTAGTTTTACTTGTATTTAAGAGCAGTTGGAGGCCACGGAAGGAGAATTGTATGACATTGAAGCTCGTCTGGAGGGTTGTTTAACACAGTGTCCAAAGAAGGGCCAGAAGTATACAGAATGGTGTCGTCTGCGTAGAGGTAGATCAGAGACTCACCAGCAGCAATACACTAAGTGTACAAAACATTAGGAACACCTTCCTAATATTGAGTTGCACCCCCCTTTGCCCTCAGAACAGACTCAATTTGTCAGGGCATGGACTCTACAGGGTGTTGAAAGCGTTCCACAGGAATGCTGGCCCATGTTGACTCCAATGCTTTCTACAGTTGTGTCAAGTTGGCTGGATGTCTTTTAGGTGCTGGACCATTCTTGAAACACATGGGAAACTGTTGAGCGTGAAAAACCCAGCAGCTTTACAGTTCTTGACACACTCAAACCGGTGCGCCTGGCACCTACTACCATACCCCGTTCAAAGGCACTTAAATCTTTTATCTTACCCATTCACACTTTGAATGGCAAACATAGACAATCCATGTCTCAATGGTCTCATCTACACTGATTGAAGTCGATTTGAGTGACATCAATAAGGGATCATAACTTTCACCTGGTCACTCAATGTCATGGAAAGAGCAGGTGTTCCTAATGCTTTGTACACGCAGTGTAGTTGACATCATTGAGAAACATTTTCTGCCATAAAAATATATGTGTTGGGGTAGGCCTACAAGTAAGCTTGTCCCCAATTGCTACCACATGTACCCTAATCTCTGGTGGACGAGATTAGGGTACAAGCTACATGTACAGTAAATCAGCTCACCTGGTAGTGGGCCTGTGCCTGCTGGGCAGAGTTGAGGGTGACATTGCACAGTTTGCAGTACAGAGGCTTACACAGCTCATCCAAGGTAGCGTCCTGGTCTGTGGCCCCGATCTGAGCCTCTTCCTCCTGGGGCTTGGTGCTGAGGGCCACCTGGGCAGTTGGAGGTGGGACAGGGCAGGGGACAGGGCAGGGGGGGCCCTGCATCAGCTGGAGGTGAGCGGGTGGTTTGGCAGACAGAGGGCTGTAGAGGGGGAAAAGGAGGGGGTCCGGGGCCACTACCACTGGTGTAGACGGCCTGAGGGTCTGTGGAGGGGGTCCAAGGGTATGTGTAGAAGGCATTGGCTGGAACAACGGCTGTTGCTGGCCAAAAAGGCTCATTGAAGGCGTCAGCATAGACTCTGGTCCTGAGGGCCAATGCAATGATGGCAAAGTATGTATTAGACTAGATTCTACACTTATTATAGCCATGTAATGGCTGTATAACATTGGGAGGAAGCAAGAACTACAGTCATCAACTGTGTTCATTTCTCCCTAGTGAAACTGACACTAACAAATAGAACAATGGTGGGTTTCACAGTCCAGCAGTCATTGTGAAAATTACACTTCCCCTGCAGTCAAGCATGGGCTCTGCTCCTTGCGAAAATAAGTTCCTCAATCATCTCTTGATCTGGTGCTGATTCAAACAGACTATTGCCTGCTTGACTGGATACATTTCAGGCAATCATGTGTGGCCACATTTTTTTCTGCATAAGGGTTGATGTGGGGGATGGGTCAGTGGCTGTGCTCATGTCTGATGTTTCTGTTGCATCAACTCAGATTGGAGACCCAATAACAGTGTGGGATGTTTTTGATTCCAGCAGCCATGCAGTGACACCAAGTGAATGGCATGCTTGAAATGGAACTTTCCGATAACAAACAAAATTGTTTTCCCGGCAATACTAGGCCCACTGTGTACATCAATGTTATTCTGATAAATAACAGAATGTAATCCAAACACCTGAAAATTCTCAAATGTGAGTGTGACATTTTTTTCCCAATAAAATAGCTTACTTTATATTCATGTTTTCTGGGTTTTTCAATGAAGTAGAAACCAAACTGCTAATCTGCTTAGCCTTGCGGTCCAGTATACTGTAAACTGCTTTCCTCATGCAGAGTAACAAGGAGACAAACCTGAATCACATGCTCATTGGAGAATATAGACTAATCCTCAAAATAGTCAGGAACCTACATTGTCATAGCCCAAGGTCAAAGTAAAAGTTATATTTTTGAATCTTGGGTATAAAACACTCCTCCTGCGATGTAAGACTGGGATCTCAAGTAAAATGCAAGTCCTGGGATATTAATGAGCATAGTAGTCATTGGCCATGTATCATAAGGGATGGCCTTGGGTCTCTGTGTTGGAGCGAATTAGCTTAATAAGACAAGTATTTGGTGGTTTTAAAGGAGAGGGTTCTAATTCTATCATTTGGTATCTGTGCAGAAGAAAAAAATAACCAAAAACCTTCAAAAGTTGAATAGCCCTTCACAGTGAGAGGTGTTTGCCACATACTTATAGTTATTTCATGCCTTTTATACTGTCACCTCTGCCACATCAATTATGGAGTGAAAAGTGTATGCCTCATGCAGTGGGATCAAGTGCATGACTAGTCTTTGAATGGAGAAAGGTTGAAGGGAACTCATAAGAACTTCATATTTTAATTAGAGAATTACAGTCCTCTTATTCTGACAAGCACTTTGCTCCACTCGCATTAATATCTGATAACCATGTGTATGTCACCAATAAAATTTGATTTGATTTGCGAAATGTTCAATGCCTTGCAAAGTCTCAAGATCGACATGGTTTTAGCATGGAGATGTGTTGAAAGACCCTGAGACCAATGGTATTTTGTTAACACTCAGTCATGCAGATAACAGATTAATTGCGGCTTAAACGTACCCATTAGTTAGCCTAGTTAGAGATGGCAACACAGCAGTTAGGCTATTGAGTTAGCAGTCTGAAAGGGCTCATTATTGCCAGTTCAAGTGAGAGATAGTTGACACGAAGACTATAGGCTAAGATTGGGGGGCAGCTTGGAGGCTGTCATAAAACAAGACTGAATGATCAAATCTGTCAATACTAATGTTTACCAATAAAGCTATATGGAATCAGGGTATAGTACAAAATGAAGTTGCTTATCAAGCATTTATAACATCTCCAGGGATGTGACCTGTCAGACTCAGCTCTTTCAACCTATTTTAGTGGACAGTGCCATCTCATCTGATTACAGCAGACTGAGTAGACCAACTCAATACAATTAGGTCTTGAAAGATGATGTTGCAAAATATGCTATATAACAGGTTTAATCACTTAAGAGAATATAAGGTAAACAAGGTAAACTCAAGTCCAGACCCAAGCTGTTATTCATAATAATCCTTATCAACACCATTATCATCATGTGAATAATGTACACTACACCATGGTGTGTCAATGAGCTTGTGCCATGACAAGAGTAGACAGATTTCAAGAGTTGGGAACCGAGACTGTCAAAAACATGGTCCTCCCCCTAAACAAGGGGACCATCATGTCATTCTACACCCACCGGTCTGACCATTATTACTTTAGCTGATTTTACATGAAACACCAATCCACCACTTCACACCTGCACTGAAAGAGAATGAGAAACAGTGATAGTGCTGTGGATACAGCAAATCAACACATTTTTGTTGACATATATTTTGGGTTGAATTGATCAGCAACCTATTATACCTCTGATTACAGATTTAATTTCAACATGACTGTTGGTCTAATCTCTTCAAATTAATGGGAAGGCTCAACCTCGACAAATGTTTTATAGCTGTACACTAAGCTAGTTCAACATACAGTATAATACCAACATGTTTACACCCTCTTAAATCTGCAAATTGCACTGGTTACATTGTAGCTGAGGCTGCATGCATCCATCCATTCTCAGTGTCACGGCTACTGACAGCAATGAATGCGACCCTTTTCCTACCTGGTAACCGGGCGAAATAATGTCTGTTATTCCGATAGTTTAAAGGCACCGAATTTCCGTAATAATCGGCACTTTGATAATAAGAAGCATCTCTATTCTTGACATGTAACGCCATCATTGCATCCTGGCCAACTTCGAACCAGTTTAGACGTGAGAACTCAGCAAGCTACTTTCACCGGGGAAGAGGAGGGGTGTTATACACTATACAGAGTTATACACTATTCTTTTTACATTGGCTACATTTTAGTAAAGCCTTTCATAATAAACCCCAAACATGGTAACCACACATTTAAAACATTTGGTAAAGGCGAGTCTTTGAAAAATATGCTTTATGCCTGTGTTGTTCTCTTGTTGGTACAGTCCATTTACTGCATTCAAGCTATCCGACACTTGGAAATTCATGGTCACCCCAGCGCTAACACACTACATTTACCGATATGATATCATAGCGAACACAGTTGATCAGAACTGGAGGATTTGAATGACATTTTGGTGTAAATAAAAAACCATACTGATAACTCGTTATACTCAGTATTAGGGTGGTATAGGATTTGGTCTTGAAAAATCCAGTGATAACTCTTTATACTCAGTATTAGGGTGGTATGTGATTTGATCTTGACTAAACCAGGGAAATTATGAACTCGACTCGTTTAGGGACAGTTCGAGGTGTCATGAAAAAAAGGCATCCCCCAACGTGAAAAATATTTTCACATGACCCTCCCCTTGTACTGTAAACTAAATTTGCACCCCTCCTCATAGAATTAACTCAAAATAATGTTTACGACCACAAATATCAATAACAGTAGCGACCCTGTGTTTATAAACGTGGATATTGATTTTGCTATTTAAACATGTTTTTGTGGCATGGTCGATGCCACGCAGGGCTATGGGCTGGATGGTTATAGAAAAAATAAACAGATACTTCACCGGATGTATAAATGTGAAACATCCGCTTGGCATTTCGACTCACTACAAAATTATGAGGTGAGAGGAAGCCCAGTGGCCAGCAGTTGGAAAGGATGAAAGCAGATGGATTTTGGCAGGCATTCTGCTAATTTTCTCATTGATAAAACATTTGATCTCAATACCGTTTGCTGTTCCCAAAGCTAGAATCTGTTTTGAATAGAGTTGACTAAGTTTTATAGACTTTGCCCTTTACTAAAGTTTTTACAAATCATGTTGTTCAGAAGTGCGAGTTATTACACACGCGCACTTCACAGTGCAGGCGTTCCCTAACGGAAAATATGCAGATGTATTCTAGAACAGGCTAATAGGATCTCGCTAGCTCGCGCTTGGCTCTGCCCACCTCCTTGCTTGTTCTGCCCACTGTGATTTATTTGTTCCCATTGAAAACGACAGGCTATGGTCTATCTTTTAGTTATAAAAATCTTTGGTTGAGGGTACTCTCCCTGCCTGTTTCTTTACACTATGCTCACAGCCGGCTGCAGACAATGCTAATCAGATGTTCTACATTTTGATGCCATATTTCTTATTATATAAAATATATGCAACGAATTAATTTTTCCACCGACATGTTTCTGTGCCAATGCACAACGCAACCAATAAACAAAGCATACCTACTTCGGGCACTTCAGTATCATCGTTTGCGTTTTCAACAACACAATAAACTATGTCAATCTCGACACTCAAGATAATGCAGACCACCCAATGTAGGTTTACCCAATTCGAAGACTTGGTTTGACAATCTCTGAATGTCATTCAACTGTCTGGTGTTTTGTAACAGATGTCTCTTTCTATTCATCAAATGGCCAGCTGCACAGTTTGGATTCATTTATTTTATTTGTCAAGTTTTAAAAAAATACATATATATATATATATATATATATATATATATATATATATATATATATATATATATATATATATATATATATATATATATATATATATACACACACAGTACATTTTTAAGTGACCGGGATTGCAAAATAAATCATGGATTTATTTCCATTGTGGTCCCTATTTTTTACATGAATACATTTACATACTGTAGATACAGACATAGATACATTGTAGATTTTTTTTAAATGCTCGACCTCCAGATGAGTATGAGGGCAGCATTTAAGTACAGTTTGTTTTGGTTGGTCTGTAGTTTATTCTTTAGATGTTTGGGCTGCTGGTGAACCATGATGTGCAGGCATCATCAAAGTGACACTAGATTAGCAATTTGCCGGTCTTTAGGCTATCTATAGATAGATTTCCATCCAATTGGCGACATATTTTCATGTGAATAGTCTAGATTCTGCAACAACAAAAAAAACTTGTATTTTCCCATTAGAGTTGTGTTTCTATCAAATTGACTTGTTGCGGATAAAAGTCTAAACACAAATATGTAGTGCACATGAAAACAACGTGTGCGGCTAAATTCCCATACCAAATAAAAAATACAAATGAATCGATTTCCATCGTATTTTCAATTCCAGGCCTACAGATGGTTTTGACACAAAAAATGTTGATTAGGTATGTGGCACATGCCCTCTAGCCAACAGTTTGCAGATAGAGTGGGGGAATTTGGGGTATTTTGGATACCTAATGAGAGTATTATGGACAAAAGCGCAAGTTCATTTTTAGTTGTCAAACTGCAGCCAAACATCGATCATCATGTCACCAGAATAAGAACATCGATATTTATTGAAAGGAGCATCAAGCTCATCACCATGTACTTTCACCACCCTGTGAAGTTCATATCTTATTTCATCTGTAGCCTAAAAAACTGCATGCTTTCCCGTGCTGTCATGACATTTTTTTATCTGACGTACTTTACTCGCATAAAAAGGTTGGATGGAAACATGGTTAATGTCAAGTCATTTTGAGGATGCTAGAATTAGAGGCTATTTTGGACCAACATGCACCCCCCACAGCAACTCGCCCAAGCCTTCCCCAGATGACACCATTCTGTATACTTCTGGCTCTTCTTTGGACAATGTGTTAACAACCCTCCAGGCAAGCTTAAATGCCATACAACTCTCCTTCCGTGGCCTCCAATTGCTCTTAAATACAAGTAAAACTAAATGCATGCTCTTCAACCGATCGCTGCCTGTAACTGCCCACCTGTCCAACATCACTACTCTGGACGGCTCTGACTTAGAATACCTAGGTGTCTGGTTAGACTGTAAACTCTCCTTCCAGACCCACATCAAACATTTCCAATCCAAAGTTAAATCTAGAATTGGCTTCCTATTTCGCAACAAAGCATCCTTCACTCATGCTGCCAAACATACCCTTGTAAAACTGACCATCCTACCAATCCTCGACTTCGGAGATGTCATTTACAAAATAGCCTCCAATACCCTACTCAACAAATTGAATGCAGTCTATCACAGTGCAATCCGTTTTGTCACCAAAGCCCCATATACTACCCACCACTGCGACCTGTATGCTCCTGTTGGCTGGCCCTCGCTTCATACTCGTCGCCAAACCCACTGGCTCCATGTCATCTACAAGACCCTGGTAGGTAAAGTCCCCCCTTATCTCAGCTTGCTGGTCACCATAGCATCTCCTACCTGTAGCACACGCTCCAGCAGGTATATCTCTCTAGTCACCCCCAAAACCAATTATTTCTTTGGCCGCCTCTCCTTCCAGTTCTCTGCTGCCAATGACTGGAACGAACTACAAAAATCTCTGAAACTGGAAACACTTATCTCCCTCACTAGCTTTAAGCACCAACTGTCAGAGCAGCTCACAGATTACTGCACCTGTACATAGCCCACCTATAATTTAGCCCAAACAACTACCTCTTTCCCTACTGTATTTATTTTATTTATTTTTCTCCTTTGCACCCCATTATTTTTATTTGTACTTTGCACATTCTTCCACTGCAAATCTACCATTCCAGTGTTTTACTTGCTATATTGTATTTACTTTGCCACCAAGGTCTTTTTTTGCCTTTACCTCCCTTATCTCGCCTCATTTGCTCACATCGTATATAGACTTGTTTATACTGTATTATTGACTGTATGTTTGTTTTACTTCATGTGTCACTCTGTGTCTTTGTATGTGTCAAACTGCTTTGCTTTATCTTGGCCAGGTCGCAATTGTAAATGAGAACTTGTTCTCAACTTGCCTACCTGGTTAAATAAAAGGTGAAATAAAACAAATTAAAAAGCATGCCTACAGGATTTTTTTTGAAGTAGCCTCATCAGATTAAAACATTGCGACTTGTTGTGTTTATGCCACATATAGGAAGTCCAGGATCCAGTTGCAGAGGGAGGTGTTTAGTCCCAGGGTCCTTAGCTTATTGTTGAGCTTTGAGGACCCTATGATGTTGACCGCTGAGCTATAGTCAATGAATAGCATTCTCACGTAGACATTAACACAGCCAAAAAGTCATAATTATGACTAAACCTCACCCATTTCTACACTTTCTCTTCCTAAAATTGGATTTTAAACCTCACCGTATGCATAATCCTAACCATAAATTAAGACCAAAAAGCACATTTCTGTAGCCAATTTAGACCTTGTGGCAGAGGAATCTGACTTTGTGGCTGTGCTATGTAGTGGAAACCGCTGAACACCCACTGGAACCCAGCAAGAGAAGGTGGTGAAGCAAGGTAGCGCAAGCTGTTAGCAAATGAGGTCTAATCGCAGTGCCAGTAACAGGCAGCATGCCTTGGTAAATGGTAACATTTAACGCTAATAGCTGGTTAGCAAAATCTTATTAAAATAACTAGCTAGATAGATATCTTTTGATTTCAATGATAAATCACTAACTATAACCAGAACAGGAGCCTTAGCTAACTAACACGTAAAGATGTTGGCAGCCGTTAGTTAGTATCAAAACAGATAATGAGTAGAAAAGGTCAGCTTGCAAATATCTTGTGAATGCCAACTATAGTACTTAACGGGATTTTGTTTTCTTAACTTCTGACTGTCAATTATATGATCTAGCTAACTATAGTTAAGTCACAGCATATTTACTAGATAACTTGACAGTTGTGATAACATTGTATGGCTATTGCAATCCATCTAAAGTTAGTTAGCTATCCAACTAACTAACATTATTAAACACAGCTGTAACCTTATGCTATAACTTGGTGTTATTAGAATAAGTCGGCTATTTGATCATGAAACTACCAGCAGAGTCGTTAGTGAAATGTGCTACATGATTAGGATTGGACTGTTATTTTTCTCCCTCTTGCCTTGGTAAGTCAGCTACACACACCCACTCCTTGCTGCATGATTTTCTTGCTCGAGCTCGCTACCTACATTTGTTGAGGGGGTGTATCATAAGAGTTTGATGTGGGCTATTTATTGTGATGATAACGATTCTGCTTCCACCCTCTGTCTTCACACAGTCTGGTATCACAGACTAGACGTAACATAGTGGATCTGGAATCACTGGCCACTTTAATAATGGAACACTAGTCACTTTAATAATGTTTACATAGTGCTTTACTCATCTCATATGTATATACTGTATTCTATTCTACTGTAGTAAGTCAGTGCCAGCCCGACGTCGATCGTCCTAATATTTATATATTTCTTATTTCTATAATTTTTCTTTTAAATTTGTGAATTGTTAGATACTACTGCACTGTTGGAGCTAGGAACACAAGCATTTCACTACATCCACAATAATATCAGTTAAATATGTGTATGTGACCAATACATTTGGTTTGATTTGACAAGGACAGCTGGAGCGCACCTGACTGGTAGGACTAGGCATGAATAGTAATTGAGAATGGTGAAAAACATCTATTACATTCCCATTAAAGTGAGATTACAAAATTATTGTTAATATAGCTATTATGTTATCAATTTTATTATTTTATTTTTTATTTCACCTTTATTTAACCAGGTAGGCTAGTTGAGAACAAGTTCTCATTTGCAACTGCGACCTGGCCAAGATAAAGCATAGCAGTGTGAACAGACAACACAGAGTCACACATGGAGTAAACAATTAACAAGTCAATAACACAGTAGAAAAAAAGGAGTCTATATACAATGTGTGCAAAGGGCATGAGGAGGTAGATGAATAATTACAATTTTGCAGATTAACACTGGAGTGATAAATGATCAGATGATCATGTACAGGTAGAGATATTGGTGTGCAAAAGAGCAGAAAAGTAAATAAATAAAAACTGTGGGGATGAAGTAGGTGAAAATGGGTGGGCTATTTACCAATAGACTATGTACAGCTGCAGCGATCGGTTAGCTGCTCAGATAGCTGATGTTTGAAGTTGGTGAGGGAGATAAAAGTCTCCAACTTCAGCTATTTTTTCAATTCCTTCCAGTCACAGGCGGCAGAGTACTGGAACGAAAGGCGGCCGAATGAGGTGTTGGCTTTAGGGATGATCAGTGAGATACACCTGTTGGAGCGCGTGCTACGGATGGGTGTTGCCATCGTGACCAGTGAACTGAGATAAGGCGGAGCTTTACCTAGCATGGCCTTGTAGATGACCTGGAGCCAGTGGGTCTGGCGACGAATATGTAGCGAGGGCCAGCCGACTAGAGCCTACAAGTCGCAGTGGTGGGTGGTATAAGGTGCTTTAGTGACAAAACGGATGGCACTGTGATAAACTGCATCCAGTTTATAGAGTGTTGGAAGCGTGAGTGTTGGAAGCAATTTTGTAGATGACATCGCCGAAGTCGAGGATCGGTAGGATAGT
This sequence comes from Oncorhynchus keta, assembly GCF_023373465.1. Taxonomy (NCBI): domain Eukaryota; kingdom Metazoa; phylum Chordata; class Actinopteri; order Salmoniformes; family Salmonidae; genus Oncorhynchus; species Oncorhynchus keta. Next base: position 22,200,588 of record NC_068446.1, on the reverse strand, counting down.
CAGTTTTACTAGGGTAAGCTTGGCAGCGTGAGTGAAGGAGGCTTTGTTGCGGAATAGAAAGCTGACTCTTGATTTGATTTTCGATGTTTGATATGAGTCTGGAAGGAGAGTTTGCAGTCTAGCCAGACACCTAGGTACTTATAGATGTCCACATATTCAAGGTCGGAACCATCCAGGGTGGTGATGCTAGTCGGGCATGCGGGTGCAGGCAGCGATCGGTTGAAAAGCATGCATTTGGTTTTACTAGCGTTTAAGAGCAGTTGGAGGCCACGGAAGGAGTGTTGTATGGCATTGAAGCTCGTTTGGAGGTTAGATAGCACAGTGTCCAATGACGGGCCGAAAATATATAGAATGGTGTCGTCTGCGTAGAGGTGGATCAGGGAATCGCCCCCGCAGCAAGAGCAGCATCATTGATATATACAGAGAAAAGAGTCGGCCCGATAATTGAACCCTGTGGCACCCCCATAGAGACTGCCAGAGGACCGGACAGCATGCCCTCCAATTTGACACACTGAACTCTGTCTGCAAAGTAATTGGTGAACCAGGCAAGGCAGTCATCCGAAAAACCGAGGCTACTGAGTCTGCCGATAAGAATATGGTGATTGACAGAGTCGAAAGCCTTGGCAAGGTCGATGAAGACGGCTGCACAGTACTGTCTTTTATCGATGGCAGTTATGATATCGTTTAGTACCTTGAGTGTGGCTGAGGTGCACCCGTGACCGGCTCGGAAACCAGATTGCACAGCGGAGAAGGTACGGTGGGATTCGAGATGGTCAGTAACCTGTTTGTTGACTTCGCTTTCGAAGACCTTAGATAGGCAGGGCAGAATGGATATAGGTCTGTAACTGTTTGGGTCCAGGGTGTCTCCCCCTTTGAAGAGGGGGATGAATGCGGCAGCTTTCCAATCCTTGGGGATCTCAGACGATATGAAAGAGAGGTTGAACAGGCTGGTAATAGGGGTTGCGACAATGGCGGCGGATAGTTTCAGCAATAGAGGGTCCAGATTGTCAAGCCCAGCCGATTTATACGGGTCCAGGTTTTGCAACTCTTTCAGAACATCTGCTATCTGGATTTGGGTAAAGGAGAACCTGGAGAGGCTTGGGCGAGGAGCTGCGGGGGGGGACGGAGCTGTTGGCCGAGGTAGGCAAAAAAATGGTTGCTGCGCCACATTGCGATGTTGACTCATTTTTATAAATTTCGAAGCTATAGCATTAATTATTAAATTGATAAGAACATTAAATTATGGCTAATAATACATTTGTTGAAAGTAATGAGCATTACAAACCAGAAACATGAAGATAAGAAAGATTTTGTGCCCTTCTCGCCAGCTGTTATTTCTGTCTCAAGGCTGTGTCACTCCCGCCCCGCCGGGAGGTACAAAAGTAACTTTGCGGTAGTTCTGTTCTTGGTCTATTTAATTTAAACTAATTTACCCTAGAAATGAAATTAGTTGCTTATGCTAGAGGACATATATACGTTGTTTGTCATAAAATATGGTGTCTCTATCGATGTCACGTTTGTCATACATAAGGAGTAGACCAAGATGCAGTGTGGTATGTTTCCATCCTTTTTTTTTGGAATAGAAAATTCCAAAGAACAAAAACAACACGAACAAACGAAACGTGAAGCTAATAATAATGCTCTCATGCAACTATACATAGACATGATCCCACAAAGCACAATGGGAAAAAAGACTACCTAAATATGATCCCCAATCAGAGACAACGATAAACAGCTGCCTCTGATTGGGAATCATATCAGGCCACCATAGAAACACAATTCCCCTAGATAACCCACCCTAAATCACAACCCGACCCAACCAACATAGAGAATAAACAGCTGTCTATGGTCAGGGCGTGACAATCGATCTCAATGTAATTAGGGGAAAAACAAAAGTGTTACTTTCGTCCTGGTTCTCCCCAAAATGCTACAGCCCACACTTATTTGTAAAAGAGGAATTGTTGTTCAATATTTTGTTTATCAATAGGTGATTGTGTTTCTGTCTTCTGTCTTGGTATAGGCTCTGAGATGAAATAGTAGGCTATATTATGATGTGCTCTTATCTCACAGCAATACTACAGCCTAGGCTTACCCATACTTTCCAGGCTACAGGTCTATTTACTTTCGAGCATGCTTGGCTATTAATTGAGCAATAGATAAATGGTAGCCTAATATTTGTTGTGTAGCAGGAATAAACCAGTATGTCAGAAAATATGATTGATTTTTACATTTACATTTACATTTAAGTCATTTAGCAGACGCTCTTATCCAGAGCGACTTACAAATTGGTGCATTCACCTTATAACATCCAGTGGAACAGCCACTTTACAATAGTGCATCTAAATCTTAAAGGGGGGGGGGTGAGAAGGATTACTTATCCTATCCTAGGTATTCCTTAAAGAGGTCGGGTTTCAGGTGTCTCCGGAAGGTGGTGATTGACTCCGCTGTCCTGGCGTCGTGAGGGAGTTTGTTCCACTATTGGGGGGCCAGAGCAGCGAACAGTTTTGACTGGGCTGAGCGGGAACTGTACTTCCTCAGTGGTAGGGAGGCGAGCAGGCCAGAGGTGGATGAACGCAGTGCCCTTGTTTGGGTGTAGGGCCTGATCAGAGCCTGGAGGTACTGAGGTGCCGTTCCCCTCACAGCTCCGTAGGCAAGCACCATGGTCTTGTAGCGGATGCGAGCTTCAACTGGAAGCCAGTGGAGAGAGCGGAGGAGCGGGGTGACGTGGGAGAACTTGGGAAGGTTGAACACCAGACGGGCTGCGGCGTTCTGGATGAGTTGTAGGGTTTAATGGCACAGACAGGGAGCCCAGCCAACAGCGAGTTGCAGTAATCCAGACGGGAGATGACAAGTGCCTGGATTAGGACCTGCGCCGCTTCCTGTGTGAGGCAGGGTCGTACTCTGCGGATGTTGTAGAGCATGAACCTACAGGAACGGGCCACCGCCTTGATGTTAGTTGAGAACGACAGGGTGTTGTCCAGGATCACGCCAAGGTTCTTAGCGCTCTGGGAGGAGGACACAATGGAGTTGTCAACCGTGATGGCGAGATCATGGAATGGGCAGTCCTTCCCGGGAGGAAGAGCAGCTACGTCTTGCCGAGGTTCAGCTTGAGGTGGTGATCCGTCATCCACACTGATATGTCTGCCAGACATGCAGAGATGCGATTCGCCACCTGGTCATCAGAAGGGGGAAAGGAGAAGATTAATTGTGTGTCGTCTGCATAGCAATGATAGGAGAGACCATGTGAGGTTATGACAGAGCCAAGTGACTTGGTGTATAGCGAGAATAGGAGAGGGCCTAGAACAGAGCCCTGGGGGACACCAGTGGTGAGAGCGTTTGGTGAGGAGACAGATTCTCGCCACGCCACCTGGTAGGAGCGACCTGTCAGGTAGGACGCAATCCAAGCGTGGGCCGCGCCGGAGATGCCCAACTCGGAGAGGGTGGAGAGGAGGATCTGATGGTTCACAGTATCGAAGGCAGACGATAGGTCTAGAAGGATGAGAGCAGAGGAGAGAGAGTTAGCTTTAGCGGTGCGGAGCGCCTCCGTGATACAGAGAAGAGCAGTCTCAGTTGAATGACTAGTCTTGAAACCTGACTGATTTGGATCAAGAAGGTCATTCAGAGAGAGATAGCGGGAGAGCTGGCCAAGGACGGCACGTTCAAGAGTTTTGGAGAGAAAAGAAAGAAGGGATACTGGTCTGTAGTTGTTGACATCGGAGGGATCGAGTGTAGGTTTTTTCAGAAGGGGTGCAACTCTCGCTCTCTTGAAGACGGAAGGGACGTAGCCAGCGGTCAGGGATGAGTTGATGAGCGAGGTGAGGTAAGGGAGAAGGTCTCCGGAAATGGTCTGGAGAAGAGAGGAGGTGATAGGGTCAAGCGGGCAGGTTGTTGGGCGGCCGGCCGTCACAAGACGCGAGATTTCATCTGGAGAGAGAGGGGAGAAAGAGGTCAGAGCACAGGGTAGGGCAGTGTGAGCAGAACCAGCGGTGCCGTTTGACTTAGCAAACGAGGATCGGATGTCGTCGACCTTCTTTTCAAAATGGTTGACGAAGTCATCTGCAGAGAGGGAGGAGGGGGGGAGGGGGAGGAGGATTCAGGAGGGAGGAGAAGGTGGCAAAGAGCTTCCTAGGGTTAGAGGCAGATGCTTGGAATTTAGAGTGGTAGAAAATGGCTTTAGCAGCAGAGACAGAGGAGGAAAATGTAGAGAGGAGGGAGTGAAAGGATGCCAGGTCCGCAGGGAGGCGAGTTTTCCTCCATTTCCGCTCGGCTGCCCGGAGCCCTGTTCTGCTCGCAATGAGTCGTCGAGCCACGGGGCGGGAGGGGAGGACCGAGCCGGCCTGGAGGATAGGGGACATAGAGAGTCAAAGGATGCAGAAAGGGAGGAGAGGAGGGTTGAGGAGGCAGAATCAGGAGATAGGTTGGAGAAGGTTTGAGCAGAGGGAAGAGATGATAGGATGGAAGAGGAGAGAGTAGCGGGGGAGAGAGAGCGAAGGTTGGGACAGCGCGATACAATCCGAGTAGGGGCAGTGTGGGAGGTGTTGGATGAGAGTGAGAGGGAAAAGGATACAAGGTAGTGGTCGGAGACTTGGAGGGGAGTTGCAATGAGGTTAGTGGAAGAACATCATCTAGTAAAGATGAGGTCGAGCAAGGTGCCTGCCTTGTGAGTAGGGGGGGAGGTGAGAGGGTGAGGTCAAAAGAGGAGAGGAGTGGAAAGAAGGAGGCAGAGAGGAATGAGTCAAAGGTAGACGTGGGGAGGTTAAAGTCACCCAGCACTGTGAGAGGTGAGCCGTCCTCAGGAAAGGAGCTTATCAAGGCATCAAGCTCATTGATGAACTCTCCATACAGCTCCATACAATAAGTCAATCAAACATATTAGGCTACATGTTGCTAGGCAATCTTCTTACCAATGGTAAATGTATCCATTTTATCATTAGGCTATTTTTTATTGTTTTTAAAAACATAATTTTTATTATTGTGTGTCAAACACCTCAATTTCCCCCAAAATAACAATATTTGCTTGTAATACAATTCTTAATTCATTTTAAGTTCTGCGTACTCATGGTCTGAGATTTGAGTGGAGATAGGCAAACTTTCCTTTCAAGTTCAAATTTGATAAATACCAACAGTTTGTGGGAAAAATGGCAAATGCAAGTTTTAGAGTCTTTTTCATGTGTGTGCACATTTAATAATTGAGGCCCCAGTTCTTTTTAAGGTAAGAAGCCACATCTGTTTGATTTGTCAATTACCAAAGTCTTAATCCTTTTTGTTGTTGTCTATATCCTCAGCAATACATGTTTCTGTATTCAAATAAACTAGGATTAGTGTTTCCTTTCTCCACATCCTGTGTTTGAGGAAGCTCCCTCATTTGGCTTGCACCCTGATGACAAGACTGACCTTTCACATTGACCAGAGCATAACTGTTTTCCTTGCCGTACAGTAGTTGTCATTGTTAGCTGCATGTTTACTGCCATTAATGGCTTTAGACAGTGATAGCAAAACAAGTTAAAGGTCTTGTAGAGCTTACCTTGTATACCATAGGGCTACTTGTTGTTGCACCCTCAGGGAAAGGGAAAACTCTGGTATTTGGTGACAAATGTTGTAGGCTCTCGCTGTATGTGGAGGAGTAATAACTTCACTTCTGGAGACAGGTTTAATTTCTGTTTGTCATGTGACTCACATACTGAGTAGGCTAGATCATCATGGACATTGATGGAAATAAACATGATTCGGCATAGCTGTTATCAAAACATAGGTTAGTTTGTCATTAGGTGTAGTGTTTTCATGCATTAGGGTCTGGTGAGTCATGGCGAGTTATTCTGCTGCCCAGGAGGGGTGTGGAACTCTACACAGTCACACTACAGCAAGAGGCGGGGCTGGATATAAGCTACGGTATGATGTTTGTTTTTATCATTTGAATGTGCTCTTTTTTTCTTCTTCAGGAGATAAGGAACTATTCTCTATGAACTTTGTCTGAGTGTGGACTGTAGAAATGCCCCCTGGGCCATCTTTTGGCAAATTATATTTGATGCCCCCCCCCAGGATCTTTGTGGACTTCTTGTTACCAAACGGGATGATCCTGACCCTCGAGTGCCTTCGTGAGCCCACGCTCATCGCCATCAAACACTAACTGTTCAAGGAGGCCAGGAAGTACCCCCTGCATCTCCTACTACATGCCTCTTACATATTTATCAGTGTTACACAGGATGCAGAGCGAGAGGAATTATACGATGAAACTAGGAGACTGTGATCTCAGGCTCTTTCAGCCTTTTCTGAAGGTCATGGAACCCATTGGCAACCTAGAGGAGAAAATTCTTAACAGAGAAATTGGTAAGACTTAGGCTACTTACTACCCTGCCTCTTTGTAGAGAGTAAACATAACTTTTAAACAGGCTTACGTTTATATTAGATATCTTCTAAAACATCATATCAGTAAGTGAGTTTCTTTTGTTTCCGGATTCGCAATATGTTTACCCTCCCAATGTGGAATAGACACAAGAACTTCCAAAGCACATCCATGGCAAACTGAACAAAGGTAGGCATTGTTGTATCAATTAAAATCAAGCAATGTGATTGTAATGTCATGATTCTGCAAGATGCCTAAGGCAGATCTAGTGGGTGTCAAACAACAACCTGTTTTTACTTTGTCAACACATATGCATTAATAAGCAACATTAATAAGCAACAAACAAAATGATCCTTATTCCTTTTCATGATAATCTCTTTCAAGGTTGTTCTTAGCCTGTGTGTGGTAATGATTATTCTCTTTTCTGTTCCTTATTTTATAGGTCAAATCATTGTAGTGATTTGGGTGATCGTCTCTCCCAACAACGACAAGCAGAAATACACCTTGAAGATCAACCATGATTTGTGTGCCAGAACAGGTGATAGCCGAGGCCATTCGGAAGAAAGCCAGGAGCATGCTGTTGTCCCCCGAACAACTCAAGATGTGTGTACAGGAGTACCAGGGCAAGTACATGCTCAAAGTGTGCGGCTGTGACGAGTACCTCCTGGATAAATGCTCCAAGAGGTTTGTTTGTTGGGCCCTAATGAGCACTGTATGTAACTAATGCATATACATGAAGCCTAACATTAGTTCTGACTCAGGTCTATATCTTAAAGGTCCAATGCAGCCATTTTTGTATTATCTCAATAGCAAATCATTTTTGAGTAGCAATTAAGTACCTTACTGTGACTGTCTTCAATTAAAATGGTAAAAAACAACAATTAAAAACAGTTTCTTAGCACAAAGCAATTTCTTAAGTTCTTATTGGTCTATTAACTAATTTACCGCCTGGTGATGCCACCAGGCATGCCAAAGCTCCATCCCACCACAACAGGCTGAAACTTCACAATTTCACAGTATTATTCCAACCTCAAAGTGTGGAGAAGAAAAAATAAATATATACACTACCGTTCAAAAGTTTGAGGTCACTTAGAAATGTCCTTATTATTGAAAGAAAAGTACATTTGTTGTCCATTAAAATAACATAAAATTGATCAGAAATACAGTGTAGACATTGTTAATGTTGTAAATGACTATTGTAGTTGGAAATGGCAGATTTTTAAAGGAATACCTACATAGGCGTACAGAGGCCCATTATCAGCAACCAATGGCACGTTGTGTTAGTTAATCCAAGTTTATCATTTTAAAAGGCTAAAAGATCATTATAAAACACTTTTGCAATTATGTTAGCAAAGCTGAAAACTGTTGTTTCTGATTAAAGAAGCAATAAAACTGGCCTTCTTTAGACCAGTTGAGTATCTGGGGTATCAGCATTTGTGGGTTCGATTACAGGCTCAAAATGGCCAGAAACAAAGAACTTTCTTCTGAAACTCGTCAGTCTCGATCAACGCTGTGTACTACTCCCTTCACAGAACAGCGCAAACTGGCTTTAACCAGAATAGAAAGAGGAGTGGGAGGCCCTGGTGCACAACTGAGCAGGAGGACAAGTACATTAGTGTCTAGTTTGAGAAACAGACGCCTCAAAAGTCCTCAACTGGCAGCTTCATTAAATAGTACCATCAAAACACCAGTCACAACGTCAACAGTGAAGAGGCAAGTCCCTATTTTTTGTGTTGTCTATTCTTCCTGTTGTCCATGAAGATTTATGTTCGAATCGGCGTCTACCATGGAGGGGAGCAGATTTGTGACAACGTGAACACGCAGCGTGTGCCGTGCTCTAATTCCAAGTTTTACACACACACAAAACACGTGCTGTCACAGACAGTGACTCACTCATCAAGATATATATTGTTGCTATTTATCCGATGGTAATGTGTTGATCTGTGATTTTTACACTTATAATTGGTTCAGGGTGATTTACCGTGGCTGTGCTTGTCTCCTAGGTGAAACGAGTGGCTGACATACGACATGTACATTCCAGACATCCACCGGGCTCCCGCCTCTGTCTCTCCATCTGCTCTGTGAAAGGCAGGAAGGGGAAGAAGGAGGCAAGCACTGAGTTTAATCAGACACCCCAGACCTTTAAGAGTATAAATGATACCCACTGGCTAGAACAGTGTTGAATGGTCTTACTTGAATGACCCGAGGTGTCCTCTATGTGCATGTTGAATTACTTATCGACTTGTGGCGTGGAGCGATCATGGCTGTGTAACCTAGGCATGAAGACTGTAACCAACACCTGGGCTGAGTGATATCACCTGAACGTCGGAGAGATGGGTTTTCGTGCCTATGATGAATTAGAGATAAATGTCTCTAAAGGCCATCCTTTGCGAGCAACCTACTTTATACCTCGAAGCCAATTAACTTGGAACTAAAACATTGTCTGTTTGTTTGCCTCCTATTCTTTTCAATTCAATTCAGTATGACTTTTATTCCACAAGGGGGCAATTAGGATGTTTGTGTTGTTAGTTACAAGTACCCCATATAACATTAACATAAGCCTGCATTCACTATTCTTTGTGGAAGGATGGCCATTCACAATATGTGTGTTAGTAACCGAAGCCACCCTTTGACCATGATCCTCCCCTCAGGAGTATTGTCCACTGGCATGGGGGAACGTCAACCTCTATGACTGCACTCACACCCTGGTGTCTGGGAAGATGGCTCTGAACCTGTGGCCTGTACCCCACGGCCTGGAGGACCTACCTCAACCCCATCAAAGTCACAGGCTTCAACCCCAACAAGGTAAACATGTTAGTTAGCATGTTAATATGACCACTCTATATTTCTGTGATCTTCAGTTCCTATTACAGTATAATGCCTATATTTCGCACACACAGGAAACACCCTGTCTAGAGCTGGAGTTTGACTACTTCAACTATCCTGTCAAGTTCCCAGACATGACCACTGTGGAAGAGCATGCTAACTGGACAATATCCAGGGAGCTGGGCTTCAACTACTACCAGTCAGGCCAGGTAATAGCATAAATGGATATGCACTGAGTGTATAAAACATTAGGAACACCTGCTCTTTCCGTGACATAGACTGACCAGGTGAAAGCTATGATCCCTTATTGATGTCACTTGTTAAATCCATTTCAATCATTGTAGATGAAGGATAGGAGACAGGTTAAAGAACGATTTTTAAACCTTGAGACAATTGATACATGGATTGTGTGTGTGTGCCATTCAGAGGGTGAATGGGCAAGACAATATATTTAAGTGCCTTTGAACGGGGTACGGTAGTAGGTGCCAGGCGCACTGGTTTTAGGGGAACAAGAACTGCAAAGCTGCTGGGTTTTTCACGCTCAACAGTTTCCTGTGTTTATCAAGAATGCTACACCACCCAAAGCACATCCAGCCAACTTGACACAACTTTGGGAACCAATGGGGTGAACATGGGCCAGCACCCTGTGGAACGCTTTTAACACCTTGTAGATTCCATTCACCTGAGGAATTGAGGCTGTTCTGAGGGCAAGAAGGAGTGCAACTCAATATTAGGAAGGTGTTCCTAATGTTTTGTACACTCAATGTGCATGGTAGCTGGCCTGATGTGATGTCTGATCCTTTGCAGAGTAAAAGAGTGGCGCGAGACCACACCTTCACAGACAGTGATAGCGAGCAGCTGAGACAGGTTCGCAACCGAGACCCTCTGTTTGAGATCACCGAGCAGGAGCAGGACTTCCTCTGGATGCACAGCTCCTGTCAGAAGCAGTACTGTCACCACCACAGAACTAGAATCAGTAGTCACCACCACACTTTACCTGGACAGAACCACCTAGTGAGGCCTTGACTAGCATGTCTACTGTCGCTTACTCACCAGGCAATAGTGTATAATTATACCTTTCCCAAGATCCTACTGGCTGTCAAGTGGAACTCAAGAGATGAAGTAGCGCAGGTGACATGTTTGTTTTTAACATTACGGAGCCAACATTTTTTAAAGACACTTCTCTCAAAAATGGAGAATGAAAGAAAATGTATTTTGAAAGTCTTCAGTCACCTTTCTGTGAACTCTTGTGGGAATTGAATCCTCTTCTACTGCAGCACTTATACCAATGTAATAGTGGTGAAGTTACTGTTGTTTTTCTTGCTCATGGATGTATTGCCTTCTGAAGGATTGGCCAGCAATAAACCAGAGCAAGCCATGGAGCTGCTGGATTGTAACTATTCAGACCCCATGACCCGTGACTTTGCAGTTCGGTGCCTTGAGAAGTAGTTGACCGATGACAAACTCTCTCAGTACCTCATTCAGTTGGTCCAGGTAGGATTTATTTGGCTTTGGCTTCCAGAGTGGCTTTCCTCTCACGTTTCTTTGATTGTTTGGACGGTTGTCAAATATAAAATGTCATAATGACTATAATCTCCATACTCTCTTGTCAGGTTCTTAATATGAGCAGTACCTTGATAACCCACTGGAACGATTTCTGCTGAAAAAGGCCTTCACTAACCAAACGATAGGATTTATTTTTCTGGCACTTACAGTGAGTTACTAATAGTTACTTTACTGAGTCAATTCCATTACTTTCACAGAGGTGACTAATTGCTAATGCCCTATTACTCATCCACATTCACTGTCCATTATGTGCCCCAGGTCTGAGATGCACAATAAGACGGTGAGCCAGCGGTTCGGCCTGCTCTTGGAGTCCTACTTCCACGCCTGTGGCATGTACCTCAAGCACCTATGCAGACAGGTGGAGGCCATGGAGAAACTCATCAACCTCACTAACATCCTCAAACAGGAGAAGGGCGAGACTCAGAAAGTAACCCAGCACTCCCTCTCTTTCTAATACACTCAGGCTTATTGTGCAACATGATGATCTGTTAGAGAATCTCTGTGGCTTCAGCTTACTGTTCCGCGTTTCTGTTTCACTTCCGAAATTGACATCAGTGGCTCTGTTTACCTAATGTTGTGAAAACTAGGCTTCACATTTCAAATAGGACATCTATCTTCACAGCTTGTGGCCCTTGCAGGTGCAGATGAAGTTCCTGGTGGAGCAGATGAGGACGCCAGACTACATGAATGCCTTGCAGAACTTCACCTTTCCTCTCAACCCTGCACACCAGCTGGGAAACATACGGCGGGCATGCCACACTGGCACTCCTGTGCCTTACCCACATTCTGTATATAGACACTATTGAAACTGTAGATGGGGCATTCTGTTTCAATGGCTAAAATGGTCAGCAATCTCTCTTAAATGGCCCTAGTGGGAATATTACATTAATTTGATCTAAGAGAGAGAAGGGAAACTTTCTAGTTCCCCCTCATAAAGTTCTGCTCATGCATGAAAATGTGAAATGTCATCGGTAAACCGATTGTCAACCGAAGTGCTCAGCCGCTGGGCCCCTCAGTGCAGACGACTGGCACTCTAACACTGTTCATCCAATTGATCAATGAAATTAATGCAGCTGCATGTGTTGCTTGTGCCTTGTAAAATGCTCTGACACCCCCAGGCTTGAGAAGTGCAGAATCATGTAATCTGCCAAAAGGCCACTGTGGCTCAACTGGGAAAACCCTGACATCATGTACTAGATCCTCTTCCAGAACAATGAGATCATATTAAAAAATGGAGATGTTGAGTCCGAGTCAGGTTTCATATTCATTCTGCGTTCTAAAGAAGAGCTTTACCTTGTAATGTTGTACTGGATCAGTTTGGTTAAATGGATGGAATATATTTCAATTCTGCCATGGCACACTGAATATGACTTTGTTTGTTTCAGACCTGCGACAGAACATGCTAACACTTCAGATCATCAGAATCATGGAGAACATTTGACAGAACCAGGGTCTAGACCTGAGGATGTTGCCGTACAACTGCATGTCTCTAGGTGACCATGTGGGGCTGATCAACGTGGTGCGGAGCTCTCACGACATCATTCAGATCGTGTAAATGTGGCCTGAAGGGGGCACTACAGTACAACAGCTCAGAACTACACAAGTGGCTCAAAGACAAGAACAAGGGAGAGACATGAAGAAACTATATGTCGTATGGGCACTTTCCTTCACAATTGAGTTGGTTTGAAAATCGTAAATCATGGCTCAGATTTGACATTGTAACTCTGTATGTATGTATGACCTGGCCAATTGCTTGTTTACACGATCCTGTGCTGGGTATTGTGTGACCACCTTCATCCTAGGCATCGGTGACAGACACAACAATAACATAATGGTGAAGGATGATGGGCAGGTAGGACCTGAGTTCTCAAGCTATTGTCATGATTTTTTACAGACTCTTCCATACTGTCTGCTTTAACAAATGGACTGATATCAGTATATACTGCTAAATCAACCATTTTCAACATAGACTATATATTGCAATGGCCAAATTTATGTTTGGGGCGGATTTTTTGAGGCTAGAGAATTCCGAGGCAACAAGGGGAATGGTATATACTGATTCTTCTGCATTTTCCCTCCTATTCTGTTTCTCAGGTTCTAAGAGATGTGCTATAAGGCCTACTTGGCCATCAGGCAACATGCCAACCTGTTTTCCATGATGTTGGGCTCCGGGATCCCTGAGCTGCAGTTGCATACATCTGTAAGACCATGGCACTGGACAAGACTGAACAGGAGGCCCTGGACTACATCATGAAGCAGATGAACGACGCCCACCACGGCGGCTGGACCCCCAAGATGGACTGGATCTTCCACACCATCTGCCAGCACGCACTCAACTGAGCCCAGGCAGGGATACCTTCACCCTGCCGGACACACCTGCCAACTGTGAGCGACACATCCATACCTCATGAACTGATGGGTGATGCCCGACTGTCTAACCGAGCACTTAACAATCCAGAGCGATATTTTTGTATTTTTTTTAACTGTATTTGTTTCCTGCAGCAGCTTAACTAACTCGCCTTCTCTAAAACCGTTGTTTTTTAAACTATTTATTTAACTAGGCAAGTGAGTTAAGAAGTCATTCTTATTTACAAAGACGGCCTACCCCGGGCCAATTGTGCGGCGCCCTATGTTACTCCCAATCACGTACGGTTGTGATACAGCCTGGAATCGAACCAGGGTCTGTAGTGACGCCTCTAGCACTGAGATGCAGTGCCTTAGACCACTGCGTCACTAGTGTTTTGTCCATACATTTTCTTTGAACCTTTTGTGTACACTTTTCTCTTCTAAGAGACACCTTCCCTCTGTGTTTATTTGTCTTGTTCCTTTCATTTTTGTAAAAGAGAAGAATTTGCCTGTCACCTTTACAGGGTCACAGGGTATAGGTGTCTTCCTGTAACGTAAATGTCTGTTGAATATGCACGGTACATAGGAACTCCCCCACAAAAAAACAAGGTATGAATTCAGTCACCTCTGGATGTAAAAGTGTTCCATTGAGGCCCAATGGCTCTATTTGGTGGGTATTTCTAGCGCCAGTTTTTGAATCCATTGTCATACTCCTCTTGCCATCATATTTAGCAGATTGTGCAGATGTTTATTTTTGGGGACACACACACAGGCTGTGTGTGTTACTACAGCAGTGCTGGAAGTAATGCATGTGCTGTCAAGAAATATTGCAGTGTAGAAAGGAAACCTTAATGTAGTTGACATACAATGAGCAAGGGCTGGATTTCTCCCTCTTGTGTCTTTGAGGTCAATGGTAACACACCTCTGTTGCTCAGTGAGACACCTTCAGTTGAGCTTGGTCATAATGAATGTTGAGAAGTGCATTAAGCTAGACAGTCATAGTCACATCTTGCAACTGATGTTTTGATCATGTCAATGGTGCAGTTGGATTGTGAACTATATGAATGTCACAGTGCTGTAGGTTAGAATGGGGAGAATGGGGCAGTACATTGTGAACATAATACTTTATTTGTAAATGTTGGGAGGTGGATGAAGTCTGATCAGTGAATGTGAGATATTTAATGGCTGTTCTGAGGCAGCTAGTCAGCACTGTTTGTGTGTGTTTGCTATTGTGTTCTTAGTGTAAACCTTTCGATAATAGTTTGACTCAGGCGACTCTAAATAGAAGCTGTGGGATACGGTTTTCATTCCATAATGACACCTCTTTCATATGAAGGACATTCATTTTCAGGTGAAAACTCTGAATTCTCCATAATGTTCTCAAGCATAACTCTGATATATGCTGGTGAGAAATAAGGTACCATCTGAAGAAGTGGCTATTTCTGGAAGATTTTTCCCCAATGACAACATATTTCTCAGAAAGTGATCAAGAAAAAAAACACACTTTGCCTTTTGTAACAGTTTTTGTTGATTCTATGAAAGCCAGTTTTGTGTCTATTTTTATGTTATGTGAATCGCTCAATGGTTGTATCTGCATTACCATAGAAAGCCTAACATATACGTGTGTATATATTGTGTATGTGGACACCCGTTCAAATGAGTGGATTCTGCTATTTCAGCCACACCTATTGCTGAGGGGTGTATAAAATCGAACACACAGCCATGCAATCTCCCTAGACAAACATTGGCAGTAGAATGATGACTTTCAGTGACTTTCAAGGTGGCACTGTCATAGGATGCCCCCTTTCCAACAAGTCAGTTTGTCAAGTTTCTGCCATACTAGAACTGCCCCGGTCAACTGTAAGTGCTATTATTGTGAAGTGGAAATGTCTAGGAGCAACAATGGCTCAGCCACGAAGTGGTAGGCCACAAAAGCTCACAGAACAGGACCGCTGAAGTGCGTCTGTTCTCAGTTGCAACACTCACTACCGAGTTCCAAAATGCTTCTGGAAGAAACGTCAGCACAATAGCTGTTCGTCGGGAGCTTCATGAAATGGGTTTCCATGGCCAAACAGCTGCACAGAAGCCTAAGATCACCATGCTCAATGCCAAGTGACAGCTGGAGGGGTGTAACGCTTGCTGCCATTGGTCTCTGGAGCAGTGGAAATGCTTTCTCTGGAGTGATGAATCACACTTCACCATCTGGCAGTCCGACGGACTAATCTGGTTTTGGCGGAAGAATGCTAGCTGCTCGAATGCATAGTGCCAACTGTAAAGTTTGGTGTAGGAGGAATAGTGGTCTGGGGCTGTTTTTCATGGTTCGGGCTAGGCCCCATAGTTCTAGTGAAGTTCCAGTGAAGGGTATCTGTACTTTACTTTACTATTTATATTTTGGCAACTTTTACTTTTACTTCACTACATTCCTAAAGAAAATAATGTACTTTTTACTTCATATATTTTCCCTGACACCCAAAAGTACTCGTTACATTTTGAATGCTTAGCAAGACAGGAAAATGGTCCAATCCACGCTCTTATCAAGAGAACATCCCTGGTCATCCCTACTGCCTCTGATCTGGCAGACTCACTAAAAACACATGCTTCACTTGTAAATTATGTCTGAGCTTTGGAATGTGCCGCTGGCTTTCTGTAATTAAATATTTAAAAAAACAAGAAAATGGCGCCATCTGGTTTGCTTAATATAACGAATTTGAAATGTTTTGTACTTTTACTTTTGATACTTAAGTATATTTTAACAATTACATTTACTTTTGATACTTCAGTATATTTAAAACCAAATACTTTCAGACATTTACTCTAGTAGTGTTTTACTAGGTGACTTTTACTTGAGCCATTTTTTATAAAAGGTATCTTTACTTTTACTCAAGTATGACATGTGGGTACTTTTTCAACAGACTGTCTTATAAGCAATTGTATCCCTTTCCATCTACATTTTGTCAGATGCATTCATTTAAAGCTTATAGCGGACCTGCCAACCCGTATCCATTTTGAGTATCGTGTGCACACATTTCGAGGTCAAAGAACATTGGTACGATACCAAGCTTAAACTATACCATTTTTGTTGTTGTTTTGAAATAAGCCTGCTGCACTGCTTTTCACTCGTAAAATAACTGCACCATACACTCGTTCAGGAACAGAAACTGTGTAGCATATTTAGCGGGCGGAACATGCTCTGATCTCTGAAACGGTGTTAGGCGCAAGCACATTGACTAGCAGAGCAGAGACGTGCTTTTGTGAACGGAAAGAGACTCATGGCAGAGAGAGCTGTTCCGGAAAGAAAGCAGTTTACATTTTCACTGGACTGTCCACGTAAAGACGCTTATTAGAATATTCATTACCCCTTAATATAACTTATAATAATGTGTGGGCGCTGAGGGGGTCATTGAGACCACTTCAAAATTAATTCACGATCCAACACTGTTAATTAGACTACTGTTTGCTACATTGATTTATATAATTTAAGACTCGAGGTTTCAGGAAATTGCAGTTACAGGGTTTTCAAAAATGCAAAATGCTCCAACTTCCAGAGGGCTTCACAGATCTCCCCTGCCCTTAGTCCTATGTCTGCACCACCTTGTCAGAAATGTAAATATAATACAGTGAGTGTGGTAAACGGTTTGTAAATATTTCCCACTTGCTGAACAGCACCAGGGGAGGCATTGTGAAGAAATAAAAACCACGTTTGTATGTTGAAAACAAAGCTGTCAGGGCCATTTGCTATATAGCACGGAGTGTTAGCACAGGGAAATCCATACCGATTGTGAATGTTAAAATAGTTTGGTCATCAAACAAGTCTCTTTACAGAAGGAAATTCAAAGACATGTGTCAACTTATTGAGCTATACATTGGTGTAAAAGGAAATAATCATTTGATGTGTAAATGGTGTAATTGTTATTTAAGAACAAGGTTCAAGGGTCATCTTTGTTACTCCTCTTTATTTAATACAGTACTTTTAGGTTTATAGACATATTGAATTATATTTTTAATATACTGTATTTTGTCATTACTATCAACCATGCTACTATGATTGTATTTATTACGCAGTCATCTTGCATGAGAGTTGGTTAAAATAATATTATTTTAGTCATTCTGATAAACAGCTGTAAAGAAAGTTTGACGCTATAGGAACAACTAATAATACTTCTAACCAGTGACATCTGCATTATTAAATACAGTATACTTTGTGTTTCAGTTTTTGTTCCTCGGTTAAATACTTGCATTGTATCCAGACTGACTAGAATTATTTGAGTGTTATGTGACAGTGTACAAATAAACTTCTCAGTTAAGTACTTGCATTTGTGGATTGTGTGTTGCTTTACAGAACAACAGCACCCAGCACAATTGAATTATTTTAGTTATTTGTTTTTTTTTGTATCAAATGGCTAAACAGTCTAGATGCACTTTTACAAATTTGAAGGAATACGAAAGCAAGTTTGAACTGCATTGTCAGAGAGAGTTATAAAAGCTTGGTAATTTTTCATTTCAAATCAGCAGATGTGCTTATGATACAAATGCACTATACAGCGTGCACTTGTTTTTTTCACTGCTAGATTAAATCACTTAAGCCCTCCTCTACCACTGGCAAAGGTGTTGTGCTTTTGTCCTGTGCAGGCCTCTGGGTTGTTGGGGGGACAAACTGCTTCCAGGGCTTGGAGGGGCAGTGGAAGGGGCTCTCAGCAGCAGTGGTGGGGGCCACAGAGGGCAGGGCTGGCTCTGGGTCTGTGTTAGCCATGGTCACAGCAGTCGGGCTGCGCTCCTGAGACTCCTCTGATGACTCCTCTTTGGCTGAAGCAGTAGAAGCTTGGGTTGTTTTAACTTCAGCAAAATTGTTGAAGTTCCTCAAGGGAGACCATCCAGGAGGTCTTCTTCTAAAGACTTCCTGTGAATGGAAAGATTGTTCTTGTCAAAATCCTCCATCATTTAGCACAAATCCCCAAAATGTACAGCTACACATCACTGCCCTATTCATTTATCAGATTTTCTGAGCATCATTAATATGCTATGTTAGTACTGTTTGCACAATGTCTCACAAAATTGTCAAGGGGGCCCGGTGCACATTCCACATTTGCTTCTGCAGTCTCATGCCTCCAAGGTGCCACATCTACAGTGGAATTGCAGTGAGCGAGTTCCTAGTGAGATAGCATACAAGATGATAGCGATGCCAGGGACAAGCATTCATGATACAACACACGACAGTGAATTATTATCAAATGTATTTCATTTACGTACAGAAGTATTACCACACCAGAATCATATATTAGATCAAATACAGTAGGTTATTTTAAAAAAAATACTATGAGCTCTAATGGAGTTTACCACATCAGCATCTGGATGACATTCGTCGTTCAGCTCTTTGTGGTCCGCTTTGGAGCAATTGCTTTTCCTCATATCGAACATCAGTCTATACCTGAATCCAGCAACCACCTGAGAAGAGCGTGTGAAAGAAAGTAGATGTTATTGAAATACAATAGTTTGAGCCCCCCCCTCCCACTCAATGAACTCTGGAATGACACTCCTAACGCAAACAAGTGCATTGCAGTCCAACGGTCACAACCATAAAGATCCATTTCGCCACACGCATCACACCTCCCAATGCCAGAACCAAGGTGATGATTTGGTGTGTTTCCATCGGAAGGGATGAGCAAAGATACTTATCTTCTTACAAAATATGATATTTTTTTCTAAATCTCTGTTTCTTTGTGTTGTTTGTCATTGTTGTAAGGCCCAATACCCCCGATCCCAACTGGTTACGCTGTTCCCTGATTCACACTATAGGGCGCCGACCGTACAATGCTGGCTCTGATAGTTCCTTTTCACAAGTTCCTTTCCAGCATGGGTTCAGAAGCTATGGTGGATATGTAACCAGGCCAGCCCTGGTCTAGTTCAGCTCAGCATGATTTGACTTGGTTGGGCCCTATTGTGTGAATCAGGCTTGAATTGAATTAGGTGTTTAGAGTCATGGTGCTTAACTTTCCACCAGGGGGTGTAGTTGGCTAGTCTTTGTAATGTTCAATAACTCCCAGTGAGATTTGCAACTGATTTACATGTACCTGTCTAGTAGCGAAACCAACACTGTTCAGGATGAAGTGGTGGCTGGAGTCAGAATCAGCATTGAACCTGGTGATGGAGTATGTCAAGGGATCCTTCAGGTCCTCACTGTCCACATCAATCTCCCTCGGACACCCCAGACATGTGGAGCGTTCAGCAACAACAGGGGCCTCCACTGGAAGTCAGAGAGGGTTGTCAGTATCACAGTTTGTCTCAGCTGCTCAAAGAAAATTATTTTAGCCACATTTTTCCCAGAATGTTTGGGTGATTCTAGTCACTGTAAATACATATTCTGCAGCATGTGTCATTCTATGGTCAATATATATTGGGTTGTCTAGAAATAGACTTGTTGGTGTTGTATGGCTTGGTCTGCTTGATGTGAAGTGAAAAACTAACCACCTGGGTCACAGAAAACTGCCAGGACCTTTTTATCTGTCTCTGACATGTGGACTGTTGCCTTACAAGGCCTTGGCACCTAATAAACAAAGAAAAAGTGGAAAAAAACTTTAATTGCCAAGAGATGTAATCTAATAACAATGCATTCTTCACCTAGCAAAATTATTCAAATGTACCTTGTTCCCGGTGGGGAGGTAGTCACAGTCTCTCCAGACTTTGTCTCCTACTGCTGGACAGTCAGTGACCCTGCTATTGAATTCCACAAAGTACTGAGTGCATGAGTCATTCTGAGCCTACAAGAGAGGAACGCAATACTGGACTGTGACTCGGTGTAGGAATGTTCGTATTCCATCTTCAACAACAGAATGAACTCAAGATGTATGCAAATAGGACAGGATAAATGACTAAATATACCATTACAATATTCTCAATCACTAAGCCACCTACCTTTGAGGACTCCAGAATCTGGTAGAGTGCTAGTTGATTTCCAAAAGGAAGCTTCTCATTATACTTGACTAGGGCCAAGTCCACAGCTGCCTCCACATCTTTGTCATCACAGAACGCCAGGACCTGCTCTGGCTCCAGCTCCTGCCCCTGTCCTGGAGCCCAAAGCTGGAGAGAGAACACCACCAGCACACACAGTCTCACTCCAAGTTTCATAATGAATGTCCCAGGTCCAGAGAGAATCAAATGTGAGACCAGATTTCGTTCCCTACTGGACTCCTACCTCTGAAATGATTGACTGTAGTCTATTCGCCAACACGAACCTGTTCAAATAAAATGAGACTGTTCACACACAAAAAAAGAAAGCCATCCAGGCAGTTCCAGTGACAGAGGAGTAAATGTTTACTTATCAGCTGTCACCACCATGCCTGCACTCTTTAAAAATCAATACCCTTTTCTGAGTTGGAGAGAGTTTATGGCGAGAAAAATAATGGACATGTTTAATGAGATATTAACTTCCAACAGTCACTTGTTGTGGCACCAGTTTGTTTGACACATCTAAAAAGATCCATACATGGCTGATAATGAACTATGTAAGAGTCAAGTGTACGAGTCACCTAGGTTAGATTCACGTGCCTGACGAGGGTTTATTTTCCTGTCTCCTGTATAATGTAAGGGATTAAACCTATCTTACTGTGCTGTGAATGTGTTGGTCAAATGACACATTATTCCAAGGGAATAACCTGTAGTAGCCACTATATCAAAACATTTTGGTCTAATGAAAACTAATTGTCTATCCCTAAAGTAAACATAAATATTAGTTTAGTTTTAAGTGGGTGTCATACGGTAATACAATAATAAAGGTCTCTGCTATTTAGATGTAAATGGGGAGGGAATAAGACAACCTCTCTACCACAATAAAGACTTTGGATGGATAAATATCACGCCTAACCAGACACTTTCCAAAAATGATTGTCAGTTTGTCAATGCAGAGTTAAGCCTGACCTGCATTGACACTGCTGCAGTACTGTGTATTTTAGGAGATACTTTGTCCCTTTCAACCTTTGACCCCGATTTCCTCCAATGCCTGCCTACGCATAGTTTGATTTCCCGAGCTCAGCCATTCCCAGAAACCAACTACAACTCTGGTGCAATAATTTCTATTCCGCAACAAAGCCTCCTTCACTCACACCGCCAAACTTACCCTAGTAAAACTGACTATCCTACCGATCCTCGACTTCGGCGATGTCATCTACAAAATTGCTTCCAACACTCTACTCAGCAAACTGGATGCGGTTTATCACTGTGCCATCCGTTTTGTCACTAAAGAACCTTATACCACCCACCACTGCGACTTGTACGCACGCTCTAGTCGGCTGGCCCTCGCTACATATTCGTCGCCAGACCCACTGGCTCCAGGTCATCTACAAGTCCATGCTAGGTAAAGCTCCGCCTTATCTCAGTTCACTGGTCAAGATGGCAACACCCATCCATAGCACGCGCTCCAGCAGGTGTATCTCACTGATCATCCCTAAAGCCAACACCTCATTTGGCCGCCTTTCGTTCCAGTTCTCTGCTGCCTGTGACTGGAACGAATTGCAAAAATCGCTGAAGTTGGAGACTTTTATCTCCCTCACCAACTTCAAACATCTGCTATCTGAGCAGCTAACCGATCGATGCAGCTGTACATAGTCTATCGGCAAATAGCCCACCCATTTTTACCTACCTCACCCCATACTGTTTTTATTTATTTACTTTTCTGCTCTTTTGCACACCAATATCTCTACCTGTACATGACCATCTGATCATTTATCACTCCAGTGTTAATCTGCAAAATTGTAATTATTTGCCTACCTCATGCCTTTTGCACACAATGTATATAGACTCCACTTTTTTTTCTTCCTATTGTGTTATTGACTTGTTAATTGTTTACTCCATGTGTAACTCTGTGTTGTCTGCTCACACTGCTATGCTTTATCTTGGCCAGGTCGCAGTTGCAAATGAGAACTTGTTCTCAACTAGCCTACCTGGTTAAATAAAGGTTAAATAAATATAAAAATAAAAAATAAAAATAATAATACGAATAATAATACAAATGCAATCTTTGATTAACCAATGTAAAACATATTTTCAATTTAGAGGCTAACATCTTTAACTCCTGGCTAATGCAAACAAGTAATTATCATAAAAAAATGTGAATTCAACAGACCAGATGGGCTGGTTCCTTTTTGACCTAGTGGGCCTGTCTATTTTGGGGGGGTTGCACAAAATTATCATTATCTGGCTAATAATGTGGGCCTCAAGGAAAGAAATTTACCGGGTTTTTCTTCAGAAATACCAGAGACGATTTCTGGTACCAGTCCGCTCTGATTCAACATATGACCTTTAAATGAACCAACCTACTTTTAGACTATGCTTTTAGGTAATAAAAAAAAGAAGATTATTTCACCTTTATTTAACCAGGTAGGCTAGTTGAGAACAAGTTCTCATTTACAACTGCGACCTGGCCAAGATAAAGCACAACCGTTCGACACATACCATAACACAGAATTATACATGGAATAAACAAACATACAGTGAATAATACAGTAGAAAAATAAAAATCTATATACAGTGAGTGCAAATGAGGTAAGACAAGGGAGGTAAGGCAATAAATAGGCCATGGAAGGAGAGTTGTATGGCATTGAAGCTCGTCTGGAGGTTAGTTACCACAGTGTCCAAAGAAGAGCCAGAAGTATACAGGTGTCGTCTGCGTAGAGGTGGATCCGGGACTCACCAGCTGCAAGAGCGACCTCATTGAGGTATACAGAGAAGAGAGTCGGTCCAAGAATTGAACCCTGTGGCACCCCCATAGAGACTGCCAGAGGTCCAGACAGCAGACCCTCCGATTTGACACACTGAACTCTATCAGAGAAGTAGTTGGTGAACCAGGCGAGGCAATCATTTGAGAAACCAAGGCTGTCGAGTCTGCCGATGAGGATGTGGTGGTTGACAGAGTCGAAAGCCTTGGCCAGATCAATGAATACGGCTGCACAGTAATGTTTCTTATCGATGGCGGTTAAGATATCGTTTAGGACCTTGAGCGTGGCTGAGGTGCACCCATGACCAGCTCTGAAACCAGATTGCATAGCAGAGAAGGTATGGTGAGATTCGAAATGGTCGGTAATCTGTTTGTTGACTTGGCTTTCGAAGACCTTAGAAAGGCATGGTAGGATAGATATAGGTCTGTAGCAGTTTGGGTCAAGAGTGTCCCCCCCCCTTTGAAGAGGGGGATGACCGCAGCTGCTTTTCAATCTTTGGGAATCTCAGACAACACGAAAGAGAGGTTGAACAGGCTAGTAATAGGGGTGGCAACAATTTCGGCAGATCATTTTAGAAAGAAAGGGTCCAGATTGTCTAGCCCGGCTGATTTGTAGGGGTCCAGATTTTTCAGCTCTTTCAGAACATCAGCTGAATGGATTTTGGAGAAGGAGAAATGGGGAAGGCTTGAGGAGTTGCTGTTGGGGGTGCAGTGCTGTTGACCGGGGTGTAGCCAGGTGGAAAGTGGAGGTGGCACTGACGGAAACATGGATCACCACAGATAACACTGCTCCTACTGCTCTCTTCGTCCGCCCACGTGTTCTCGCACACCCCGAGAGCTTCTGGTCAGCGGGGTGGTGGACCTCCCAAGTGGTCATTCTCTTTCTCCCCTTACCCATCTGTCTGAAGGTCCCCCAGAGTTCATCAATGAGATGTCTTGATAAGCTCCTTTCCTGAGGACGGCTCACCTCTCACAGTTCTGGGCGACTTTAACCTCCCACGTCTACCTTTGACTCATTCCTCTCTGCCTCCTTCTTTCCACTCCTTTCCTCTTTTGACCTATTGTTCCCTTGGCAATGGTCAGTCTCATCCAACACTTCCCACATCTGTTTTGCTCAAACCTTCTGATCTTGATTCTGCCTCCTCAACCTCCTCTCCTTGAAAGAGCTCACAGAACAGGGCTTAGAATGGAGGCCTCCCTGGTATTTTCCTCCTCTGGATTCCAAGCATCTGCCTCTAACCCTAGGAAGCTCTTTGTCACCTTCTCCTCCCTCCTCAATCCTCCTCCCCCTCCTCCCTCTCTGCAGATGACTTCGTCAACCATTTTGAAAAGAAGGTCGACGACATTTTTGCTAAGTCAAACGACACCGCTGGTTCTGCTCACACTGCCCTACCTGGTGCTCTGACCTCTTTCTCCCTCTCTCTCCAGATGAAATCTCGCCTTGTGACGGCCGGGCCCAACAATGACCCTATCCCCTCCTCTCTTCTCCAGACCATTTCCGGAGACCTTCTCCCTTACCTCACCTCGCTTTTCCCTGAACGTCCCTTCCGTCTTCAAGAGAGCGAGAGTTGCACCCCTTCTGAAAAAACCTACACTCGATCCCTCCGATGTCAACAACTACAGACCAGTATCCCTTCTTTCTTTCTCTCCAAAAAAGCCAGCTCTCCCGCTATCTCTCTCAGAATGTTGATCCAAATCAGTCAGGTTTCAAGCTAGTCATTCAACTGAGAATCACGGGGGTCCGGCTAAAGCAACTCTCTCTCCTCTGCTCTCATCCTTCTAGACCAGATACTGTGAACCATCAGATCCTCCTCTCCGAGTTGGGCATCTCCGGCACGGCCCAGAACAGGGTCCAGGTGGCGTGGCGAGAATCTGTCTCCTCACCACGCGCTCTCACCACTGGTGTCCCCCAGGGCTCTGTTCTAGGCCCTCTTCGCTATACACCAAGTCACTTGGCTCTGTCATAACCTCACATGGATTTATGCAGACACACAATTAATCTTTCCTTTCCTCCTTTGACCAGGTGGTGAACATCTCTCATGTCTGGCAGAATGGATTTTGGCAAGACGGAGCTGCTCTTCCTCCCGGGAAGGACTGCCCGTTCCATGATCGCCATCACGGGACAACTCCATTGTGTCCTCTTCCCAGAGCGCTAAGAACCTTGGCGTGATCCTGACAACACCCTGTCGTTCTCAACTAACATCAAGGCGGTGGCCCGTTCCTGTAGGTTCATGCTCTACAACATCCGCAGAGTACGACCCTGCCTCACACAGGAAGCGGCGTGTCCTAATCCAGTGCTGTCTGATTACTGCAACTCGCTGTTGGCTGGGCTCCCTGCCTGTGGTCTCACGTCACCCCGCTCCTCCGCTCTCTCCACTGGGATCCGCTACAAGACCATGGTGCTTGCCTACGGAGCTGTACACCCAAACAAGGGCAGCTACCACTGAGGAAGTACAGTTCCCGCTCAGCCCAGTGGAAAGTCAATCACCATGAGCCAGCCACCTCTTTAGAAAAATGCTTATTGTAAAGTGGCTGTTCTGGATGTCAATTATGGTGGATTTATCAGTGGTGACAGTGTGAAATTTCAATTATGGTGGATTTATCAGTGGTGACATCTTCAGTGCAGTGGGCAGCTGGGAGGAGGTGTTCTTATTCTCCATGGACTTTACAGTGTCCCAGAACTTTTTTGAGTTAGTGTTGCAGGAAGCAAATTTCTGCTTGAAAAAGCTAGCCTTGGCTTTTCTAACTGCCTGTGTATAACGGTTTCTAGCTTCCCTGAACAGCTGCATATCACGGGGGCTGTTCGATGCTAATGCAGAACGCCATAGGAGGTTTTTGTGTTGGTTAAGGGCAGTCAGGTCTGGGGAGAACCAAGGGCTATATCTGTTCCTGGTTCTAAATTTCTTGAATGGGGCATGTTTATTTAAGATGGTTAGGAAGGTATTTTTTAAAAATATCCAGGCATCCTCTACTGACGGGATGAGATCAATATCCTTCCAGGATACCCCGGCCAGGTCGATTAGAAAGGCCTGCTCGCTGAAGTGTTTCAGGGAGCGTTTTACAGTGATGAGTGGAGGTCATTTGACCGCTGACCCATCATGCAGGCAATGAGGCAGTGATCGCTGAGATCTTGGTTGAAGACAGCAGAGGTGTATTTAGAGGGGAAATTGGTTAGGATGATATCTATGAGGGTGCCCGTGTTTAAGGCTTTGGGGGGGTACCTGGTAGGTTCATTGATAATTTGAGTGAGATTGAGGCCATCAAGTTTAGATTGTAGGATGGCTGGGGTGTTAAGCATGTTCCAGTTTAGGTCGCCTAGCAGCACGAGCTCTGAAGATGGGGGGCAATCAGTTCACATATGGTGTCCAGAGCACAGCTGGGGGCAGAGGTTGGTCTATAGCAGGCGGCAACGGTGAGAGACTTGTTTTTAGAGAGGTGGATTTTTAAAAGTAGAAGTTCAAATTGTTTGGGTACAGACCTGGATAGTAGGACAGAACTCTGCAGGCTATCTTTGCAGTAGATTGCAACACCGCCCCCTTTGGCAGTTCTATCTTGTCTGAAAATGTTGTAATTTGGAATTCAAATTTCAGAATTTTTGGTGGTCTTCCTAAGCTAATAACCAACGAGTAATCTAACCTAACAATTTCACAACAACTACCTTATACACACAAGTGTAAAGGGATGAAGAATATGTACATAAAGATATATGAATGAGTGATGGTACAGAACGGCATAGGCAAGATGTAGTAGATGGTATCGAGTGCAGTATATACATATGAGATGAGTAATGTAGGGTATGTAAACATATAAAAGTGGCATTGTTTAATGTGGCTAGTGATACATGTATCACATAAAGATGGCAAGATGCAGTAGATTGTATAGAGTACAGTATATACATATGAGATGGGTAATGTAGGGTATGTAAACATTATATTAAGTGGCATTGTTTAAAGTGGCTAGTGATACATTTTTCACAAATTTTTCCATTATTAAAGTGGCTGGAGTTGAGTCAGTATGTTGGCAGCAGCCACTCAAAGTTAGTGGTGGCTGTTTAACAGTCTGATGGCCTTGAGATAGAAGCTGTTTTTCAGTCTCTCGGTCCCTGCTTTGATGCGCCTGTACTGACCTCGCCTTCTGGATGATATGACGGTGTAAACATGCCGTGGCTCGGGTGGTTGTTGTCCTTGATGATCTTTATGGCCTTCCTGTGACATCGGGTGGTGTAGGTGTCCTGGAGGGCAGGTAGTTTGCCCCCGGTGATGCGTTGTACAGACAAAGGTATGGTAGGATGTGGATACAGTGAGGGTAAACCTGTGCATAGAGTGACAATGAAAGAGATATTCTCCCTAGAAATATCATTTAAACCAGGTGATGTCACCGCATGTGTGGTAGGTGGAACTAAAGTTTTAAATAAGGTGTATTGAGCAGGGCTAGAGGCTCTACAGTGAAATAAGGCAATAAATACTAACCAAAACAGCAATGGACAAGGCATATTGACGTTAGCGAGAGGCATGCGTAGCCGAGTAATCATAGGAGTCCAGTGAGCGGCTTCAGGCGGCTTGCGGGCCGGGGCTAGGAATCTACCAGAAGGGCCTTGGAGGGACGTCGCGACGAAATAAAGTCTGTTGTGGCACCCTCGTGCTATTGCATTGGCAGACAGATCAGCAGGGCTCTGTGTGGTAAACCAGGCCAATTGGCAGAATAGGTATAGTGGCCAAATTATTTGCCCGATGGGCCTCTTAAGCTAACAGTCCGATGTGCTCTGGACAGCTAGCAGGCCGCGGGTAGCATGCTAGTGGATGGGATTTCAGGGGACGGTGCGAAGGCGGAGCCAGTTGATAAAAACCCCATTGGGCGAGTCACGTCGGTGGTCCAGTCATGATGAGTCGGGAAAGCCAGTTGGCAAAAAGAGGTATTGTAGCCCAAGTAGTGGCTGATGGACCTCTTTGGATAGCTGGGAGATGGGCCTAGTAAAGCTAGCTTCAGGCTAAAGAGTTGAGTCGACACAAAACAGAACATATCTGACCTGCAACAGCACAAGGTGCAGTTAGTTACATCACATACTGTCCATCAGCCATTTAAATCATTTAAAAATTAAACACTCTTTGCCCCTCCCCTTGAATGTGCTCATCACTTGAGCAAAATGTTTTGGTCTTCTGGAGTGGAATTCACCACATCACATCTCACAACCCACATTTGGTGACAAACACCTAACTGAACGCACAAGAAGACAGACAAACTCAGCAACAACATGCATCGTGAAACAATACTTTTTCTACTGGTTGTGATCATAATGGGTGAGTTACATGCACCTTTATCTAATAATGTCTAATAATGTTTAATCTATTCAGTGTTAGTGGTAGTCTGATATAAATTGAAACTAGGCAATGCTGCAATGCAGTTAACCACGAAGTATGGAATCGTTAATCTGCAAACAGAATAATATAGGGCATTTGAATCCGATTTTGATTCTGAGATGATAACAGTGGTACTCTTTAACAGTGCTCTGTTGAGTGCACTCTTAGAAAAAAAGGTGCTATATAGAACCTAAAAGGGGTCTTCAGCTGTCCTTATAGGTTCCAGGTGGAAACCTTTCGGTTTCCATGTAAAAACCCTTTCCATAGAGGGTTCTACATGGAACCCAGAAGGATTCTACCTGGAAACAAAAAGGGTTCTCCTATTGGGACAGCCGAATAACCTTTTTGGAACCCTTTTTTCTAAGAGTGTAAAAAATTGCTCGTAAACTTCATGACATTTTAAAAACATAATCATGACCACTTCAACACATGGAGTAATACCAAACAAGTTGTTAGAATAGCTTATTTAGGTTTATTGTTTTTAAAAAAAGTTTAAAAAAAAAGAAGCATCTGAAACCAAAGGGTGCTTATGAATGGTGTCTTGTGGTTTCTGTAAACTGTTTCACTTTATACTTCACAGCATACCCCTTTACAGGAAACAGCCTCATGACTGCTGCATTGGATCCTAAGCCCACTGAACAGGCCAACCTACCACAGAGGCCTGTCCTTCAGCCCAAAGAGACTGTTCCTGTCACCGGAAACTATGTGCTGAAAGACCCTACAGGCACGTCGTGCATCAAACTCTCCATGGGAGTTGAGTACGTAGTTATTGAGAAGAAGGTAGGGGCAGTCACTTTCTCAGCACTTTTTGTTTAGTACATTTCAGCACTTCTTTGTCAGGGGTGAGATCTCATGTGGGTTGCTACCAAACTGTGAAAAATAGACAACGGCCACAAAAAAATGCTACAGATTAATATGATATAAGTAGCTGTAAATCCTACAACATCACTTGTTTGCTATTGTTTTTGTCCTTTTCCAACCCAATGCTACGTTGATTCTTTTTTTCTCCCAGAAACCTTCCTATTTCAACTTAGACCCTACCACCACCAAGACTACTGGTAGATGTGCTGAAAAAGAGTCCGTTCTCTCCCTGGCTTTTCTAGGAAAGGGAGGTGATCTGAATCTCACCTTTGAAAAGGTACAAATTCAGAAATGTCCATTTTCTCATGTCTGACACGTATGACCACATTTTATAACTGGAAACCCTTTTTAGCCCCATATCCTTTCTGACTCGTACTGAGATAATGGCTGTGAATTCACAGGTTGACGTTTCCATAACGAGCAGAAGCAGAGTCATAGATTATACATGGCTCTGAGTAGAAGCATACTCATTCAAATACATTTGCATGATGATTTGCATGTTTGGCTTTGAATAAACACTTAAGTATTTGTCTACCCACAGGAAGGGAACCTGACCTATGTGTCAAAGATCACAGGTAATTTGGCACCAGGCAAAGGTAAGTTAACCATTATCATCTCACAAAATAGACACATGATGTGAAACAAATGCATATATCTTTTTCTACAGATGTCATTGTCAGAAAAACAAGGCTGATCTTGTTCTTCCACAATTAGGAATTAAAAACTATTCTGGGGTAATAGAACATGAGAAGCTGTTCCCAACTGCCGCTGGCCGCAGCCTCAAATGCTACTCTCAGACCGAGTTTCATCTGTCTGAGAACCTTCGAGTGAAGATTGTGTCTCTTCAGTTCCAAGCTTTCAAACTCACCAATGGGAATTTTGGAGAGGGTAGGTCACTTTAACTGGGGCCTTTCTGTTCACGATTTACAAAACCATTTTATTTATGATTTTACTGTAAGGTTATATATGGTTTAATGCTTTGAAATGTAACATTGTAAACGTAATGTTTTGTCCTTTCAGCCCATCAAAAACAATTATTCAAAGTGCTAAGATCCAGATGTAGTTTTCTAATGTCCCCCTTATGACATTTCAGAGGTTGAGTGCAGGGCTGATTTCATCAAGAAGATCATTCCCATTATTTGTGGTGCCACGGTTGTGGGGCTCTTGCTGATTGCTGTCCTGTCATTCCTGATAATCCGGGACCACCACAGACAAGCTGGCTATGACAGGATCTGAGAATGCTTCATGCAAAAAACATGAACACTTTTTATAGCCATGTTTTGTATTTCCTAAATGTTTTTTTATCCATTGCCAATTAGACACTATTGTTGTTTTTAAATATGAAATATTTCTGCAAAGAAAATATAAATAACATTATTACAGTAAAAAAATATGTGAATGTGGTTAACACTTATAGGAAAGCTCTGTGTACATTTTTTAGAATTTTGATGTTTGGAGATTATATTCTGGTTTGAATAGTGCATACATTCCCGTGTGGCTTTATCCAGCTGGATTGAAATACATTATCATCAAATGCATGTATACGCCTTTTTATAAAAACACACTGCCCAAAAACATATAATTCTGTAAAACATTGTTAATTCGGTCTTGAACCTCTCTGTGACCTCTCCTGAGGGTTAGCGCTATTCGTGATCCTTAGTATTTCCCGACCTTAAACACTAACCATAAACATAACCATTTTACATTTCAATTTCAATCGTAGGGACACTCAAGGACCCCGCAAAGCACGGCCAGTCCAGAGACCCGATTGACACTAGATAAAACACGCCACAAACCTCGTCTATTTCTACAATTTATCTTCTTGATTTTTAACCTAACCCTAACCACACTGCTAACATTATGCCTAACCCTTACCTTAAATTAAGACCAAAAAGTAAATGTTGGTTTTCGTACATTTTTAACATATAGACCGATTTTACTTTGTGGCTGTGGTAACTAACGGAAACGCAGAGACCCCACCTCCGTCTCGACTTTTTCTATTGGTTGATCATCTTACGGGTACCCAAGAGAGACAGTCTTAGCAAATGGAACTTCATTTTTGACATCACTCTGCATTTGTTATTTTCACCAAACTAGAGCATGTTTTAGTTTTATAATTTCATAGAATAGCAGTCCCACCGATCAACTCTAGTTAATACTTATTATAAAATGCAGTATCGTAACTAGCTAAGGCTTAATTGGTAAATCAAAACAATCGATTTCATAAAGACAAACGCTTATCATTTCCTCATTCGGCTGCTACTGGACAGTTTGTTAGACAGCAGACATGTTTGCTGTCCTGAAAGTTCAAACCCTACAGGGTCTAAGAATATTTCAACAGTAAGTCGATAATGCTTGTCGCATGTTATGTTTACTATTACTGCAAGTTATCTATTCAAAATAAATGAACTGCTAAGAAGAAAAGAAAAATGTTTATAGCTTCTTGTCTAGGCCAACTAGCTAGCGTCGCTAGACAGCAAGTCGAACGTGCATCAGAATATTGTAGTTATCATCTTAGTGTTAAACAAGTAACGTTAATATTATATAGCCAAAACCACTAAGTCACTATCTTGTGTCGTGTATTTCAACATAACTAACGTAGTTAACATAATTATTTTTTAATATGCACCGATTTTGTGCAAGGTTAAATAAAGGTAACTAACTTAGCATAACAGCTAACAAACCAGCTAGCTAAACAATTTGAATGGTGAAATGTTTCGTTTCCAAAGCAATGGGCAGTTAAGTTAATGCATATATATCAGCTAGCTAGCTAGTTAGATAATAGTCATTATCTTTGAGCAATGGTCATTACGCATTCGAGTATTAGCCAGCTGTGAAGGCAGCCACCTGCACTGTGGTACATGGTACAATTAGCATGTATGCCCTTGAAAGCCATTCATTTATGTAAACGGCTGAAACTACTGTGGGTGCTCTCTTGACATGACCTGTCCAACCAAGGTCTGTGTCCTGCAATGACCTGTGATTGTCTCATCTTAGGAAATGTATATGGACCAAAGGATCAGTACGGTTTGCCTCAGTTGGTAAGTAACATGGGACAATAATATTCACAGAAGTGCTGACTTTAATATGGTCTCTTTTTCAAGTTATTACTCTCCATCGAGATTGAACTGCAGAGGAAGCATTGTAAACTTAGCAAAAAAAAGAAAACGTCCTCTCACTGTCAACTGTGTTTATTTTCAGCAAACTTAACGTGTAAATATTTGTATGGAATTAACAAGATTCAACAATTGAGACATAAACAGACATGTGACCAACAGAAATGGAATAATGTGTCCCTGAACAAAGAGGGGGGGATCAAAAGTAACAGTCAGTATCTGGTGTGGCCACCAGCTGCATTAAGTACTGCAGTGCATCTCATGGACTGCACCAGATTTGCCAGTTCTTGCTGTGAGATGTTACCCCACTCTTTCAACAAGGCACCTGCAAGTTTCTGGACATTTCTGGGGGGAATGGCCCTAGCCTTCACCCTCCGAGCCAACAGGTCCCAGACGTGGTCAATGGGATTGAGATCCGGGCTCTTCACTGGCCATGGCAGAACACTGACATTCCTGTCTTGCAGGAAATCACGCACAGAATGAGCAGTATGGCTGGTGGCATTGTCATGCTGCAGGGTCATGTCAGGATGAGCCTGAAGGAAGGGTACCACATGAGGGAGGAGGATGTCTTCCCTGTAACGCACAGTGTTGAGATTGCCTGCTATGACAACAAGCTCAGTCCGATGATGCTGTGACACACCATCCCAGACCATGACGGACCATCCACCTCCACCTCGATCCCGCTCCAGAGTACAGGCTTCTGTGTAACGCTCATTCCTTCGACGATAAATGCAAATCCGACCATCACCCCTGGTGAGACAAAACCGGGACTCGTCAGTGAAAAGCACTTTTTGCCAGTCCTGTCTGGTCCAGCGACGGTGAGTTTGTGCCCAGCGACGGTGAGTTTGTGCCCATAGGCGACGTTGTTGCCGGTGATGTCTGGTGAGGACCTCCCTTACAACAGGCCTACGAGCTCTCTGTCCAGCCTCTCTCTGTCCAGCCTCTCTTTGTCCAGCCTCTCTCTGTCCAGCCTCTCTTTGTCTATTGCAGACAGTCTGAGAACTGATGGAGGGATTGGATTGTGCGTTCCTGGTGTAACTCGGGCAGTTGTTGTTGCCATCCTGTAACTGTCCCGCAGGTGTGGCATTCGGATGTACCGATCCTGTGCAGGTGTTGTTACACGTGGTCTGCCACTGTGAGGACGATCAGCTGTTCGTCCTGTCTCCCTGTAGCACTATCTTGGGCGTCTCACAGTATGGACATATCTGG
The DNA here is from genome assembly GCF_023373465.1 of Oncorhynchus keta. NCBI lineage: Eukaryota > Metazoa > Chordata > Actinopteri > Salmoniformes > Salmonidae > Oncorhynchus > Oncorhynchus keta. Next base: position 22,167,258 of record NC_068446.1, on the reverse strand, counting down.
CCATATCTGCAGTCCTCATGCCTCCTTGCAGCATGCCTAAGGCACGTTCGCGCAGATGGGTAGGGACCCTGGGCATCTTTGTTTTAGGTGTTTTGTCAGTAGAAAGGCCTCTTTAGTGTCCTAAGTTTTCATAACTGTGACCTTAATTGCCTACCGTCTGTAAGCTGTTAGTGTCTTAATGACTGTTCACAGGTGCATGTTTATGGTTCATTGAACAAGCATGGGAAACAGTGTTTAAACCCTTTACAATGAAGATCTGTGAAGTTATTTGGATTTTTACTAATTCTCTTTGAAAGACAAGGTCCTGAAAAAGAGATGTTTCTTTTTTTTCTGAGTTTAATTTACTAAATTGGTACGTGTTACATCACTCATAGATCAGGTCTCTTTTCCTTTAGGGCAAGGCAGGATAGAGAAAGTACTCATTGCCAACAGAGGAGAGATTGCCTGCCGTGTGATGCGAACAGCGAAGAAGATGGGTGTGCGCTCTGTGGCAGTATACAGTGATGCAGACCGAGATTCCATGCATGTGGCCATGGTATGTAAAGGCTGTCAACTTTGACCCCTCAGTGTTATGTTTGTAGATGCAACTGTATTGATGAGTTTTCTCTCATATTCCTTAGGCAGATGAGGCCTATAACATTGGGCCAGCTGCATCCCAGCAGAGTTACTTGTCAATGGAGAAAGTCTTGGAAGTTGCCAAGAGATCTGGATCACATGTATGTCAAGTGCAGTATTGTATTTGTAGTATTTTTTAAATTCTAAATTATGACAATCCACTGTTTCTCAAAGTCACCATACCAGCTTTTTCAAAGTCACCATACCAGCTATCACTGAAGAATAAGTTGATGTTTGTAATTGTGTTTTTGTTATAGGCTGTCCATCCGGGATATGGCTTCCTGTCAGAGAACACAGAGTTTGCTGAGGCGTGCAAACAGGAGGGTATCATTTTCATTGGTCCTCCATCATCTGCCATCAGAGACATGGGTATCAAAAGGTATAGTTAAATGACTCTCTTTTCAAGTCACTTTTCAGTTTTGTTTGTTGTAAGTCTGATCTGAATAAGGGTTATTAAAAAGTTAAATCTTAAATCTACTCCTTTTCTTTTTCCTAGTACATCAAAATACATTATGTCAGCTGCGGGTGTTCCTATCATCGAGGGTTACCACGGAGACGACCAATCAGATGAGAAGCTCCAAGCTGAGGCTGTTAGGATCGGCTACCCAGTGATGATAAAGGCTGTGCGTGGCGGGGGTGGTAAAGTAAGTAAGATATCAATGTCCAAACCAAAATGATTGTTTCATGGAATGATAGTGTGGTTGGTATTTCAAGGCTCCTATGGTTCTGATTGGTTTATCTAGGGAATGCGCATTTCACACACCGCTGAAGATTTCCATGAGCAGCTTGAGTCTGCGAGACGAGAGGCTCGCAAGTCCTTCAACGATGACGTCATGCTAGTGGAGAAATTTGTAGAAGACCCCAGGTATGTAGAAGACGCTGTATATCTATTTGTTTTGGAGATTCAGACAGTACCCTTGTTTAGATGTTGTGTAACCAGATTCCTTCCCTGACCAGACATGTGGAGGTCCAGGTCTTTGGGGACCAGCATGGAAATGCTGTCTACCTGTTTGAGAGGGACTGCAGCGTGCAGAGAAGGCACCAGAAGATCATTGAGGAAGCGCCAGGGGTAAGTGCAGGGTACCGGACTCCGCCCAGTACCCTGCCCTGAACTTTAGTCACTGTTACTAGCCGGCTACCACCCGGTACTCTGCCTTCCACCTTGGACTGCTTCGACACTGGTATTTTTTTATAATGTTACATACCCATTTCATACTGTATTATAGTCCAAGTTAAATCCTATATAACTACTGCAGTACACACCTTTTCTATTAATATACTGTCCACAATGTCTATACACACCATCATATATACATATACACTGAGTGTACAAAACATTAGGAACACCTTGCTAATATTGCCCTCGGAACAGCCCCAATTTGTCGGGGCATGGATGCTACAAGGTGTTGAAAGTGTTCCACAGGGATTCTGGCCCATGTTGACTCCAATGCTTCCCACAGTTGTGTCAAGTTGGCTGGATGTTCTTTGGGTGGTGGACCATTCTTGATACACACGGGAAACTGATGATCATGAAAAACACACTCAAACTGCCAAACTGGTGCGCCTAGCACCTACAGTACTACCATACCCTTTTCAAAGGCACTTAAATATTTTGTCTTGCCCATTCACCCTCTGAACTCACGTATACACAATCCATGTCTCAATTGTCTCAAAAATCCATCTTTAACCTGACACCTCCCCTTCATCTACACTGATTGAAGTGGATTTAACAGGTGAGGGATCATAGCTTTCACCTGGATTCACCTGGCCAGTCTGCCATGGAGAGAGCACTCAGTGTATATTTATATTCCGGACACTGACACTGCTCATTCTAGAGGTCGACCGATTATTATTTTTCAACGCCGATAACGATTATTGGAGGACAAAAAAAGCACAGCGTTAATCGGCAGATTTTTTAAATGTATTTGTAATAACGACAATTACAACAATACTGAATGAACACTTTTAACTTAATATAATACATCAATAACATCAATAAAATCAATTTAGCCTCAAAAAAGAAAGTGTTGGAGAAGAAAGTAAAAGTGCAATATGTGCCATGTAAGAAAGCTAACGTTTAAGTTTCTTGCTCAGAACATGAGAACATATGAGAGCTGGTGGTTCCTTTTAACATGAGTCTTCAATATTCCCAGGTAAGAAGTTTTAGGTTGTAGTTATTATTAGGACTATTTCTCTCTATACCATTTGTATTTCATATACCTTTGACTATTGGATGTTCATATAGGCACTTTAGTATTGCCAGTGTAACAGTACAGTTTCCGTACCTATCCTCGCTCCTGCCTGGGCTCGAACCAGGAACACAACGACAACAGCCACCCTCGAAACAGCGTTACCCATGCAGAGCAAGGGGAACAACCACTCCAAGTCTCAGAGCGAGTGACGTTTGAAACGCTATCAGCGCGCACCTCGCTAACTAGCTAGCCATTTCACGTCACATCGTTACACTCGTCTATTCTCAGGAGTTGATAGGCTTGAAGTCATAAAACAGCAGAGCTGCTGGCAAAATGCACGAAAGTGCTGTTTGAATTAATGCTTATGAGCCTCCTGGTGCCTACCATTGCTCAGTCAGACTGCTCTATCAAATCATAGACTTAATTATAACATAATAACACACAGAAATGCGAGCCGTAAGTCATTAATATGGTCGAATCCGGAAACTATCATCTCGAAAACAAGATGTTTATTCTTTCAGTGAAATACGGAACCGTTCCGTATTTTATCTAACGGGTGGCATCCCTAAGTCTAAATATTCCTGTTACATTGCACAACCTTCAATGTTATGTCATGATTAACATTCTGGCAAATTATTTTGCAATGAGCCAGGTGGCCCAAACTGTTGTTCTTTTAGCTAAATATGCAGGTTTAAAAATATATACTTCTGTGTATTGATGTTAAGAAAGGCATTGGTGTTTATGGTTAGGTACACGTTGGAGCAACGACAGTCCTTTTTCGCAAATGCGCACTGCATCGATTATATGCAACGCAGGACACGCTAGATAAACTAGTAATATCATCAACCATGTGTAGTTATAACTAGTGATTATGATTGATTAAGTTTAATGCTAGCAAGCAACTTACCTTTGCTTCTTAATGCATTCGTGTAACAGGCGGGCTCCTCATGAGGCAGGTGGTTAGAGCGGTGGACTAGTTAACTGTAAGGTTGCAAGATTGAATCCCTGAACTGACAAGGTAAAAATCTGTCGTTCTGCCCCTGAACAAGGCAGTTAACCCACCGTTCCTAGGCCGTCATTGAAAATAAGAATGTGTTCTTAACTGACATGCCTAGTTAAATAAAGATTAAGTAAAGGTTTAAAAAATTACCAATTTCCGATTGTTATGAAAGCTTGAAATTGGCCCTAATTAATCGGCCATTCCGATTAATCGGGCGACCTCTAGCTCATTCTCATATTTCTTTATTCCTTTTTGGGATTTGTGTATTGTTAGGTATTACTGCACTGTTGGAGCTAGAATCATAAGCATTATATTTATTTAACTAGGTAAGTTTGTTAAGAAAAAATTATTCTTTACAATGATGGCCTACCAAGGAACAGTGGGTTAACTGCCTTGTTACCGTTTCAGCTCGGGATGCGATCTAGCAACCTTTCGGTTACTGGCCCAATGCTCTAACCACTAGGCCAGCTGCATTTCACTAGACCCGCGATAACGTCAGCAAAATATGTACATGCAACCAATAACATTAGATATTTGCTCTCAGCTCTAAAGTAACATGTCTTGGTTTCCTGTGTAAATGCTGAATAGGAGACTTGACTGCACTGTGGTTTGCACAACCTAGGCCATGCGAGTGTGTAATTATTTTTTGTTTGTGTTTGCACCTGTGCTTTGTAGCCTGGTATAAGCAAGGAGGTGAGGTGGAAACTGGGAGAGGCAGCGGTGAGAGCAGCCAAAGCCGTCAACTATGTGGGAGCAGGTGGGCAGAGAATGGACCTCAAACATTGTTGCTTTGAACACTCACTCACTAGAGGGTTATGAAAACATTATTTGTTGTTGTAATGTTTTAAATAGATGCTTTCCCATCCTTTGGACTACCCTGTGCACCGGTGTGACAACCACATTTACAGTATGTCCCTGATTCTATGCAGGCACTGTGGAGTTCATCATGGATGCACAGCACAACTTCTACTTCATGGAGATGAACACACGTCTGCAGGTGGAGCACCCTGTGTCTGAGATGATCACTGGAACTGACCTGGTGGAGTGGCAGCTCAGGGTAAGATGGAAAGAGGGATGCCTTCAGAAAGAGGAGGTTGGGGACATCGATGTGTTGGTGTACAAAACATGCATAACACCTGCTCTTTCCATGACAGACTGACCAGGTGAAAGCCATGATCCCTTATTGATGTCACTTGTTAAATCCACTTCACTCAGTGTTGATGAAGGGGAGAAGAGATTATGGATTTTAATCTGCATAAAGATTAAATGAACAATTTGTTAAAGCTCCACCCTGATGTAGGGCTCCACGATATAGACAGAAAATCTTATAGCAATCTTTTTTATTTTCGATTTGTGATCTAGATCAAAACACTTGGGTGAATTGTTGGAATCATAGTAATATAATTATTTACACTGAATGTACAAAACATTAACAACACATGATGTAGCCTGGCCACCACTGTAAGTATTCAGAGGTACAGTAGATAATGAATAACATGGGCTTTCTCTCTGAGGTTACGCAGCACAGCGGTAGTGATGCTATCACACAGCAGTCATAAAGATAAGCTAACCATCAATGAGAATTCACCCCAGCCATTACCAAATGTTCATAAAATGCAAACAAATATTTTGTCCTCAGAACAGCCTCAATTTGCCGGGGCATGGACTCTACAATGTGTCAAAAGCATTTCACAGGGATACTGGCATAAGTCTTCAAAAATCCTTCTTTAAACAGTCTCCTCCCTTGAAGTGGATTTAACGAGTGACATCAATAAGGGATCATAGCTTTCACCTGGTCAGTCTGTCATGGAAAGAGCAAGTGTTCTAAATGTTTTGCACACTCAGTGTATATTAAAAATCAAAGTGGAAAGCAGCATCGTTCCTCTTTTGGATCAATCTGTTGACTGCATTTGACCTAACAGAACAGCATGCAAATGTATATTGAATCTAACCGCGAGGAGGAGGAACTGTGTTGCTTGAGTGACAGGGCGAGGCTGTGTGTGTGTGTGGTGGGGGGGAGCCACAACAGGAGAGAGACGACAAACCGAGTCAACTATAAACTATTTGGCTCTCAGGTGGCTGCAGGTGAGAGGCTGCCCCTCCTGCAGGACGAGATCGAACTGGTGGGCCATTCATTTGAGGCCAGGATATACGCTGAGGACCCCAACAATGACTTCCTCCCTGGGGCAGGACCCCTCCTTCATCTGTCTACACCCCCGGCAGACGAATACACACGCATCGAGACGGGCGTCAGGGAAGGTACAGTACACCCAGCTTACCTGTAACTACTTACACCTATTTTACACTAGACTGTCAAACAGAACTCTTAACCACATAGTGATGATGTACCTGTCTGTGTTCTCAGGAGATGAAGTGTCAGCCCACTATGACCCCATGATCGCTAAACTGGTGGTGTGGGGAGAAGACCGATCTGCTGCTCTGAAGAAGCTCAGATACTGTCTACGCCAGTACAACGTAAGAGCATTATACACACACTGGACACATCCCATTTCTGTTTCTTTCAGAGACTTTTGATTGACCTTTGACCACTGATCCCGGCAGATTGTAGGACTCAACACCAACATTGACTTCTTGCTGAATCTGTCTGGGCATCCAGAGTTTGAGGCGGGGAATGTGACCACCAGCTTCATCCCCCAGCACTATGAGCAGCTGTTCCCTAAACCCATCCCTCACTCCAGGGCCACACTGTGTCAGGTTGCCCTGGGCCTGCTCCTCAGAGAGAGGGCCAGCACTCAGACCTTCAGAGACAAGTCCAACGGTGAGGAACAACAACAGGCCTGTCTCTACAGGTCACTGACAACTACACTACATGACCAAAAGTATGTGGACACCTGCTCGTCGAACATCTCATTCCAAAATCATGGCCATTAATATGGAGTTGATCTCCCCCTTTGCTGCCATAACTGCATCCACTCTTCTGGGAAGGCTTCCCATTAGATGTTGGAACATTGCTGCGGGGGACTTGCTGCTTTTCTGTCACAAGCATTTGTGAGGTCGGGCACTGATGTTGGGCGAATAGGCCTGGCTCAGAGTCGGCGTTCCAATTCATCAAAGGTTTTTGATGGGGTTGAGGTCAGGGCTCTGTGCAGGCCAGTCAAGTTCTTCCACACCGATCTTGATAAACCATTTCTGTATGGTCTTCACTTTGTGCACAGGGTCATTGTCATGCTGAAACAGGAAACAGTTGGAAGCACAAAATCATCTAGAATGTCATTGTATACTGTAGCGTTAAGATTTCCCTTAATTCGAACTAAGGTGCCTAGCCCGAGCCATGAAAAACAGCCCCAGACCATTATTCCTCCTCCAAACTTTACAGTTGGCACTATGTATTGGGGCAGGGTAGCCTAGTGGTTAGAAAGTTGGACTAGTAACCGGAAGGTTGCAAGTTCAAATCCCCGAGCTGACAAGGTACAAATCTGTCGTTCTGCCCCTGAACAGGCAGTTAACCCACTGTTCCTAGGCCGTCATTGAAAATAAGAATTTGTTCTTAACTGATTTGCCTAGTTAAATAAAGGTTAAAAAAAAAAACATATTTTTAAAAAGGTAGCATTCTCCTGGCATCTGCCAAACCCAGATTCGTCAGAATGCCAGATGGTGAAGCGTGATTCAAAAAAACATGTTTCCACTGCTCTGGAGTCCAATAGCGGCAAGCTTTACACCACTCCAGCCGACGCTTGGCATTGCGTATGGTGATCTTAGGCTTGTGTGCAGCTGCTCGGCCATGGAAACCCATTTCATGAAGCTCCCGACAAACAGTTATTGTGCTGAAGTTGCTCCCGGAGTCAGTTTGGAACTCGATAGTGAGTGTTGCAACTGAGGACAGACAATTTTTACGTGCTTCAGCACTTGGCGGTCCCATTTTGTGAGCTTGTGTGGCCTACCACTTTGTGGCTGTGCCGTTGTTGCTCCTAGACGTTTACACTTCACAATAACCGCACTTACAGTTGACCGGGGTTGTACAGTTTGACAAACTGACTTGTTGGAAAGGTTGCATCCTATGACAGTGCCACGTTGAATGTCACCGAGCTCTTCAGTAAGGTCATTCTACTGCAAATGTTTGTCTATGGAGATGTTATACACCTGTCAGCAACAGGTGTGGCTCAAATAGCTGAATCCACTAATTTGAAGGGTTGTCCACATACTTTTGCATAGTGTGTGCTTGCATACATATATCCATACAGTTGAAGTCGGACATTTACATACACCTTAGCCAAATACATTTAAACTCAGTTTTTCACAATTCCTGACATTTAATCCTAGTAAAAAATTCCCTGTCTTAGGTCAGTTAAGATCACCACTTCATTTTAAGAATGTAATATCTCAGAACAATAGTAGAGTGATTTTTATTTCAGCTTTTATTTCTTTCATCACATTCCCAGTGGGTCAGAAGTTTAAATACATTCAATTAGTATTTAGTAGCATTGCCTTTAAATTGTTTAACTTGGGTCCAACGTTTCGTGTAGCCTTCCACAAGCTTCCCACAATAAGTTGGGTGAATTTTGGCCCATTCCTCCTGACAAGAGCTGGTGTAACTGAGTCAGGTTCGTAGGCCTCCTTGCTCGCACATGCTTTTTCAGTTATGCCCACCAATTTTCAATAGGAATGAGGTCAGGGCTTTGTGATGGCCACTCCAATACCTTGACTTTGTTGTCCTTAAGCCATTTTGCCACAACTTTGGAAGTCTGCTTGGAGTCATTGTCCATTTGGAAGACCCATTTGCGACTAAGCTTTAACTTCCTGCCTGTCTTGAGATGTTGCTTATATCCACATAATTTCCTTTCCTCACGATGCCATCTATTTTGTGAAGTGCACCTGTCCCGCCTGCAGCTTAGCACCCCCACAAAATGATGCTGCCAACCCTGTACTTCACGGTTGGGATGGTGTTCTTTGACTTGCAAGCCTCCCCCTTTTTCCTCTAAACATAACGATGGTCATTATGGCCAAACAGTTCTATTTTTGTTTCATCAGACCAGAGGACATTTCTCCAAAAGTACGATCTTGGTCCCAATGTGTAGTTGCAAATCATAGTCTGGCTTTTTTAATGGCAGTTTTGGAGCAGTGGCTTCTTCCTTACTGAGCGACCTTTCAGGTTATGTCGATATAGGACTCGTCTTACTGTGGATATAGATACGTTTGTACCTGTTTCCTCCAGCATTTTCACAAGGTCCTTTGCTGCTGTTCTGGGATTGATTGGCACTTTTCACACCAAAGTACGTTCATCTTTAGGAAACAGAATGCGTCTCCTTCCTGAGCGGTATGACTGCTGCGTGGTCCCATGGTGTTTATACTTGCATACTATTGTTTGTACAGATGAACATGGTACCTTCAGGCATTTGGAAATTGCTCCCAAGGATGAACCAGACTTGTGGAGGTCTAAAATTTATTTTCTGAGGTCTTGGCTGATGTCTTTTGATTTTCCCATGATGTCAAGCAAAGAGGCACTGAGTTGGAAGGTAGGCCTTGAAATACATCCACAGGTACACCTCCTATTGAATAAAATGTCAATTAGCCTATCAGAAGCTTCTAAAGCCATGACAATTTTCTGGAATTTCCCAAGCTGTTTAAAGGCACAGTCAACTTAGTGTATGTAAACTTCTGACCCACTGGAATTGTGATACAATGAAATAATCTGTCTAACAACCGACTTGCCAAAACTATAGTTTGTTAACAAGAAATTTGTGGAGTGGTTGAAAAACACGTTTTAATGACTCCAACCTAAGTGTATATAAACTTCCAACTGTACGTCCTACAGTACCAGTCAAAAGTTTAGACACATCTACTCATTCAAGGGTTTTTCTTTATTTTTTAAACTATTTTCTACATTGAAGAATAGTGAAGACATCAAAGCTATTAAATGACACACATGGAATCATGTAGTAACCAATAGTGTTAAACAAATCAAAATATATTTGAGATTCTTCAAAGTAGCCACCCTTAAGCCTTGATGACATCTTGGCATTCTCTCAACCAGCTTCATGAGGTAGTCACCTGGATTGCATTTCAATGAACAGGTGTGCCTTTATTGCATTTCTTTCCTTAATGTGCTTGAGGCAATCAGTTGTCTTGTGACAAAGTTTGAGTGGTATATAGAAGATGGCCCTATTTGGTAAAACACCATATTATGGCAAGAACAGCTCAAATAAGCAAAGAGAAATGACTGTCCATCATTACTTTAAGACATGAACGTCAATCTAGAAAATTTCAAGAACGTTTAAAGTTTCTTCAAGTGCAGTTGCAAAAACCATACCATTAAGCGCTATGATGAAACTGGCTCTCATGAGGACAATGGAAAGGAAGACCCATCGTTACCTCTGCTGCAGAGGATACGTTCATTAGAGTTACCAGCCTCAGAAATATCAGCCCAAATAAATGTTTCAGAGTTCAAGTAACAGACACATCATCAACTGTTCAGAGGAGATTGTGTCAATCAGGCCTTGGTCAAATTGCTGCAAAGAAACCACTTCTAAAGGACACTGATAATAAGAGGAGACTTTCTTTGGCCAAGAAACATGAGCAATGAACATTAGACTGGTAGAACTCTGTCCAACTTTGAGATTTTTGGTTCCAACCGCCGTGTCTTTGTGAGACACAGAGTAGGTGAACGGATGATCTCCGCATGTTCATGAGGGGATGGCTGCCGTCTTATCGGCTTTTAACCAACTATGCTATTTTTTAAATATTTATTTTGTACCAAACAAGTTAAACAATGCATAATGTTGCTGCTACTGTCTCATCACTAAAAATAGCTTCTGGACATCAGAATTGTGATTAGACTGAGTTTTTCTTCTATGAGTCGGATGGGAGGGATATACTACAGACACCTGACCAGCCCAGATCGCCTTCATTCACTGGAGAAGGAAACTGAGATTTTGTGTAAAAAGATCAGGGTGCCTTGTGAGGATCAGGTGACAAGTGGCTAATTTGCCTTTGCCTTCCATCCTGCTAGTTAACATTTTGCATGACGCACAGGCAATTTGCATACCACACCAACAGATCCACAGATAATGCAATCTCTATTGCACTCCACACTGCACTTTCACACCTGGATAAAAGGAACACCTATGTGCGAATGCTATTCATTGACTCTAACTCGGGGTTCAACACCATAGTGCCCTCAAAGCTCATCACTAAGCTAAGGACCCTGGGACTAAACACCTCCCTTTGCAACTGGATCCTGGACTTCCTGGCGGGGCCGTCCCCAGGTGGTACGGGTATCAACACATCCGCCATGCTGATCCTCAACACGGGGGCCCCTCAGGGTTGCGTGCTCAGTTCCCTCCTGTACTCCCAGTTTACTCATGACTGCACAACTCCAGCACCATTAAGTTTGCTGATGACCCAACAGTGCTAGGCCTGATCACCAACAACGATGAAACGGTCAATAGGAAGTCCGAGACCTGACCGTGTAGTACCAGGACAACAATCTCTCCCTCAACGTGATCAAGACAAAGGGGATGACTGTGAACTACAGAGAAAGGAGGAATGAGAACGCCCCCATTCTCATCGGCGGGGCTGCAGTGGAACAGGTTGAGAGCTTCAAGTTCTTTGGCGTTCACATCATCGACAAACTAACATGGTCCAAGACAGTCATGAAGAGGGCACGACAAAACCTATTCCCCCTCAGGAGACTGAAAAGATTTGGCATGGGTCCTCAGATCCTCAAAATATTTTACAGCTGCACCATCTAGAGCATCCTGACGGATTGCATCACTGCCTGTTATGGCAAATGCTCGGCCTCCAACTTCAAGGCACTAAAGAGGGTAGTGTGTACGGCCCAGTACATCACTGGGGCCAAGCTTCCTGCCATCCAGGACCTCTATACCAGGACCTCTATAAAATTGTCAGACTCAAGCCACCCTTGTCATAGACTGTTCTCTCTGCTACCGCACGGCAAGCGGTACCGGAGTGCCAAGTCTATGTCCAAGAGGCTTCTACACAGCTTCTACACCCAAGCCATAAGACTCCTGAACAGCTAATCAAATGGCTACCCAGACCATTTGCATTTCCCCCACCCTCTTCTACGCTGATGCTACTCTATCTGTACATAGTCACTTTAATAACTCTACCTACATGTTACCTCAACTAACTGGTGCCCCTGCACATTGACTCTGTACCCGTACCCCCCGTGTATAGCCCCGCTATTTGTTATTTACTACTGCTCTTTAATTATTATCTTACTTTTTTTTGTGGTTTATTCTTAACTGCATTGTTGGTTAAGGACTTGTAAGTAAGCATTTCACTAAGGTCTACACCTGTTGTATTCGGCGCATGTGACAAATAACATTTGATTTGATGCGTGGTTCCCACCATGGAGTAGATGGTGTGATTGTGTAGGGGGTGCTTTGCTGGTGACACTGTCTGACATTTTATTTAGAATTCAACCAGCATGGCTACCACAGCCTTCTGCAGCGATCCGCCATTCCATCTGGTTTGTGCTTAGTGGGACTATCATTTGTTTTTCAACAGGACATTGACCCAACATACCTCCAGGCTGTGTAAGGGCTACATTTTGACCTAGAAGGAGAGTGATGGAGTGCTGCATCAGATGACCTGGCCTCCATATATATATATACTTCTTTACTTGGTATTATTGTTTCACTCGCATCTCTGACCTGTATTGTTGGAGCTTAAGAATTGCACTGAACCCTGCAATTACAGTAAATCTGCGACCATGTGCATGTGACTAATAAACTCTGATTAGATTTATGCAACTGTTGGAAGAGATCCTAAATTCTGTTCTTTTCTCCCATCGCAGATCCCTTCTCTCCTTTTGCCTGCAGTAACGGCCGGAGGGTGAACATCCTATACAGTAGGAATATGACCCTCCAGCTGGGTGAAACTAGTGAGTCCGAACCTCCTTCACCAGGTCATAGACTGATTTTTTTTTCATGACATAAAAAGTGTAAGCCTATGCAACATTACCAACATCAACAACTACTGTAGATTCAGCCGCGGGACATGTTTTTAAATAAATTCTTGAGCGGATGGCTGGATCAGAATTACAAATAAATTGTAGACTGCAAGATTGAACGCAAGACGCCCAAACAAATATATTTGACTAAAACATGATCATTTCTCAAACCTTGCTTACAATCATGTGTCTCTTTTGTGTGTGACTACATGGGAACCTATTTACAAAATTAATATCACTTAGAGCTGATTTCCTGGCGTTTTTAGTCTCAGGCAAAATAAATAAATACATTCTCAGAACTTGGAGGGACAAATAAAACCACTCGCGGGCCAAATGTGGGGAACCCTGCAATAGGCCCAATACATTCTCACCACATATTGGCTGTGCTTGAATTGCCCTGCCAGTGCATTGTTGTTCAGACCATTTAAAAATATATATATATTTCAACATTTGATGTAGACAGTATGATCACACCAGTAATAGATCAGTTGTTGTATTACTTGTTAGGCACAGCTGAGTGAGCATGCATTTTATTTTACTGGGCTGATTGTCATTAGTCTCAGTGAAGGGAAAGCGCAGCAGACTGAGGGTCCGCCTCTCAATGTCCCTCCTTGAATAAAAAGTGTTGCCAGTGTCGAGTAAACTTAAACCATGCAGTCACTCAAAACCAGCAGCTCTTTGCTGTATTCGTTGACAGTCTCTCTAGAACATGGTTTTAAACGTTTTTAAATCTCGCAGTAGGCTTTCTTTTACGCCTGCTACGTTACTGCATACACGGGTATTCTGAGCCATCCAACCAATTGGCCAGCGGAAGGCATATAGTGCACTTGATTTGCTCTCTGGGACCGCCGGAAGGCAGAGTTGGTAGCTTCAGACATGAAAAAGGTTATAAATGGGAATACTTTGCCTACCCGGTGCACAGGGCAGCTGAATCGGGTGAACTTACTGCCAACAATGCGAGTCAAAAAAAATATAGTAAATCAAGGCTTTATCGTTGTTTTTTTTTACAGAAATGTTTGCAGATCGACTAGGAATGCCTAGGTCGATCACGATCGACTAGTTGGTGACCACTGTCATAGAGAAAGCAGCCAGTAGAACCTGGTTTGATTGAAATGCTAAGTCAATCTTCATATTGATGAGGAGCCCAAGTCTGTCCTCCTAGACCTTATTCTAATGACTGTTTTTAAATAATTAATGTGGTAATGACTGATTTAATTAGTGTCTGATTCCTCCGTCTATAAGCAAGCCCATCTCCTCATTATAGTTGAACTTTCAGCAGTCCATATGACATCATTAGTCACTCTCATCCTCATGTTTCTCATCCTCATGTTTCACTTTTGCTGAGAATATTTATTTGAATACAGAGAAAAGTACTTTAAGAGCTTTAAATCTGCTTTTTGTTTACTTGTCACATGAAATGTATAAGTCGTTTCCACTGAGGATAAGTTATTCATATTTTATGTCATACAAATACATCTTTAGAATAGGACACATCATAGATTTGCCTTTTATAGAAAATGCATGAGTCCATTTATCAAGTGGCAGAGGAAAGACTTCACAACTTTTTTTTTTTTCTCTGCAGAAGTGGAAGTAACGGTTACATACAATTCAGATGGGACTTATTCTATGGAGGTACATGTTCTGTGTGTGTTGTAAAAATTGCCATACATGTCTAAAGTTCTCTGTGGCACATGATTTACGACTGATGGGTCTTGTCCCCTTCATCAGATTGGAGGGGAAGTGTTCCAGGTGTCAGGGGAGGTGGAGACAGAGGGACAGACATCATTCCTGCACTGCTCTGTCAACGGGGTGAAGTCCCGGCCCAAACTGGTCATCCTTGATAACACAGTACACCTCTTCTCTATGGTGAGTGTCGCTTCACTACAGCAGGGTTTCTCAAACTCGGTCCTGGGGCCCCCTGGAAGCATGTTTTGGTTTTTGCCCAAGCACTACACAGCTGATTCAAATAATCAAAACTTGATGACTTGGTTATTTGAATCGGCTGTGTAGGGCTAGGGCAAAAACCAAAACGTGCACCCAGATAGGACCCTGCTCTAGAACACTGTCACTTTCCTTCTCAGGTCTTCTAACCCAGCCTCTTCTCCCCATCAGGAGGGCAGCGCAGAGGTGAGCGTTCCAGTGCCCAAGTTCCTGGCTGGTGTGAGCACAGGAGCACAGGGAGGAGCTGTGGCACCCATGACCGGGACCATTGAGAAGGTAATATTATGGATCATCTCTTTTTTTTCTTCTTCTCACCACCATTATTTCTGTCTATAAAAGCTGACCCAGCCACTCTGACAGATGATCTTGAATATGATTTCCTGCCAGATGGTCAGTTAGCACTCAGGCATTCTTATTCATGGGATATTAGCTCACTCAGCAGATTATTTAATCTGTACCTCCTATTGATGACATGGGGTGCATTGTTCAGACATGCCAATTGATAAATGTCAGTTGTGGAAAAACAGACATTGAGACTCCTGTCCTAACATTAACAGGGCCATTTTATAATCTATAGGTAAGGTTCTTAATTTAATCTCCTCTTCCTCTAGGTGCTGGTGAAGGCAGGTGACACTGTGCAAATGGGAGATGCCTTGATGGTGATGAATGCCATGAAAATGGAGGTGAGCTTGTCATTTCCTACACTGAGGAGTCCACTCCCAACCCACACACACACTCGCTCACTTTGACTTTTCGAACCCTGTAGCCACTTACATTGTGCTGTAAATGAACTGTGGGTCCTCAGACTGTGTTTTCTCGCTCTCTGCAGCACACCATCCGAGCACCTAAAGCTGGAGTTATCAAGAAGGTGTTTTTCAAAGAGGGCTCCCAGGCCAACCGACACGCAGCCCTGGTTGAGTTTGAGGAAGCTGCTGAAGAGGAATAATCTCGTGTGAATATCCATGTGTGAACCTTCAGTTACTGTAGAAGTCATAGGAGAGAGGCATTTACTATAGGAGTTGCAAACTGCTGTACCATCACTACAGGTCCATGTGGATCACATTGTACACAGTATGAGATGACAGAAAATTCCCTTTAACAATACTGGTATATTTGCTTTGGGTTATTTTATCAGATGGCTGTATGAAAGTAGACATCTGGCTTTTGTACTGTCCTCTGCAAAGTGCTCTTGTAGTCTGTTTCTCTATGTAGTGTGGTTCATGGTACTACTGTAACCACTAAACCACTAGCTTTTTGGTGGGTGTTCTTGCTCTTCCTCTCCTTCAAACTGTTTTTTTTTTCTTCTAGCTTCACTATAGTCAAGGTCCCATATGCTCTCGTCAAACCTAAGGAGTTTGAATGATGGCACAAATGGGTCTAGCACTCAGGCTACATCTCATGATTCACTCCAGGCTGTGAAATTCAAATAAGGGATATTTGCTAACAGCCTCACCTCACAGGCCTACCACATTGTGTTTAATGACCAGAATCTGGTTACTTTACAGTCCAATAGGTAATACCAGGGCAAAGATGGCCTGCCTTCTGAATTCATATAACACGGTCATCTCTCATATCATGTGACATACAAAATAGATAGACCATCAAATAACCAAGAAGAGAGAAGGGCCAGAGCACGTGTTTTTATAGGTGTTGTAATATGTTAGTGTTGTCTACTAAACTGTGCGGTCATCCATTATTCACGTTGATTTGTAATTAGCTGAGGGTTGTCAAATTGTTTTTCTAAAAGATCATTTCAGATAAATTCTCTAAATGTCTCATTTTGTGGTTTTATAGAGGTATACTACTATGCTGGGCACAGTAGTGTGTGTGTGTGTGTATTGGTTGCATACACGGTCTGCTGGAAAGGACAAAGGTTACATGCTTTTTAAAAACATTTATTCCGTAAACATCAGCAATGAAACCGTTTCACTGACAGGTGAGTAACAGAACTCTTTTTAAATTAACATGATCAAGAGCTAGGAACATGAACAGCTGACTTCATTGTTCCTAGTGCAGATGCATCCTTATTGCCAATGAAAATGGAGACTTCCAAAATAGATTTCAATATTCAAACACCTCTTGTTGACTGACCTATTGAGTGGCATGATTAGAAGCTCTTGGTGAATACTGGCTTGAGACCAAATTTCACAATCTGAACTAATAGCTGCATATATAAAACTGACAAATGACAACTGTAGCATACTAGTACAAAAAGTATACTTCGCCAGAGTGACCAATGCTGACCTTGATAAATCATGCCAGATGTGCTTACAAATATTCGTAACGTGCAAAGAAAAAAAAGCTCCACTGACTACTTGGACATTTCGGCGTCTCCCACTTCAAGCTGATGAAGTAACCGCTACAAATAGCAACCAAATAATTCCCACAATTTTATATGAACTTGGGTCATATTCGAATAAATCTGTGTGTGCATAAGTCACGGTCATAGATAGCAAGTTTAAAACGGTTGTCTCAATGACCCTCTCGACTCTGGCATTTCCGTTATTGTGGGCCAAAGGCCCCAAAAGATAGGATGCAGTTGAGTTCAGTCAGGTGATGGAAATAAATACACAAACAAACATGAAGTGGTTAATAGCATAGGGGGGAAAGACACACACACACACAAAACAAAAACATGATTTCAATGGTAATTAGCAATGAAAGGAAAACAAGAACTGTAATGTGCAAAGCCATGTTATACGTTGACAGCTATTTAATGTCTCGGAGCTATTATATGGACATTCTCTTGACATTTCTGAACAAACGTACTACTAACAATCTGCAGAAAAGGCATATTTTAGGGACAGTTTTGAGACCTGATCATCCAACTGCTTTCACATTTTCATACCTTGAAAAATCAGGTCATAAAATGGAGGATATGGCTATAACGAGGCCCACCTAATTTCCTCAGGAAAGATGGCAGACCTTCCACAGTCAGGTGAAGCAGCAAACAACACTAACCTACAGGCGTAAAGAAGTAGACCATGTTCTTTTTCACTCAAGTCTGATAAATTATTTCATATTTGGTACCATCTTATTCCCTTTTATTATTTACAGGAAGAGAACAGAGGCCCATGTAGCATCTCTTGCAAAGCCTCATGTCATTGCTGGTCAGCCCTGGGCTGTGTGGTGAGTAGTTCCTCTCCGTGTGGCAAGGTGGCACTACTGCTCTCTGCTACCTTAGCAATGAGCGGCCTCCATGGGTGCGAACGTCAAAATGCTCCGATCGTTGGAATTGAAGGTGTCCGAGTCGCTCCATGATCTAAAAGCATCAACGACAGAGGAGTGAGGGAGGAGAACTAAGCTGAAAACCTGCCTCGAGTGCTTCAATCCAACTCAGACCTGCCTAAAATACCCTTTTATTTACTGTTGGATGTGACATCCATCTTGCCATGGCATGGTACAGTAGGGTGATGGTACAGGAGTGGAGTGAAGACCTTATCTGTATTGATATGAGGCCCTGCCTTGGAACTGAAACCCTGTCATTCTGCTCATCTTCTACTGGCTTCCTGGCCTGTCACTAGACTTATTTCATGCCCTACACTTCAACCTACAGGGGTAGCAGCACAAGCAAACGGAGTTAAACTCAAAAGGAGGAGAGAGAATAGGGTGAGTACAGTGAGGGTTAGTAAAGGATGACAAACAGTCAACTTCCTTCTCTCAGTCAATATATGCATAACCAGGTATACTAAATACTTTCTTTGAATGATATGAAGCTCAGGCCTTGGCTATACAATTATATGTTAACAATTTACACTACCTACTGCTAATAGGAAAATATCATATAATCAATATACCAAAGACATCTTAAATATGTGCATATTTATAGTAAAATACATATCTAGTATCAAAGAGCCCTTGAAAAGAGGGCTCAACTCCTTCAGGAAAGGCAAAAGGCCCCTCCCGATTTCAGTTTATACAGGCTAACATTGCCACCAGGGGGCATAGTAGGGACTTGCCACATCTCAACCACATTCAGACTCCTGTAGAATATACTATAAATCATCTTGTTCATCACTATACCCATTTTATCATCTTTGTATCACAAGTATTACCACCCTATACGTGCTATATGGATTATAAGACAAAGACAACCGTTTTAAGATCTTGTATGCACATGGTGCTGGATGACTTCAAAAATAGGTATTTCTTGATAAAATGTGTATGTTGGTTTTAAATATTCAGTCATGACTCATCTCTTATTGTTAAAAACAGCAGTACTCCCACTTGATATCAAGCTATTAGTCAGTTGTCTATGGTGATCTATCAGAACAGAAAACCAGGCAAGCAGCAGAATATTAGATTGAATAGTGACGTCAAGGTGATATAACAGCTGCATATGAATAACGTAGATGGGGGAAGTTGAATATTATCTAGATTTTAGACAGAGCGGCAACGACGAGAGAGGTTCAGACAAAGTGCAGCAAAGCAGGAGTAACGCTATAGAAAAGCTCAGGACACACGTGAACACACAATGTCTAGTTACTCAGCATACATAATACCAAAAGGCAGCCCCATGCAACAAGACAGTTGTCTTCTCAAAAGCACCTAAGGCTTCAAATACTTCACTTTATCAAATAAATAGCAAAAAGACTCCTATACTCATTTTGAGACTACGGTTTTCCAGTACATCTCTGTAAGGGAGTGTGGTCCCCGTGTTTCAGCTGAGGCACACCGACACCAAACACTGCAGCATGTCAAAACACAAGCATCATTCAGTAACAGTACAGGGTACGGTAAAGTAGGGCTGATATACTGCCATGCTGCCAGTCAGCGAGTGTGGCCGATGGTGGGGTCTCTCCCCCTGTGCACTGGCAGTATCCTAGCATTAAGGCCGGAACAAGTCTCAGTCTAACTTTGACTATTTTCTTTCTGAGTGCTTATCTCACCTCAGTGTTGAGAGAGTGAGGGTGTGAAGTAGATGTGGGCAGACAAGGAAGGGGCTGAGAAAGCATTACACTGGCATCATGCTGTCATTGTCCATAGATACACACATACAGTATAACAAACTTTGGCAAGTCAGAGACCAAGAGTACAGTCGTGGACAAAAGTTTTGAGCATGACACAAATATACATTTTCAAAGTCTGCTGCCTCAGTTTGTATGATGGCAATTTGCAAACACTCCAGAATGTTATGAAGAGTGATCAGATGAATTGCAAAGTCCCTCTTTGCCATGCGAATTAACTGAATCTGAATCCAAAATATTTCAGCCCTACCACAAAAGGACCAGCTGACATTATGTCAGTGATTCTCTCGTTAACACAGGTGTGAGCGACCGGGTGGCCTATGGGGTGACGCACAATTGGCCCAGGGTCGTCCGGGTTAGGGAGGGTTTGGCCGGCAGGGATATCCTAGTCTCATCGCGCACTAGCGACACGTGGCGGGCCGGGCACAGTGCACGCTGACCAGGTCGCCAGGTGTACGGAAACACATTGGTGCGGCTGGCTTCCAGGTTGGATGTGCATTGTGTCAAGAAGCAGTGCGGATTGGTTGGGTTGTGGAGGACGCATGGCTCTTGACCTTCGCCTCTCCCGAGTCCGTACATGAGTTGCAGCGATGAGACAAGACTAACTACTACCAATTGGATACCATGAAATTGGGGAGAAAAAAAAGGGTTAAAAAAAACAGGTGTGAGTGTTGACGAGGACAAGGCTGGAGATCACTCGGTCATGCTGATTGAGTTCGAATAACAGACTGGATGCTTCAAAAGGAGGGTGGTGCTTGGAATCATTGTTCTTCCTCTGTCATCCATGTTTACCTGCAAGGAAACACGTGCCGTCATCATTGCTTTGCACAAAAAGGGCTTCACAGGCAAGGATATTGCTGCCAGTAAGATTGCATCTAAATCAACCATAAATCAATCAAGAACTTCAAGGAGAGCGGTTCAATTGTTGTGCAGAAGGCTTCAGGGCACCCAAGAAAGTCCAGCAAGCGCCAGGACCGTCTCCTAAAGTTGATTCAGCTGCGGGATCGGGGCACCACCAGTAGAGCTTGCTCAGGAATGGCAGCAGGCAGGTGTGAGTGCATCTGCACGCACAGTGAGGCGAAGACTTTGAGGATGGCCTGGTGTCAAGAAGGGCAGCAAAGAAGCCACTTCTCTCCAGGAAAAACATCAGGGACAGACTGATATTCTGCAAAAGGTACAGGGATTGGACTGCTGAGGACTGGGGTAAAGTCATTTTCTCTGATGAATCCCCTTTCCGATTGTTTGGGGCATCTGGAAAAAAGCTTGTCCGGAGAAGACAAGGTGAGCTCTACCATCAGTCCTGTGTCATGCCAACAGTAAAGCATCCTGAGACCATTCATGTGTGGGGTTGCTTCTCAGCCAAGGGAATGGGCTCACTCAGAATTTTGCCTAAGAACACAGCCATGAATAAAGAATGGTACCAACACCTCCGCCGAGAGCAACTTCTCCCAAACATCCAGGAACAGTTTGGTGACGAACAATGCCTCATCCGGCATGATGGAGCACCTTGCCATAAAGCAAAAGTGATAACTAAGTGGCTCGGGGAACAAAACATCAATATTTTGGGTCCATGGCCAGGAAACTCCCCAGACCTTAATCCCATTGAGAACTTGTGGTTAATCTTCAAGAGGCGGGTGGACAAACAAAACCCCACAAGTTTTGACAAACTCCAAGCATTGATTATGCAAGAATGGGCTGCCATCAGTCAGGATGTGGCCCAGAAGTTAATTGACAGCATGCCAGGGTGGATTGCAGAGGTCTTGAAAAAGAAGGGTCAACACTGCAAATATTGACTCTTTGCATCAACTTCATGTAATTGTCAATAAAAGCCTTTACACTTATGAAATGCTTGTAATTGTACTTTAGTATTCCATGGTAACATCTGACAAAAATAACTAAAGACAAGACAGCAAACTTTGTGGAAATTAATATTTGTGTCATTCAACTTTTGGCCACGACTGTACAAGTAAAAAGCAGAACGAGAATGCTACATCTTTAACAATGATCAACTATATATAGCGTTACCTCAGTTAGCATTCTCTTGAATAGATTTTCAGCATAAACACATTGTCATAGATCAATAGAGACTTAAGACTCTGAACCTGGGCTTTGCCTACACTGTGAAGGAAAAACACACGGACTCGGCAGGCTTTGGAAAAGTTAAAAGCACAAAACTTCAGACAGGTGACAGAAAGCCCCCAAGTGAAAGAAGACTTGCATACAAGTACAGACTTGGAAGTAGAGATTACATAGACACATGGCTACATTGGTGAACATATTGTCCCACTGAATATAGAAGACAAATAGACTAGAAGGACTCCATGAAGTCGATCATAGCATACGAGATAAATATGTCTCTATTAAAGAACATTTAAGATCCAGGATCCAGATACTAGTCTCCCTCCCTACAAACCTTTCTCTGTCACTGGGGTGCCTGTCCTACCAGTAAGACCTTAGTCTAGTCTACCTGTCTCTCTCTCTTCTAGGCTAGGCCTTCACTACTCCTGGGGAGCAGTGGGCTCATTCTGCTCCAGCTTGTAGGAGATGCGCCTGCAGCAACAGAGGCTACAGAGGGTGGGGTCACACCTGTTGGCGTAGGCAGGGTCGCAGCGGCCCATCACTTGCGCCACCATCCGGCCCAGCCGGGCGCACCCGTTCTCCCCCTCTGAGTAGCAACACATGGAGTCCACGCAGCCGATGCCCTGGTAGTTAGTCTCAATAAACTGCACACACACAGAGAGAGACAGAGAGAGACAGAGACAGAGAGAGAGAGAGAGAGAGAGAGAGAGAGAGAGAGAGAGAGAGAGAGAGAGAGAGAGAGAGAGAGAGGGGAATGGTGAGGAAGGGGAGACCGAGCACAACATAATATTAGAATCAGAACACACAGGTCACGCCAATATCCACAAAACAGCCCAATGACTGTCCAGGGAGCCGGGAGGGGATTTGATTTCAAAACAATAAGAGGTGGGTGATGCACAAGGTGTCAGACACAAATGTAAATGGCCAAGCTGGAGAGGTGAAAAATCAATCAAATTTAAAAAACTCAAATCTATAAACGATGCAGTATTTTCTAAGGCAAGGCTGTCCTTGTCCCTGGCCTGGGCAAGCCTTGAAGGCACTAATCAAATCACACAGGAGTTACAGGCAGTTGCCATGCCAGTCTGACGTGTGCTTAAAATCCTATTCTCACATTAATCTCAGTCAGCTCAGCTCCACATAACAATGATAAATAACGGTGATTCACTCGCAATCAAAGACAATCTACGGCTACAAATGAATGGCGAAGGCAGAGCATTTTGTGAATATAAAATGCATAGCATTAAGTGGAGGAATGTCGATTCCTAGACGACTCTGATCTCTTACAGCCAACTCTTGATTTTCCTGAGTAAGCACCTGCGCAGTGAGTGCATGAGCACTGCTAAAGGAGCAGTCCTGAACACATCAAGACTATCAACACTGGTTTGTGGTTACAACGCTCAATTCCCTCCTCTCCCTTACCACTCAGAAACTACTGCATATTTGCAACAGCAGCAGAAACAGTGGTTAGAAGAGTGAGAACAAAATAGTTATTAGGCTACACTGCCATGGATGTATCATTCTACTGTATCCTACATTAAAAACACTGTCCTCCAAATGCTACTGTATGAAAAACTGATGTGCAAAGGCAATCCAGTTCAGGAGATGTGTATTACACAAACATCCTTCATGTTGCTTCCACCTTGACCTGTAGTTAGGGGACCACTAACATGGTTGGAGGAGGTGATGATGATTGACAGTTAAAGTAACCGTCCAGTGTTTCCAGATTTGTAGAAAAACATTGTTTGGCATGACTTTTGCTGGTTTAAAGGCATACACAGACAGACAGGTGAAAAATGACACGAGTCATGATTAAGTAAGCTTGGGTTTTGTTTTCAAAAACTAAAAGCATTGTATTTTGGACAAATCATTCACTAAACCTCAAATAAATCTTATAATGAATACTGTGGAAATAGAGCAAGTTGAGGAGACTACGCAGCTAAGATGGGTAGAAGTCTGTCCATAATAAAGTGTTGCTCTGCTTTCTTAACAAGGCAGGTCCTATAGGCCCTAGTTTTGTCGTACCTGGACTACTGTCCAGTCGTGTGGTCAGGAGCCACAAAGAGGGACTTAGGAAAATTACAGTGGCCCAGAACAGGGCATCACGGTGTCCCTTTTAACGTGAACGGAGAGTTAACATTAATAATATGCATGTCAATATCTCCTGGCTCAAAGTAGAGGAGAGATTGACTTCATCACTACTTATATGTGTGAGAGGTGTGTTGAATGCAGCAAGCTGTCTGTTTAAACTACTTGGGGGGGTTCAGTATTACATAGAACCATGACTACATGGAAATCTATTCCACATCAAGTAGTAAAATGTCAGATAAAAAAAAAAACAGAGCAATGGGCCTCCCGAGTGGCGCAGCGATCTAAGATACTGCATTACCACAGACCCGGGTTCGATCCCGGGCTGTATCACAGTCGACCGTGAACGGGAGTCCCATAGGGCGGAACACAATTGGCCCAGCGTCGTCCGGGTTACGGAAGGGTTTGGCCAGGGCCAGACTTTACTTGTCTCATCACGCTCTAGCGACTGACAGGCCGGGCACCTGCAGGCTGACCTCTGTCATATGTTGAACGGTGTTTCCTCCGACACATTGGTGCGGCTGGCTTCAGGGTGTTAAGAAGTGCGGTTTGGCGGGTCATGTTTCAGTGGACGCATGACTCAACCTTTGCCTCCCGAGTCTGTTAAGGGAGTTGCAGCGATGAGATAAGATCGAAATTGGGAAAAAAAACACACAAAAAAACAGAGCGATATGGGGATGGGTGGACAGGGGAGGATCCACACACACACACACACACACACACACACACACACACACACACACACACACACACACACACACACACACACACACACACACACACACACACACACACACACACACACACACACACAGGCCTGGCCTGGCCTGGCCCAGGGAAGCAGTAGGGTTACTACCTTGGCAGCAGCTAATGGGGATCCATAATAAATACAAATACTACCTAGGGGACCATAGGGCTGGGCCTTGGGCGGGGGGAGGAGAAGCAGCTAGCAGTTGCCAATTGTCCTCCCCTCGGCTCCTGCCTTCAGCAGAGTCATATTCTGAGCTGACTGAACTCTTATCCTCTTCCATCTGGAAGCACAAAACAACCCATTAAGTCTCATGCACGGAAGAAAACAGAAGAGAACAAGACAAATGAGCACAAAAACCACTCCCACATCCATAGGAGGTGGAGGATAGCCGCACCAATCAATTCGTGTCCAAAACAATTAGTGTACACTAACATTTTAACTAGGAGACTGGGCACAAAGATGTTCCGAAGAATCAATGAGCCAGTTTAGTAATTTCAGTGTACTCTCAATTATGTAAATGTATCCATTTTAACTGGATGATTGAGGAATTCATTTAGAATTTGGCTTAGCAATTATTCTGTCAACATGCCAATCCAATTAGGAAATTGATCACTTGCTTTTGGATGGAGTGGTTGTCATTTTCTCTCCTCATTGTGCATATCTTAAGAAAATAATGCTATTGTTTTAAAGCATGCTGTCCAGAATATGATCCGGAGATACAGTGAACAAACTACTCTGAAAATAGCATTCACCATCTAGCAGCTTTTGCGCACTACAATTTTGGGCCTCAGAATTACTGTATTAGCAGCATACATTAAACCGTCTCAAGCTGTGCTTCACATGCAGTCATGGCTGGAACTTTATGTCAAGGCTGCTGCAGTGAGAGGCTGCTCTGCCCAGTGCATAGTGCACTAGGCTAAACTAAAGTGGCAATAAGTTGATAGAAGATTTCCTAGAGTCAACATGCAGGGGTGCATAACAAAATGCCGTAGCCTTATCTTTCCCTCTTTCTTTTTACCCCTATCCCTTTTTCCTAGAAAGCTGGTTAGTTAGTTTGTCGTCTGCATGGGTAGGCCGCCATTGTAAATAAGAATTTGTTCTTACCTGACTTGCCTAGTTAAAAGGTTAAATAAATAAAACACATTCTTATATTAAAAATGTAGCAGGGCCCCTCCTACTCTACCTAATTTTGCCCAGCTGATTCTTGGCTCTGGAAAGAGGCTGCAGTGCGATGAAGTCATCACCTATGACGACTCGATTGGAGTACATCTACAGAGCAGAGGGAAGGAGGCAAGGGCGCAACACAGAGAAGGTCAGTTAGGAGGGAAGACGACATACACAGTAGACACAGACGTTGATCATAACACACTCGTACAGACACACATGGACACACACCAGCCGGAGAAAGGAAGAAAATCATCTATCACAGAGACAGGAAATGAGACTCAACCCTGGGAAAGAGAGCTTTTCTCTTCTAAGACCCACTGAGCAGCACTTTAACACTTAACTTTCTCCATCACAAATGTTAGAATTGCTGACTCGCCAACCATTTGATGCAAAAAAAGGCTTAATACGTGTAAGTAAACAAACAAAAAGAGGGCGTGTTAATATCAACCTTTTAAGCAAAGAGGAAGTTGTGACCACAAGAATGGAACAGTTCAAGAGGCTGTTTTCAAAAAAAAACTGTTTGTTCAGCAATATGCTCCTACCATATGGCCATATCCACTGTCTAGCTCTCCCACCTATCAGACACGCTACAGTAGATTAAGATCTGGAACAGAGATGCACCCTCTTTGTTTGGAGCATGCCTTTGTCAGTTGCACAGTGAATTGTTGTTCTTGTGTTATCTGAGGTGAGAAAGCCATGCTTTGGTGTCATGCGTTTCCTGTCAGTGCAAAGTTTATTACCGCAACCCACCCCTTCCCCCCTCCTCTCCCCTGTCCCTGGGTGTCCTACCTGAGACTTCTGGGTGCTGGTTGGCTGGAGGTGCCTATAGATCACCTTCTTGATGATGTCGGGGAAAAGGCAGGCGATGAGGATGATGATGATGGCGAACCAGGCAGAGCCGCTGGAGAGCAGCTGGACAAAGACAAAGTACATGTCCTGGGTGTGGAGGAAAGGCCTGAAGGGGGGCAAAGGTCAGAGAATCACACTGTTAGCCAGCCGACATCTGTTCAGGCTTAACTAACCCTGTGAGTAGAACACCCTTTGAGTTGAGCCTGGAATAGAACTTCAAGCTTTTCGACTGTGTGGGATAGACAGTCACCGAGGTGAAGTTCTAAGTAGACTGTATGCCACATGCAGTACAATCACACTTGTTGATCTTATCACATACTATATAATGAAATGTCATGTGTATTAGAGATACACAGGTTGTGTGGGAAAGAGATGGCAGCTCAGCTCACATACTATATAATGAAATGTCATGTGTATTAGAGATACACAGGTTGTGTGGGAAAGAGATGGCAGCTCAGCTCACATACTATATAATGAAATGTCATGTGTATTAGAGATACACAGGTTGTGTGGGAAAGAGATGGCAGCTCAGCTCACATACTATATAATGAAATGTCATGTGTATTAGAGATACACAGGTTGTGTGGGAAAGAGATGGCAGCTCAGCTCACCAGATGATTCCCCCATAAAACAGGGAGAAGATGAAGTAGAAAGCGATGGAGCCCCAGGTAACAAAGTGATTCATCCACGTCCAGAAGTGGGTCTCCAAGGCCAGCTGTCGACAGAGTGAAAGAAAACAACAGTTTGGTCAGAAAAGCACGTGAAAGGTTATAGGAGAGTAGACGAGTGAGGTGACTGTGACAACAATACCAAAGAAGTGACAGATTTCATGTGGGATTGCTTTAAGAATTATTTATGAATTGAAGAATTGCAAAAACTCTACGGACATTATTTACCTTCAATGTAACAGTGATAACCATTACTGTGAATACCAAAGTGCCAAAGGTCCAGTTTCCAAACATCTACAAGAAGAATAAAATAAAACATTTAAGGATGTTCAAAAGAGACAATACAATGGCTTTAACATCCATCATAGGAATACTGCTTTAATAGTGATGTCGATCGAGTCACGTGTTAGTAGTCACATATTTCCAGAAGACTGGGCCTACGCCTTCTAAGCTAAATCGCTGACAAACTTGTGACACTGGAAGTTACTGACTCGTCATCACTCACCCCTTGAGAAACATGGCACATCAAAATCATAACCAAGCAGGGTGTTCATACAGAATGAACCAATGACAGCAACAGATGTTAGGGGGGTAACTATGACAGGGCTATGCATTAACTCTGATTTAGTCAACTCTTACCAGTTGTCTGTTCGCTCTCAAACTCTGATGACATGCAGAGCATGAAAAGAGGGAGGAGGTGAAGAAGAGACATTAACAAGAGAAAGCGAAAAAGAGCAACAACACCAATCTAGTAGAACGACTGACACAGACAAACAGAATAGAGACAGGAGAGAGAGAGAGAGGGGGCTGCAGCCCAAATAGAAAAATCAAAAACAGCACACCCTCCTAGAACAGTCTGGAATTTACTGCCATCACACTGCCTAACTTAAACTGAAAAGGAAATATTTCATATTACTCTGCACCTTGGTAAAAGACCCAATCAATATTCCCAGAGATCCGCACCGAACATTCAAAGTCAGGTTCAAAGTCAAGTTCCCCTTGGAGCCAAGCCAGGTGGGGGTTTCCTTACCCTTTCCTCCCCCGGCAGAACCACTACCAGAGGTAGAACAGAGAGTACAGTACATGCAGCCCAGCCCACCTCACCTGTCCATTCCCCATGAGAGACGTGTCGTCCCCCATCAGGATGTAGGAACCATAGAAGAAGACAAAGGCGTGGCAGAAGCCCAGCAGTGTCCAGTACAAAAAGGTCTTGAAGGAGAGGAGGGAGTTCTTGCTGATGTCTCTGTTGGTGTGAAAGGATACAAAGCAACATGGTTCTGTCCGTAGCAAATGCCTGTTGTGTTTTCATGTAAATGCAGCCTAAGGAGGTACAGCCCCATTCTGTATGGGGGGAATATGTCAAATAGAACACCATGTCCTACCTGTAGAGCACTGGCTTACTCTGCAGCATGTGTGAATGGACCTGTTGCTCAAACAGGCTGTACACCAGTATGGGCAGGGAGGTGAAACAGATGTTGTAGAGTGTCAGGTAAACACTGTCATACAGAGTCTGGGGAAACAGGGAGGCAACAACGGGGTAGGACAAGATTGGCACTTCACCCTGGGCCATGTACAACACAGCACACATTCACACCTGCCAAGAACTCTCCCCCACCGTCAACAAGGGCCTACACTTGGCTAACTCCTTCTGTATGTGGATGATTCAGAGATGGACAGTTCGAGCTCAGGGGGGAGATATAGCTCCACGTGGTACATTCAGAACCATAGGCATGTATATGACACAGAACAAGATACACAAACAACACTCACAAAGCAACAGTAATAAGGGACCACAAAAAAATGAACAAATAGAACTAATGAGACACTGAAAGACACTTACTTGTTGTGAAAACAGACAGAAGAACTGGTATAAAAACTGGGGCGTAATAAAGCACACATTCTAAAAGAAGACAAAAAGGGATTTAGACCCGAGACAAGCACATCTAGCTCCTGTATTGACTATCATTGTGTAAGACACCGCAAAGCATCCTTAAACATAGGACTCACCTTGTAGAAAAAGTACTGTACAAGGGTTGCAACTCTAATGTAGTAGAAGTGGCCATGGACGAGCAGTAACTTGGAAAGGAATCTAAACCTTGCTATTGCATAGTCACTGTTTCGTACGGCTTGTCTTCCCTCCTTGCCCATGATACCTGAAATGTTTTTAAAGTCTGTTATTAGCCATTTTGTTCTGAAACTACAAGCAAAATGCACGATTGAGTAATGGGTTATTGTAATTTGATTAGGGTGGAGGACTTGAAAATAAAGGAGAACAATCTTAAGAGCTCAGATGCAAAAATGTAATGTACAACGTTTCGACAGGCAAACTGTCTCCATCAGGGTATAATCACAAACACTGCAGGATGACTCGTTTATATAGTGTCAAAAGACACACAGGTGTCTGTAATCATGGCCAAGTATGGCCTAATATCATTGGGTAATTCTCAAATATTAAAATGACAAAGAACATACAAAAAAAAAACAAATGGATAGCATACGATTTAGACTACATAAGCCTACAAACAATTACAATGGCAAAGTCACAATAATCACAAGAATGGCTTCAGATCAAAGTCTTACGTTGAGACCGAAGGGATTAAGGGTCTTTAAATGAAAGATCCAGGCAGCCTCTTGTTTTAACAATAAGGGAGGGTGACATGTTCGATGCCAATATAACGCAGAGACGAAATCGAGTGTTTGCTTCCAAAAAGTGGGCCGCAACTGGGTAAGTCGAGTTTTTACACCTATGGTGCTACGATGCTCTGAGATACGTACTTTTAATTCACACTTTGTTTTACCCACATCATTTTTACCACAAGGACAAGTTATAAGATAAATAACTGCCTTAGTGGAGCACGTAATAACACCTTTTATTGGGATTTGTTTCCCTATTTTGGGGGTGTTTGAAGGATCTACATTTGTAAGTGCCATTGCATTGAGCACAGCCATTACATTTGTAATTTCCATCCATTTGAGTCT
The DNA here is from genome assembly GCF_023373465.1 of Oncorhynchus keta. Classification (NCBI taxonomy): domain Eukaryota; kingdom Metazoa; phylum Chordata; class Actinopteri; order Salmoniformes; family Salmonidae; genus Oncorhynchus; species Oncorhynchus keta. The sequence goes on along the minus strand of NC_068446.1, from coordinate 22,137,033 downwards.
CTATTTCCATCCATTTGAGTCTCTATTTCTGTTGAAATCTGATTGTATTTGACAAATTCTTTTGATTCGACAGAAATTGGCTGTAGGGCAAACCATTTTTGAATGATCTGAAGCCATTCTTGTGATTATTGTGACTTTGCCATTGTAATTGTTTGTAGGCTTATGTAGTCTAAATCGTATGCTATCCATTCGTTTTTTTTTTGTGTGTGTTCTTTGTATGTCATTTCAATATTTGAGAATTCACCAATGATATTAGGCCATACTTGGCCATGATTACCGACACCTGTGTGTCTTTTGACACTATATAAACAAATCACCCTGCAGTGTTTGTGATTATACCCTGATGCAGATAGTTTGCCTGTCGAAACGTTGGACATTACATTTTTGCATCTGAGCTCTTAAGAATGTGCAGCACTCCTTTATTTTCAAGTTTTCCACTCCACTAGCCAGCTCCTCGCCTAAATAGGTGTGCGTTTCTTTTTCCTCTAGGGTGGAGGACTTACCTATGCCAACATGGGCCTCTTGAATCATGCTGACATCATTGGCTCCATCCCCAATGGCTAAAGTGATGGGTTTCTCTGGAGACGTTTTCAGCAATCTCACCACCTGCCAAGCACAGAATTCTCCTGAAGCAGCACAAATGAGACCAGGAGCATGTCCATGGCAATTAGCCTTTACTGTAACACTAGCTTCTGCAGATAAAACCACAGCACTGGCCAGATACTCTACTCTCCACAGCCATGACCACGAATTTAAAAGTCTGAGAAACCAAAAGACAAAACTGAAATAGCTAGCCATCTAAGGAAGTTTTTCTGAACAATTTCAGTAAGTGTCACATAAGTGCACTGTTGTAACTGAGTTGTAAAGGAGTCTACAGACCTTATGCAAACTACGGAAACACAGCGCAACAGAGTACTTGAATGTCGTTTTGCATCACAAAATGGGCGGTTCCTTGAAGAACATAGTTCTGCCTATGTTGCTGCGTCGCTACGTCGACAAATCACGTTTTGGACTGCCCTGGGACTTTAAACAATGAACCAAATATTAGTATCCTCCCAAAAAAGCTATTTGTTGAGAAGTGAAACAGTAAGAACAACTGGTAGCCATGTACCTTTTCTCCGTAATATATGATGACATTCTATTTTTAGCTGATGGGAGAGAATACATTGAACCAGCATATCAAATTCCGATAATGTTGTAAGTCACACTGGCAAGTACAACAATATTTGCCAGGGCACATTATTTAATTATAAATCTCATGACTTCATATTGAATCTAAAAAGGGTCGTTGTTTTTCTGTGTTTTTAGCTAGGCTAATTCCCACTAGCTACTACTAGCAAGGGAAGACCACTGTTAGTTTTATTCACCACAAATGAGAAGACAAAAAAATATATATATATATCGCCCCCTTGTGGATGGGGGAGCCTGGGAAAGACGGACCGACATCGTGTCATCAAAAGGTGTGCGCTGCTCCAAAAAATCTGATTCACCCAGGCGCACACATACGGTAAATGATCACAGTTGTAATTATAAATCATCTACTTCAATCACGTTCATTCTACTAGCAGGTGTTATGTATTACTACAAAATGATTTATACTAATGTATTATTATTGCTAATTTATTTAGGCAAATATCTTTACATTAACAATACATTTGTTTTAAATACTTGAGGGCATGAGAAATATGAGATTGGCGCTGTTGACTGATTAATTCATCAAGGAAAGCCCTAAAAGGCTGGTAGTGACAGGGAGAGGGGGCTTGCCTTGGCCTTCTGCAGGGGCGCCATGCGGCAGCACAGCACGGCAGAGCAGTTCTTGCACACCTCCATGAAGAGCTTCTCGTGCCCCCGCAGTGCTAGAGACAGGCTGGCCCCGTCCACCACCAGGCCATGCTGGATCACATGGTCCTCTCTGATCCTACACACACACACAGGCAGACAGAGAAAGGGACACATAAAAGAGCTGGTATAACTATACAGAACTAATGTGGAGGTCCTCCACACACACACACACACACACACACACACACACACACACACACACACACACACACACCTTTGTTTTACTATCCTTGTGGGGACAAAATAAAATGGATTGATTCTCATTCAAAATCCTATTTTCCCTGACCCTAAAAAAGCTTTTTTCCTTGTGGGGATCAGCGAAATGTCCCCAATTGTCTGAATTTTCCTTGTTTTATTATCCTTCTGGTTACTCTCGGGATAGTAAAACCAAACACACACACACACACAAGTCTACAGTGCATCTCACACTAGAATGATTATGCATCATCTCCCAACATAAATCCACTCATTTTAAATGGAGTATAATAAAAACCTTAATTGTCTTGATTTCTCATAACCATTTCGAAACTTTGTCACACGACGAATATAAGATGTGTCGTGACTACAAAAAGGTTCCGTACTCTTCCCTGGTTTCCAGACTGAGTCATCTGCAATGCATCGTGCCTAATGACACTATCCCCCCCCAGGGGACCATAAACAAGACTCCTTCACCATTAATAAGCCAAGGACCATTGGAAAAAGGACTGCAAGAAGACATCTCTATATATCAGTGGTGATAAACAACAGAAGGTTCCCAGAGCTGCTCTGGCAACATCCTGACATGTTTAGGCTACACATAGCCCAGAATTCTCAACTCCACGATCCCCGATGGAGTGGAGTGCCGAGGCTATGACGTCTATAAATAAACTATGGATTGCAGCACCCAAAGAAAATAATGCAACTAAACAGGACAAACGTAGGTACAAGTTACGCATGAAAGAATTCAAAGTATCGACTGATACCGACTCGATGTAGTCGGACGTAGACTTACACTCCTCGCCACTCAACTCCACCGGGGATCGGGGATCGTGGAGGTTAGAATTCTTGGCGAGGCTACGCAGTGATTCTCTTAATTGGAGCACTGTCCTTAACACTCATAACTGATTACGATAAATTAAGTTAAACTCTGCCTCCTATAGTTCTTTATTGCACCCAGACCTGTATATTACTCTGAATACATTAACATGCTGATGAGGGCTTGTAGACTAGTTAACCCAGAGAAACACAACATGGACAACAGACATGGTGAGTGTCTGACGTGAATGGCATGGGGAGACGTGGTGGTAGATGTTAGTGACAGTGTCCTACCTCCTGGCCAGTTGTCGGAGTTGCTCGGCACACTCGTTGTCAGACTTCTGCTGCACCAGCTCCAGGATGTTCATGGTGCGGTGGAAGTGGCCGCAGGACAGGCTGACACTGACCGCCGTCTCGTGCTTGTCCCCGGTCAGCACCCACACTTTGATCCCAGCCAGACGAAGCGACTCGATGGTCTCCTGGACCTTTTCCTGCAGCCTGGGGACACAGACACACACAGCACGTTAGCCTCCATGCCATATGAAGAACTAAAAGGTAGACCCAGAGGTGGGTTCATTTCCGGTAAACAGAATCGCCCCGGTAAGACTAGGGGGAGGCTCTGTACAAGTGCACTGTACAATGATTGCAGAAAAAGGAATAATGTTAGCTATGTGTGTGTCTTTCTTTCAGCTTCAAATGTTTTATCCCGCTACCACATAATGCAAACAAATGATAGGTTAAAGGTGAAATCAATCTGATTAGCTTTAAAAGGTCCAATCCACAGTCGAAACAATAACAAAGCAGGCTCCCCGCCTCTGTTTTGATAAACATCTGAGGGATGAGGCTGGAGAAATGTAACCACTCAAATGCCTCGTCAGTCCTAGCATACATAGCTCTGTCCAATATATAACAATTATAGTTAAGCATGTTGAGGCTATACAGTTAGTTTACATTTACAAATGTTGACAAACATTGCAGAAAAACAAGCTTATATTTTTGGGTTCGACAGTTGAACTTAAGTTCATGAGGCATTTATGAGTTGAGCGATTAACCAACTATTTTTTTTTGTGAGCCCAATGTGCCGTTTCTCTAGAGCGAAATCAAACTATTCACGAGAGAAATCAAGTCAAGTACTATGTGGGCTGATGGGGTGAAGGGAGTTGTAGTTTTCATTAAGCAAATATTCAACTTAGTTCAGTGCAGAATCATGGTAATTAATGACAATGACCATCATCCATTGTGCCTGCTCTTTCCGCCTCAGAGATGGATACACTTACGCCTCCTATGTTAGGTGCATGAGAGAAGAATGTACACAGTAATGAGAGATATTTTATTATTTCGTCATCAAAAAGAAAGGAGGACCAAAGCACTCTTCATATAATTGATTAAAATGCCTTTATTAGTATGGCATGTTCAATAGAAACAACGTTTTTTTCACCCTACTCCCTGACGAAGGCCATGCAGCCGAAACGCGTTGGTTTTTAAAAACTTTGTTTCTATTAAACATGACATACTAATAAAGGCATTTTAATTAATTACAGTGCCTTGCGAAAGTATTCGGCCCCCTTGAACTTTGCGACCTTTTGCCACATTTCAGGCTTCAAACAAAGATATAAAACTGTATTTTTTTGTGAAGAATCAACAACAAGTGGGACACAATCATGAAGTGGAACGACATTTATTGGATATTTCAAACTTTTTTAACAAATCAAAAACTGAAAAATTGGGCGTGCAAAATTATTCGGCCCCTTTACTTTCAGTGCAGCAAACTCTCTCCAGAAGTTCAGTGAGGATCTCTGAATGATCCAATGTTGACCTAAATGACTAATGATGATAAATACAATCCACCTGTGTGTAATCAAGTCTCCGTATAAATGCACCTGCACTGTGATAGTCTCAGAGGTCCGTTAAAAGCGCAGAGAGCATCATGAAGAACAAGGAACACACCAGGCAGGTCCGAGATACTGTTGTGAAGAAGTTTAAAGCCGGATTTGGATACAAAAAGATTTCCCAAGTTTTAAACATCCCAAGGAGCACTGTGCAAGCGATAATATTGAAATGGAAGGAGTATCAGACCACTGCAAATCTACCAAGACCTGGCCGTCCCTCTACACTTTCAGCTCATACAAGGAGAAGACTGATCAGAGATGCAGCCAAGAGGCCCATGATCACTCTGGATGAACTGCAGAGATCTACAGCTGAGGTGGGAGACTCTGTCCATAGGACAACAATCAGTTGTATATTGCACAAATCTGGCCTTTATGGAAGAGTGGCAAGAAGATATCCATAAAAAGTGTTGTTTAAAGTTTGCCACAAGCCACCTGGGAGACACACCAAACATGTGGAAGAACGTGCTCTGGTCAGATGAAACCAAAATTGAACTTTTTGGCAACAATGCAAAACGTTATATTTGGCGTAAATGCAACACAGCTCATCACCCTGAACACACCATCCCCACTGTCAAACATGGTGGTGGCAGCATCATGGTTTGGGCCTGCTTTTCTTCAGCAGGGACAGGGAAGATGGTTAAAATTGATGGGAAGATGGATGGAGCCAAATACAGGACCATTCTGGAAGAAAACCTGATGGAGTCTGCAAAAGACCTAAGACTGGGACGGAGATTTGTCTTCCAACAAGACAATGATCCAAAACATAAAGCAAAATCTACAATGGAATGGTTCAAAAATAAACATATCCATGTGTTAGAATGGCCAAGTCAAAGTCCAGACCTGAATCCAATCGAGAATCTGTGGAAAGAACTGAAAACTGCTGTTCACAAATGCTCTCCATCCAACCTCACTGAGCTCGAGCTGTTTTGCAAGGAGGAATGGGAAAAAATGTCAGTCTCTCGAAGTGCAAAACTGAGAGACATACCCCAAGCGACTTACAGCTGTAATCGCAGCAAAAGGTGGCGCTACAAAGTATTAACTTAAGGGGGCTGAATAATTTTGCACGCCCAATTTTTCAGTTTTTGATTTGTTACAAAAGTTTGAAATATCCAATCAATGTCGTTCCACTTCATGATTGTGTCCCACTTGTTGTTGATTCTTCACAAAAAAAAATACAGTTTTATATCTTTGTTTGAAGCCTGAAATGTGGCAAAAGGTCGCAAAGTTCAAGGGGGCCGAATACTTTCGCAAGGCACTGTATAGAGTGCCTTGGTCCTCCTTTCTTTTTGATGACCAATTTACACCTTTTACGAAAGAGCACCTTCTATCTACCAAGATTTACTATTGTGTACCTTAGTAAGCGCTTCCCTTCCTCCTCTTTCTAATATTTTATTATTTCATTGCAATTTCCTATTTTTCTATTGATCAAGTCAACCAAATGTGAACCTGAGACAATGGAATATTTTCAATGTTTTGGCAATTGAATGTTTCCTATTTTGGGCTTTGGAATAATTTTGTGATTATGAAATAATGCATTTAATGTAGACTTTAAAAAAAAATCTAAAACCGAAATCTGTGATTCTTTTTAATTTTTTTTTATAATCGAACCGAAACTGAACCGAACACAAAAAGCACTAATCGCTCGGCACTACAATGGGTATACCGTAGAACTTCAATTAATAACCTGGGCGTTTATTTGCTTCAATCACAACCTGCGCTTAGAGGCTTCTATTGAGCCAGGTGTCTTATTTCCTTCATCCACACAGCTTTTGCTACCAAACGTAATTGTGACCAGTATAAACATTATAATAAAAAAATCCATTGCTCTTCTTTTGCACCGTCTAGATGAAGTTCACTCCTAACCAATTAATTTAGACCAGACGTTTATATGAAACAGGTGGTTATTTGCTGAAATGTATGCCGATGCCCAGCTGTTAAAAAAGGGACAGGCCACTATTTGATACTTGCCATTTTTATTTAAGTTTGACATTATTTCAGTAATTTATAAGTTCAAAAATGGATGTACAGCAGCATCTGCAGATTGACCCTTTAATGCTGCTGCAGCTAATTGGCACACATCCATATTCCATAGGAGTGTGTTGAGATCCCCCTCCTGAAGTAAACATGTAGGGTGTGGCTCATCATGACTCAAACCAATCACTTAATTCAGTTTCATTTACCATTTCATTTGCTATGGATGTTGATATGATATCAGAATCAACAGAGGTAACGAGGGCATCAATGAGATGTCATAGTCAGACCAGGCCATTAGTCAATCAACTAACTAACCAGACTTAATTTTACAGTCACCCTAAGCTTGTTGTACACTAGAAACACTAATTTGAATACAGAGATAGAAATGTTAAAGTTAAGTGGTAAACGCCAGATTGATTAAGAGCTTAAAGAGTGGGTGCTTAAGATTAATCATATAGAGGCTTGTTCCTTTGAAGACTTTTGGGGGTGAACAGAGCAGCATCCTCTAAGTACCATTACTACTGGAGGAGGGAGGGAGAGAGAATATGATGGCGTGGGCTGTCTGCATCTCACTGCAGAGCAAGCGCACACACACAAATGCCAAACAGAAAGTCTCTCCCGGACTGCCACTCACTGACCAATGATCAAATCCAGACTGCCTGTATCTCCACGACCACTCTGTTCAGTATGTGTGAATGACATGGAGCTACACCAGACAAGTCTGAGTTATTCTATATAATACATGTGGTAATCAGCGTAGATGTGGATCGTCATTTTAAGATGCATGCAAATCTAACCCAGAGGCAGCTAATGGCAAGTGAGCCCTTGTTACATAATTGTTCTAATGGAGCATGGATACGTCCCATTACATTTCATTGCGACGGCCCCCTCAACACAATCGCAAAAAAACGAGCTACAATGTTGGATCCTGAGCCTTTGTAAAGGCTTGCCTTGAAGCCCCTCTAACATCATTTTAAAGAGCCTATATCCCTAAATATTGACACCCTCTCCCTTCCAGCAGTATGCTTGTAATGCCTTTGTGCTCAGCAGCAGCACACGAGGCAGGGCTGCGTGTAGAAAGGCATGAGTCATGTTTTAAGTGGCTAAGTGCATTAGACCCAGGAGGGCTGAGCCCGCGACCCCCTACGCAGGGAGGCAGCTGCACGGTGCTAGTGAGTCACAACGTGCTGTCAAGGTTTTTAAAAAATCTGTTGACAAGGAACAGAGGAGGAAGCGATCTGCCCCTAGTGCCATCTTAACAATGGCTGGGCCTCAAGACCATTTTCACATTGACCGATAGCGAAGGGACATTTTAGAGAGATCAATTCTTGAGAGACAATACTGCTGTGTAAAGCTGCTAAATTAGCACGTTGCGCATCACACTCAACTGACAGTTGCCCCCCTCCGAGCAGAGCAGTGCAAACAGAAAGAGCCAGACCAATGTTTTTTGGGGTCCGATACAGATTCTTGGGGGGACAAAATGTACCGAAACCGATATACAGTGAGCTCCAAAAGTATTGAGACAGTGAATTTTGTTTTAGCCTCTGTAATCCAGCACTTTGGATTTGAAATTCTACAATGACAATGGAGGTTAAAGTGCAGAATGTCAGCTTCAATTGTAAGGTATTGTCATCCATATCAGGTGAACAGTTTAGAAATTACAGCATTCTTTGTACATAGTGTGTGTGTGTGTGTGTGTGTGTGTGTGTGTGTGTGTGTGTGTGTGTGTGTGTGTGTGTGTGTGTGTGTGTGTGTGTGTGTGTGTGTGTGTGTGTGTGTGTGTGTCCCCGTCAAGGGATCAAAAGTATTGGGACAAATTCACTTGTGTATTAAAGTAGTAAAAAGTTGAGTATTTGGTCTCATATTCATTGCACGCAATGACTACATCAAGCTTGTACACATTAGTTGGATGTATTTGCTGTTTGTGTCACTGATCCAATACCTTTGGATCTCACTGTATCTAATAGTCCAAGAAATATGCTTCAAATGTTGATTTCTTACATTGTGAAATGAATGATATCATGAGAAGTGTTCATTCAGATAAGCAAGAAATTGCTTTTTTTCCTCCATACTATTTATTGAATATCGGTGGAATTATTGGCCGATACCGATATAGCAGTAAATAGCCACTATCAGCAGATAATGTTGGTGAACTGATATATCGTTCAGGCTCCAAACAGAATTGTCTCATTGAGCTCAACACTCCTACAGTATAAATGGTAATACGAGAGCAATGTTTTTGAAACAGCTAAAATCGCAGTAACAGCCTGTTAAATACTAAAATTGTAACAGTCGCTGCCGCCTGCTGGTTGCACTGAGCCACATAAAACTATGGAAGCCCATTCCCACCAGCATTTTTTGGGGTGTCGATAGGCCTACCACAGAGGTAGGCAATCCTGGTCCTGGAGTGCTGCAGGTACATTACATGATCAAGAGTATGTGGACACCTGCTCCTCAAACATCTCAGTCCAAAATCATGGGCATTATCATGGAGTTGGTCCCAACTTTAAAACACATTTCATGAAGCTGCTGAGTGTTGCAACCGAGGACATGCAATTTTTATGCGCTATGCACTTCAGCGGTCTCGTTCTGTGAGCTTGTATGGCCTACCACTTCGCGGCTGAGCAGTTGTTGTTCCTAGACCTTTCAACTTCACAATAACAGCACTTACAGTTGACCCGGTCAGCTCTAGCAAGGCAGAAATTTGACGAACTGACTTGTTCGAAAGGTCTCATCCTATTACAGTGCCACATTGAAAGTCACTGAGCTCTTCAGTAAGGCCATTCTACTGTAAATGTTTGTCTATGTCTGTGTGCTCGAAGTGTCAGCAACAGGTGTGTCTTCACACAATACCTCATAATGACAAAGCGAAAACAGTTTTTTTTATGTTTGCAAATCTATTAAATACAAAAACAGAAATATCTTATTTTTATAAATATTCAGACCCTTTGCTATGATACTCGAAATTGAGCTCATGTGCATCCTGTTTCCATTGATCATCCTTGAGATGTTTCTACAACTTGATTGGAGTCTACCTGTGGTAAGTTCAATTGATTGGATATTATTTGGAAAGGCACACCTGTCTAATAGAAGGTCCCACAGTTGACAGTGTATATCAGAGCAAAAACCAAGCCAGGTCGAGGTAATTGTCCGTAGAGCTCCTAGACAGGATTGTGTTGAGGCACAGATCTGGGGAAGGGTACCAAAACATTTCTGCAGCATTGAAGGTCCCCAAGAACACAGTGGCCTCAATCATTCTTAAATGGAAGAAGTTTGGAACCACCAAGACTCTTTCTAGAGCTGGCCACCCAGCCAAACTGAGTAATTGGGGGAGAAGAACCTTGGTCAGGGAGGTGACCAAGAACCCGATGATCACCCTGACAGAGCTCCAGAGCTCAAGAAGGACAACCATCTCTGCAGCACTCCATCAAATCGGCCTTTAGGGTAGAGTTGCCAGACAAAAGTCACTCCTCAGTAAAAGGCACATGACAGCCGCTTGAAGTTTTCCAAAAGGCACCTAAAGACTCTCAGACCATTAGAAACAAGATTCTGATGAAACCAAGATTGAACTCTTTGGCCTGAATGCCAAGTGTCACATCTGGAGGAAACCTGGCACCATCCCTACGGTGAAGCATGGTGGTGGCAGCATCATGTTGTAGGGATGTTTTTCAGCAGCAGAGACTGGGAGACTAGTCAGGATCGAGGAAAAGATCAACGGAGCAAAGTGCAGAGAGATCCTTGATGAAAACCTGCTCCAGAGCGCTCAGGACCACAGACTGCGGAGAAGGTTCACCTTCCAACAGGACAACGACCCTAAGCACACAGCCAAGACAATGCAGGAGTGGCTTTGGGACAAGTTTCTGAATGTCCTTGAGGGGCCCAGCTACTCAAGGACATTCATCAAGGAATGTATTGATGTCTTCAGTATTATTCTACAATATAGTAAAAAATTAAATAAAAACACTTGAATGAGTAGGTGTTCAAACTTTTGACTGATACTGTACGTACATACATACATACATACAGTATATTTGCAATTCATGGATTCTATTTTAACTGCTCATAAAAGTGGGGTAAATGTGTACATTTTCCTGTTTTAAAAATACATTGTTCAAAACAAGCTGTTTAGTTACTTACTACTCTGCCCCTCAGTGACTACCAGCAGAAGCAGCTCCTCCTCCGTGGGCACACAGGCCATGTGAACAATGCTTCAATAGTTTTCCCACCTATTCGCTATGGGATGGAACTGCCCCAATGAATTCGGAGGATTTCATAGCAGAAATAATAACGGCAAAGTAAATGGACCAATCCTGGGGCACTCAAATGTGTGTCCATTCCGTCAGAACTTCTGGATGTGCTCTAGTCTTCATCACAATGAGTCTCTTGCTTACTTGCCAGACAGCTTAGTTCCACACGTGAGACTAGATCTGCTCTATCAGGTACAGATGGGACTAAACCAAAAAGCTAATTGCTTATTGACTTGTAAATAAATAATCATAACAGTCACGGGAGCCTGGGACCTGATAAACCGGAGGGATACACTAGCTAGAACCTTATCGTGGATCTGGTAGGACAAAAGGTTCTACTGTAGGTGACAAGGCGACGTTGTCTGGACTAAAACAGCATAAAATCAGGTGTATCGTATAGCATGATCAAATTCATTTGCGAGCTACAGTAATGTTGATAAACATTGAGAAATGGTTTGGTAAAAAAAAAAACATTTGGAGAGGGGGTCAAATGAACCAGTTATGGACTTTTGAAAAGCAGCTAGCTGTTAGCTTGCCAGCTAGTTAACGCCCATGCCAATTTCAAGTCTTTCTAAACTAATAGCTAACTAGCTCGGAAACATGAAGTTACTTCAGAAAAAAAGTTGAAATTGATTGGTCTTCCAGGTTGGTTAAATCAAAAACATGAAGTACAGTGTATATATACAGTGCCTTCAGAAAGTATTCAGAGACCTTTCTGAAATCATTGCTTGGTGCTCATAATGAGCTAACCTTTGACCGGACAGACACCAAACAGTGTTGTTGACATACTTGTCTTCCACCCCGGTCGCTCCCAACAGCTCCAGGTCCTTTTCTATGAAGCTGAAGACCTCGGCCAGCCTCTCCTCTCTCTGCTGCAGGGCCGCGCGGGCCTCGTGAAGCCGCCGGTCCACCTCCTCATACTCCTCCACAGTGAAGTGTCTGCAGGCCACCACCAACGTCCGCAAGCCCTTCTGAAGAAGGGGAAGAAAGAGAAACGAGTAGCTGACAGGGACTGGCTTTATATCAAATGAAAACTCACCAGCCAATCACAAATCAAAAACAAATCTCTGTAGATCCTGATGTCTGGATAAATGATCTGTTAAGTTGCAGGATTTATTGATTTTCTGGGGGGGAAAAGTACCACAAGTAATATTTACACTGCTGGAAATAAATACAAATAAAAAACATGTTTTATTTTAAGAGTCAAAAATCAGCCACGAAAGCCAGCTGCACTGGTGCTCTTCAGCACAGACAATAAAAGATGGCATTCAGCGTAGCAGAAATCTGCTGTACATAAGGGCTGGAAATAGTGCCTTGTCTAATATGATGTGATGTGGTATACTCACCAAGGCAAATTCATCTACATGTACTCTTGTTTTGTCAATTTCTCCACTTTTAGTAAAGGGAAGAATGGCGGACTCAGCTCCCTTTGTAAATAGTACTTTCCCCCCTACAGCAATAGATAAAATATATTGCATTGTCATAGTGAGTGTGGGCCAGATATGAAATACAGGGTAGCAGTAACAGTTAGGGAAACTGAACAATGTAACAGGACCAAATCAAAGGTGGGTTACACAATGTAATTAAATCCTAATACAATGTTTATGAATGAGCCATTTGTTTAATATGGAGAGAAATCAGTGTACCTGAGGGTGTCTGTAATATGACACTCATTCTCCTTCGGGTTGCATCAAACTCTAGTACATGGAGTAGTTTATACCTGTGGGACAAGGGAATAATAGGTTTTACATCACTTTCTATGCACAGTACATGTTCATCATGGACATTAAATGTCCGTCTTTTTAACCATAGAAAAATATACTTACTTTTCCGACGTTCCAAATGTTTTTATTTCCATAACTTCTCCATGGCTTCCAATAAAGGTTACCCCCATCCTGCAATTCAATTTTTTCATGTGACATTGCTGACCATAAATACTGTAACATGCAGACTGGTCGCCCATACATAACCCATGACCATAACTGTAATACGCAGACTGTGGTCTGGAATGTGGTGAGCCTCAAACTATTTGTCTCAATAAATGTTCATTTGTCTGAGTGCTTGTATGTCCACAAAGACCTGGAATTTGATTTACCAACAACAGTACAAATGGGTTGAACAGCGAAACATGACAGGTATCCTCCTGGGTACCTTTTAGTGGCTTCCACCAGTGCTTTCTCATCTGGCGAGGAGGCATAGTACTCCATCTGGGAGGAGAAGCCATTAGCGTGGGGGAAGGGATCCCCCGGGCCGTCGCCTGGCTGCTCGTAGCTGATCTGCACTGTGTGGCACAGCGATACTGCCTTCAGGAACAGCAACTCCTCCCGACTCTGAGAGGTGGCAGACAGACGGAGAGCGAGAGAGAGACAGACATGAGAAAAGTACTTAAGAGTCATCAATCCAGTGCGAGGGTCCAAATCCATGAGGACAGTCAATTAATAATTGTTTAACACATGAATGGAAATGCACACCTAACCATGTATATTTAATGAATGCACAGGCAACACATGGATAAATAACGTATTGCAAGTCAATTGGGCGATATGAAAGGTTTTAATGGTGTTTACTAGAGGAGGCACAGATCCGTCAGGCAGGTCATCCGTCATCCCCTCGTGTATAAGCTTTCCATTGATTTCCTGGTATTTGATACCATTGATTGAACATTCACGAAACAGCATCTCATTCTCCGTCAGGGTGCCGGTTTTATCCGTAAACACGTATTCCACCTAGAACACACACACACACACACAGTGGCTGATCATAACACACAAACTCTGCGATGACGTTGAGCATGGGGCGCCATAAACAGTAGTGAAGTGCTTTATGTCCAGACCTGTCCCAGCTCCTCGTTGAGGTCAGACGTGTTGACCTGAGCCATCTGGTCGCTCTCCTCATGATAGAGGTCCAAGTCCCAGCCAATGAAAAACGAGCCCAGGAATTTCTGCATCTCCACAGTGACGTAGAGTGAGATGGGGATGATAAAGTTGTACAGGACCAGAAAGGCCAGGAAATCAGAGATGAACTTCAGGATCTGTCAACAAGGAAGTGGGTGGAAAATAATAAAACGGGGAAATAATAGTGTAGTGTATTGAAGTTAAGACTGATGTAAAATCATTTCTATTCTATTTTTTATGTATAAACAGATAAAAGACCATTCATAAAATAAATCCCCAAATAAAAAGAAATGGAAAACAAAAGTACTCAAATAAATGAGGCAGGAATCAACAAGGCAGAAATAAAAAACAATTCAAAGAGAGGACATAGAAGGCACAGTGTGTGGGTATGTATGTACGGGTGTATATGTGGGGCAGTGCGGGAGTGTTTGAAGATGGGGTGCCTGTGTGTTTTGTGTGATTAGGAAAGTTTGATGAGAAAAGTGAGTGAGTAAGGAAAATTATTGCAAATACCAGAGCCCATGTGTGTCTGCAAGCAGGAGTTGTAACAGGGAGAGTTTTTGCGCAAATATGAGATATACATTTTTTTTTTTTTTAAACAGAGCAGCGCAAACTGGCACTAACCCGAATAGAAAGAGTGGGAGCCCCCGGTGCACAACTGAGCAAGAAGGCCAGCATCCCGGAGTCGCCTCTTCACTATTGACGTTGAGACTGGTGTTTTTTCATGAAGCTGCCAGATGAGGTCTGCTTCTCAAACTAGACACTAATGTACTTGTCCTCTTGCTCAGTTGTGCACTAGGGCATCCCCACTCCTCTTTCTATTCTGGTTAGAGCCAGTTTGCGCTGTTCTTTGAAGTGAGAAGTACACAGCATTGTTCAGTTTCTTGGCAATTTCTCACATGGAGTAGCCTTCATTTCTCAGAACAAGAATAGACTGACGAGTTTCAGAAGAAAGTTCTTTGCTTCTAACCATTTTGAGCCTATAATCAAACCCACAAATGCTGATGATCCAGATACTCAACTAGTTTAAAGAAGGCTAGTTTTATTGTTTCTTTAAATCAGAACAGTTTACAGCTGTGCTAACATAATTGCAAAATGGTTTTCTAATGATCAATTAGCCTTTTAAATTTCTAAACTTGGATTAGCTAACACAACGTGCCATTGGAACACAGGAGTGATGGTTGCTGATAATGGGACTCTGTACGCCTATGTAGATATTCCATTAAAAAAAGAAATCTGTCGTTTCCAGCTACAATAGTAATTTACAAAATTAACAAAGTCTACACTGTATGTCTGATCAATTTGATGTTATTTTAATGGCCAAAAAAATGTGCTTTCCTTTAAAAAACAAGGACATTTCTAAGTGACCCCAATCTTTAGAATGGTAGTGCAGACACACGTTCACACACACACACACACACACACACACACACACACACACACACACACACACACACACACACACACACACACACACACACACACACACACACACACACACACACACACACACACAGGTTGGAGTCATTAAAACTACACATTTCTTGTTAACAAACAAGTCGGTTAGGACATCTACTGTGTGCATGACAAGTAATTTTTCCAACAATTGTTTACAGACAGATCATTTCACTTATAATTCACTGTATCACAATTCCAGTGGGTCAGAAGTTTACATACACTAAGTTGACTGTGCCTTTAAACAGCTTGGAAAATTCCAGAAAATTATGGCATGGCTTTAGAAGCTTGATAGGCTAATTGACATCATTTGAGTCAATTGGAGGTGTACCTGTGGATGTATTTCAAGGCCTACCTTCAAACTCAGTGCCTCTTTGCTTGAGATCATGAGGAAATCAAGAAAGCAAAAATTGTAGACCTCCACAAGTCTGGTTCATCCTTGAGAGCAATTTCCAAATACCTGAAGGTACCACATTAATTTTAGTACGCAAGTATAAACACCATGCGACCACGCAGCCGTCATACCACTCAGGAAGGAGACACATGCTGTCTCCTAGAGATGAACGTACTTTGGTGCAAAATTTGCAAATCAATCCCAGAACAACAGCAAAGGACCTTGTGAAGGTTCTGGAGGAAACAGGTACAAAGTATCTATATCCACAGTAAAAACTAGTCCTATATAGACATAACCTGAAAGGCCGCTCAGTAAGGAAGAAGGCACTGCTCCAAAACCGCCAAACTACGGTTTGCAACTGCACATGGGGACAAAGATCGTTACTTTTCTGATAAATGTCCTCTGGTCTGATGAAACAAAAAATAGAACTGTTTGGCCATAATGACCATCTTTATGTTTGCAGGAAAAAGGGGGAGACTTGCAAGCCGAAGAACACCATCCCAACCATGAAGCACGGGGTGGCAGCATCATGTTGTGGGGGTGCTTTGTTGCAGGAGGGACTGGTGCACTTCACAAAATAGATGGCATCATGAGGAAAAAGAAAATTGTGTGGATATATTGAAGCAACATCTCAAGACATCAGTCAGGAAGTTGTTTGCAAATGGGTCTTCCAAATGGACAATGACCCCAAGCATACCAAAGTTGTATGCTACTCCAATACAAGGACAAAGTCAATGTATTGGAGTAGCCATCACAAAGCCCTGATCTCAATCTTATAGAAAATTTGTGGGCAGAACTGAAAAAGCTGCGAACAAGGAGGCCTACAAACATGACTCAGTCACACCAGCTCTATCAGGAGGAATGGGCCAGAATTCACCCAACTTATTGTGGGAAGCTTGTGGAAGGCTGAAACGTTTGACCCAAGTTAAAGAATGTAAAGGCAATGCTACCAAATACTAATTGAGTGTATTGTAAAGACCCAACGGGAATGTGAAGAAAGAAATAAAAGCTGAAAGAAATCATTCTCTCTACTACTATTCTGATCCTAACGGACCTAAAACAGGGAATTTCTGCTTGGATTAAATGTCAGGAAAAGTGAAAACTAAGTTTAATGTATTTGGCTACGGTGTATGTAAACTTCCGACAACTGTACACACACACACACACACACACACACACACACACACACACACACACACACACACACACACACAGGGGAGAACAAGTATTTGATACACGATTTTGCAGGTTTTCCTACTTACAAAGCATGTAGAGGTCTGTTATTTTTATCATAGGTACACTTCAACTGTGGGAGACGGAATCTAAAACAAAAATCCAGAAAATCACGTATGATTTTTAAGTAATTCATTTGCATTTTATTGCATGATAAGTATTTGATCACCTACCAACCAGTAAGAATTCCAGCTCTCAGACCTGTTAGTTTTTCTTTAAGAAGCCCTCCTGTTCTCCACTCATTACCTGTATTAACTGCACCTGTTTGAACTCGTTACCTGTATAAAAGACACCTGTCCACACACTCAATCATGCAGACTCCAACCTCTCCACACTGGCCAAGACCGGGAGCTGTGTAAGGACATCAGGTATAAAATTGTAGACCTGCACAAGACTGGGATGGGCTACAGGACAATAGGCAAAGCAGCTTGGTGAGAAGGCAACAACTCAACAGTTGTTGCCTTCTCACCAAGCTGCTTTGCCTATTATTAGAATTATTAGAAAATGGAAGAAGTTCAAAATGATGGTCAATCACCCTTGGTCTGGGGCTCCATGCAAGATCTCACCTCGTGGGGCATCAATGATCATGAGGAAGGTGAGGGATCAGCCCAGAACTACACGGCAGGACCTGGGCAATGACCTGAAGAGCGCTGGGACCACAGTCTCAAAGAAAACCATTAGTAACACACTACGTCATGGATTAAAATCCTGCAGCGCACGCAAGGTCCCCCTGCTCAAGCCAGCGCATGTCCAGGCCCGTCTGAAGTTTGCCAAATACCATCTGGATGATCCAGAGGAGGAATGGGAGAAGGTCATGTGGTCTGATGAGACAAAAATAGAGCTTTTTGGTCTAAACTCCACTCGCCGTGTTTGGAGGAAGAAGAAGGATGAGTACAACCCAAAGAACACCATCCCAACCGTGAAGCATTGAGGTGGAAACATCATTCTTTGGGGATGCTTTTCTGCAAAGGGGACAGGACGACTGCACCGTATTGAAGGGAGGATGGATGGATGGGGCCATGTATCGCGAGATCTTGGCCAACAACCTCCTTCCCTCAGTAAGAGCATTGAAGATGGGTCGTGGCTGGGTCTTCCAGCATGACAACGACCCGAAACACATAGCCAGGGCAACTAAGGAGTGGCTCCATAAGCATCTCAAGGTCCTGGAGTGGTCAAGCCAGTCTCCAGACCTGAACCCAATAGAAAATCTTTGGAGGGAGCTGAAAGTCTGTATTGCCCAGCAACAGCCCCGAAACCTGAAGGATCTGGAGAAGGTCTGTATGGAGGAAATCCCTGCTGCAGTGTGTGCAAACCTGGTCAAAAACTACAGGAAACGTATGATCTCTAAAATTGCAAACAAAGGTTTCTGTACCAAATATTAAGTTCTGCTTTTCTGATGTATCAAATACTTATGTCATGCAATAAATAGCTAATTAATTACTTAAAAATCATACAATGTGATTTTCTAGATTTTTGTTTTAGATTTCGTCTCTCACAGTTGAAGTGTACCTATGATAAAAATTACAGACCTCTACATACTTTGTAAGTAGAAAAACCTGCAAAATCAGCAGTGTTTCAAATACTTGTCACACACACACACACACACACACACACACACACACACACACACACACACACACACACACACACACACACACACACACACACACACACACACACACACACACACACACACACACACACGTTCAGGGAAACTAACTCATTTTCTGGTGCACTGCTCAAATCTCCCCTTTCATCAAGGTATGGATATGTAACCTGATACAGCAGTCCTCCGATTTAGCCTAACAGAAGTTGATTTACAAGCAAATGACCTCTACCTGCATTGCTCCGCGCAATGGCCGCCATTATGCCATCAATGACTTGAATGGGGACACCCATTCTACTCATTTTATTTCTACAGCAGCACATGCAGTCAGGAGCGGGAGAAAAAAATGGGTCTTAAATTATTATGTTAGCTATTCAAATGGTTATGACAGTGACCATAGTCATTTGGCTGGTCAATTACCATCATACAAAGGTCCACCTTCACTCATTCACTGCATTATCCACAAAAACAACAAACTATTTGTAAATAAAGAATACGTATCCAAGAATCCTATGAAATCAAAGATCATCAGTTAGAGAGTGATTTACCAGTGTGAATAAAGTGTCTCAGACAGTGACTGACCTGGCTGCTGTTCCTCTCCTGCTCTGTCTTCTGGTTGTAGAAGGGCTCGTCCCACTTCTTCTCAGCCTGCCAGGCGTACTTCAGGATGGTGCTGAGGATGGCCTCAAACAGCAGGATGCCCAGGTAGATGAGCAGAAAGGTGTTCATGGACCTGAGAGACAAACACCAAAAGACACACACTCTCTGATATACTTACTGTAAAGCTGAACCTGAAATCTGAGAAGAAAAAACTCAAGTGTTCAGTGTTGCTGCGCAGAATATCCTAATGCTCACTTCTCCACTGCAGAGCGCTTCTGGGATTTGCACTTGTAGTTCAGGGCCATCTTGGACTCCATCCCAGTGTAAACTGCTACACCTGCAAATCAAGAGTGGAACTTTAGTGAACCATGCATAGACAACAACCAACTGGGCAACTAGGGACAAAAGAGGATAACTGAGGACAGAAAGCAATATGACGACAACAGTGAGAGCAAGAAGCCACTTACCAAAAATTTCTTTGGTATTTTTCAATCTTGCTCCTCGAAGCAGCAGGTTTTCAGGTCCAAGGGGTCTAATGAAGCAGATACAACATAATAACTTTTCTTTCACCAGCAAATGGAAACAATGTGCTATTCAATCCATGTAACCCAGATAAAAATCCAATCAACTAGAATTGCAATCTCACCTTACAATCTCTTCTTCTTGTTGGGTTACTGTTATTCGCCCAACAAACCTGAAAGTAGAGGCATTTCTTCTGAGTGGGGAGAGTTACAGAGTAGCAGAGAAACTGCAACACCCACAATCTCTAAAAAAATACCTCCATTCCGGCCAGTAGAAATGTGAAAAATAATAAGTGGTCCTTTTCAATTATGGCAGTGGGCCTCTTTGCGGTGATTTTCCTTTGTTCCATTCAGAATACATAACAATGATACATACAATTTCAATTCAATGTGTTTAATGCAGTCCTGAATCACTTAACTGAATATATCTATTGTTCCCTGGATGGCAGATAGATGGCAGTATAGCGCAGCTGTTGAACAGAAAGGCCGAAATATAACGTTTGCCGAAATAGAACGCAACTGCCCAGCTACAGCGACCAACACATACCAGTTTGCTACTAGCTAATTTTGCAGTCTGGCGACATGGATCGATTTATTGTGAAAAATAAACGTAAATCTATCGACAATGAAAATGAGAGGGACGAGCTGGAGAACAACGTGACAGCAATGAACGAACAACCACTGGGGAACCAGGAAAATCAGGAAGATAGCTAGCTGCATTACCCAGCCGCAAACGTAGCTCCGGTGCCTAAGAAAAGGATACGGTCGATTCAAGAACACAGAAAGTTCCAAGAGAAATGGACATAGAAGTATTTTTTTGTACTGCATGCTGGGACTAGTTTTGTCTTATTTGCCAGAAGGCAGTCAATTGTTTTAAACGAGCAAATTTAGAGCAACATTTCCAGTCACACCATGCCCACTTTGACAAAACATATCTGCCACAAAGCAACCTGAGAAATAACAAAATAGCCCAACTCTAAGGAAAACAAAAACGATGGACAGATCTAGCACTGTTGCAGAGAGAACGGCAGAGGCAACATATGAGATTGCTTAGATACTCGCAAGAAACAAGAAGGCCTTCACAGACGCGGAGATTCTCAAATATGTTTTTTGGCATTAGACAAAATATTGTATGCTGATTTCACAAACAAGGGAGCTATTTTAAAGCAAATTAAGGGACTGCAACTCTCAGACTCGACCATAACAAGACGCATAGAAGACATCGGCGAGGACAGAGGAAAGCAACTGATTACTGACATGTTCGTGGCGCAGTGTTTTAGTATTGCGCTTGACGAAATCACTGTTTAAGTGACATTGCCCAACTATGTGTTTGGGTCCACTTCACTTCAAAACAAGTCGTTCAGAGAGGAACTTTTGTGTTTCCTTCCCCTTCAGGGACAAACACGAGGAGAGGGTATTCTGAAAGCCCTTGTTACATTTTTAGCCAATAACAATATTGACTGGTCAAATCTGTTATCTGTGTGCACTGACCGCGCCCCAAACATGCGAGGGAAGGAGAAGGGACTCATAGGCCTGATGAAAGAGAGGATATTCCCAAATTAGTTATGTTTCAGTGTATCATTCATCAGGAAGCACTTGTGGCTAAACTCAAAAGAATGACTTACAGAATGTGATGCAGCAAGTCGTGCGCGTGGTGAACATTATTATTGCGAGGGCACGGAATCACCTGCAATTCCGCGAGTTGCTGGAGGAAACCCAGACAGAATACGGTGACTTGATATTTCACAATGAGGTAAGATGGCTGTCTCGTGGCAGAGACATGGAAACATCCCTCCTCCCTCAAATCTGTGAATTTGTTGCAAGCAAGGGGAGAGAGAAGCCAGAGCTGGATGATCCACAGTGGATATTAAAGCTGCCTTTTTTGACTGACATCACCTGAATAGAGTGAATCTCCAGCTCCAAGGTAAAGCTAAAATTCTGGGCAAAATGCTGCGTGTGGTCACAACGTTTCAAAATAAAATCCCCACACTCTTCATGCTTGACAGTTTGTTAATTTCACAAAACTCAGAGCAGTCACCACATCCAACCCAGACATATTGCAACATTTTAGCTATGATGCATTTGTGCGTGTGTTGGAAGAGTTGAAGTTGGAGTTTAAGTCAAGATTCAAGGATATCATGGAGTTTTTCAACTTCATTGAGAACCCATTTTATGTGCCAGTGTCATCTCTGGCCCCAGTCATAACAGTCCTCTGTCCTGACCGTGCAGGAATAGAGAGTGAGAGAGTCGAGCTGCAGGAAAATGACACATTGCAAGGTGAACTAAGATCAGGTGTTACCCTGGAGCCTTGTGTCAGAAACAGCGTATCCACTTCTGAAGCAGTGTGTGCAAAGAGTGACATTTTTTGTCAGCACTTATTAATGTGAAGCAACATTTCAACAATGAACATGTTGAAACAAAAACAGAGAAACAGACTGACCAAAGCACTCCTGGATCGCCTCACACGGATAGCAACAAACTACAGTGGGGCAACAAAAAAAAAATCCAGAAAAATCACATTGTAGGATTTTTAATGAATTTTTTTGCAAATTATGGTGGAAAATAAGTATTTGGTCACCGACAAAACAAGCAAGATTTCTGGCTCTCACAGACCTGTAACAACGTCTTTAAGAGGCTCATCTGTCCTCCACTCGTTACCTGTATTAATGGCACCTGTTTGAACTTGTTATCAGTATAAAAGACACCTGTCCACAACCTCAAACAGTCACACTCCAAACTCTACTATGGCCAAGACCAAGCTGTCAAAGGACACCAGAAACAAAATTGTAGACCTGCCCCTGGCTGGGAAGACTGAATCTGCAATAGGTAAGCAGCTTGGTTTGAATAAATCAACTGTGGGAGCAATTATTAGGAAATGGAAGACATACAAGACCACTGATAATTTCCCTCGATCTGGGGCTCCACGCAAGATCTCACCCCGTGGCGTCAAAATGATCACAAGAACGGTGAGCAAAAATCCCAGAAACACACGGGGGACCTAGTGAATGACCTGCAGAGAGCTGGAACCAAAGTAACAAAGCCTACCATCAGTAACACTCAAATCCTGCAGTGCCAGACGTGTCCCCCTGCTTAAGCCAGTACATGTCCAGGCCCGTCTGAAGTTTGCTAGAGAGCATTTGGATGATCCAGAAGAAGATTGGGAGAATGTCATATGGTCAGATGAAACCAAAATATAACTTTTTGGTAAAAACTCAACTCGTCGTGTTTGGAGGACAAAGAATGCTGAGTTGCATCCAAAGAACACCATACCTACTGTGAAGCATGGGGGTGGAAACATCATGCTTTGGGGATGTTTTTCTGCAAAGGGACGAGGACGACTGATCCGTGTAAAGGAAAGAATGAATGGGGCCATGTATCGTGATATTTTGAGTGAAAACCTCCTTCCATCAGCAAGGGCATTGAAGATGAAACGTGGCTGGGTCTTTCAGCATGACAATAATCCCAAACACACCGCCCGGGCAACGAAGGACTGGCTTCGTAAGAAGCATTTCAAGGTCCTGGAGTGGCCTAGCCAGTCTCCAGATCCCAACCCCATAGAAAATCTTTGGAGGGAGTTGAAAGTCCGTGTTGCCCAGCAACAGCCCCAAAACATCACTGCTCTAGAGGAGATCTGCATGGAGGAATGGGACAAAATACCAGCAACAGTGTGTGAAAACCTTGTGAAGACTTACAGAAAATGTTTGATCTCTGTCATTGCCAATAAAGGGTATATAACAAAGTATTGAGATAAACTTTTGTTATTGACCAAATACTTATTTTCCACCATAATTTGCAAATAAATTCATTAAAAATCCTACGATGTGATTTTCTGGATTAAAAAATAAATAAATTGTCTGTCATAGTTGAAGTGTACCTATGATGAAAATTACAGGCCTCTCATCTTTTTAAGTGGGAGAACTTGCACAATTGGTGGCTGACTAAATACTTTTTTGCCCCACTGTATATATTTAGAATGAATTCATTCAAGGAGCATAAGGGACATTTTCGCTCATCCAACTACTGAGGTTACCCTTGATATGGGTCATATACATGTGATGTAGCCTATTTGATGTGTGTATGTATACATTTGTGATGCGCTGGGCTTCAAATCAATTGCATGTGCTCTATTACTCTGAATTTGCTCTCAATTTATAATTGATAATATTGAAAGAAAAAGTACACCAAATTAAAGATCTGTGCAGCCCTCTGAATGATTGTCTCAACTCAAAGTGGCCCCCTTACAAAAAATAGTGAGTAACACTGCTTTATGAGGACAGTGAAAGGAGAGCTCAGCGTTCTGACTGGCCAGTAAGAGCAAGGTCTTCTGTTCTGGACTGTAGCTGTGACTGTACCGTACCTATAAAGATCTGCATCTGGCTGCTGACACTCCACCACAGCATGTAGGGCCTCTAGCCTGGACACCGACTGAGACACCAATGTCTCTGGCACAGAGTAATGAGTCTACAAGACCAAAGAGAGAGTCGGGATATCTTTATGGAAAGGGACAAAGATAGCACTTTTATAGAATATAAATAAAAACATTTGCAATGAGACAGCGAGCCTAGACGACAAAGAAATAGCCTGGTACATTGTAATGATTTACCAATGAATGTAGCTCAATAGTGCCGTACAAATTGCAACCGTTCCACAGCTCCAGCCTCTGTCAACTGTTTGACAGGTTGAAGGCCACGAGGCTTGTTAGGTTTCCATTTATAATTGAACTGAACCACTCCATGACTGCTTGAGTGGCAAAATCCAATCTGGTGGCTAAAGGAGTCTGTCCGCATGCTTTCCAGCAGCAACGGTCTGTGCATATATTATGATGACATTTTGTGACATTTTCGGGTGTTGGTGCACACAAACATTTTAATGGAGGTAAGCTGAAGTCGGTAGTAAGAGGTCTATGGCCCTTCGTCGGTGCTTGGTCAACAGTAGGGATTCTTCAATGAAGTGTTTTATTGAATCATTCTCATGCAAATTTTTGCACTTGAGAAATACTGCACCAAAACATATTGTGTTAGATGTAAAATTGCGTGACTATGATGTAATCTGCAAAAATATCAAAATCAATGACACATTTCTTGAGTTATCTAAGATTAATATAGACTATTATGTGGCAGGGACTGGCTACGGTGTCTCAAGATGGACAAACAGTATTATTTAAGCTTTTTTTGTTTTTAAGGGAGTATGCGAGCACACTCGTTCGCTTAGCAGAGTTTGACTAGGCGCCAGGCGAACAGAAGCATGCTGACGCCTTTACCCATGTGCAACGTTTTGTTGCTCTAACCCACACAGTGAGAAAGCTAGTCCATCCCCCATTGGATTCTAATGTCATTACTGTAACACAAACAGCCATAAAAGACAAGTAGCTGGCACAGAAAGATGACAGAGGCTGCACTCCTGAGATTGCACAAGAAAGAATACATTGCAGTTGTCAAAAAATATATATTCTGTTTGTGGCAATATACTCTTCAAACGTCAAATTTCCAGAGTGGGCTCCCTGATACTTTTAATGATATGACCAATTTATTAAAAGAAGAAAAAATGATGAAGAAGTTATAGGGCAGAATCATTTTGATTAGAAGCAGATAATTAGATATTGCCTCTGGCAAAAACACGATATCGCGATAGAATGCATAAGTACTAGTTCAGGGAAATGAAAGGATGGAGACAGGCCATGAAAAGAGCAGTTTGTCCTCCCCCTATGAGAGGGGAAAGCTAATCCTTTTAGGGGATCATCCTTTTAGGGCTCAGAGAGAACAAAAGCGAGAGCGGGGAAAGAAGATTAAAAGCCCAACCTTCAGATTAGTCTCTCCGTCCAGGCTGGTTGTGGTGATGTGACACGTCCCCTCGGCTCGGTCCGATGATAAGAGGACCAAGTCCACTGGGAATGTCTCATCTTTGGCCACCCGGACTATATCCCCCACCTGAGTAGACAGCACAGAAAGACAGGTCACAACAGATGAATGAGAAGCAAAACTCCCCCATGAAATCCATGACCTCAGAATCCAATATTTTCTAAAGGACAGTGTAATTCAATAGTAAATGCCACCATGCACTGTTTTTTTTTTTTAAAGTACAGTTTTTCCCCGTGTGAAAACTGATACATTCCAACTGCAGAACTGTTTAAACAATAAACTAAAACAGCCCTTGAATACACTTCTGGAATCTTCTGGCAGTTTAATGTACGATTTATTTTACCTTCAAAATGAATTATCCAAATAAACGAAAGATTAGTGCTAATCTTTCCCTTTCAAGATGATTCGATATGTATCTAGATAGATGGGCTCCGATACGATACAGGAACAATACATTTTAGTTTGAAACAATTCAGTGCGATTCGGTTTGATTAGAGAACGAATCGATGCGATACACTAACATTTGTTGCAAAACACATTCATTTTCTATACTAAATCCAAATCTGCTGCTGATGGAACTCATGAGCTGGATCTGTCTGAGCCGACTTCTCTGTGTGTGTGTGTGTGTGTGTGTGTGTGTGTGTGTGTGTGTGTGTGTGTGTGTGTGTGTGTGTGTGTGTGTGTGTGTGTGTGTGTGTGTGTGTGTGTGTGTGTTTTATCGCCCTCCAGGTCCCCTCGGAGAGTTCATCAATGAGCTTGATGCCTTGATAAGCTCCTTTCCTGAGGACGGTTCACCTCTCACAGTTCTGGGCGACTTTAACCTCCCCACGTCTACCTTTGACTCATTCCTCTCTGCCTCCTTCTTTCCACTCCTCTCCTCTTTTGACCTCACCCTCTCACCTTCCCCCCCTACTCACAAGGCAGGCAATACGCTCGACCTCATCTTTACTAGATGCTGTTCTTCCACTAACCCCATTGCAACTCCCCTCCAAGTCGCCGACCACTACCTTGTATCCTTTTCCCTCTCGCTCTCATCCAACACTTCCCACACTGCCCCTAATCGGATGGTATCGCGCCGTCCCAACCTTCGCTCTCTCTCCCCCGCTACTCTCTCCTCTTCCATCCTATCATCTCTTCCCTCTGCTCAAACCTTCTCCAACCTATCTCCTGATTCTGCCTCCTCAACCCTCCTCTCCTCCCTTTCTGCATCCTTTGACTCTCTATGTCCCCTATCCTCCAGGCCGGCTCGGTCCTCCCCTCCCGCTCCGTGGCTCGACGACTCATTGCGAGCTCACAGAACAGGGCTCCGGGCAGCAGAGCGGAAATGGAGGAAAACTCGCCTCCCTGCGGACCTGGCATCCTTTCACTCCCTCCTCTCTACATTTTCCTCCTCTGTCTCTGCAGCTAAAGCCACTTTCTACCACTCTAAATTCCAAGCATCTGCCTCTAACCCTAGGAAGCTCTTTGCCACCTTCTCCTCCCTCCTGAATCCCCCCTCCTCCCTCTCTGCAGATGACTTCGTCAACCATTTTGAAAAGAAGGTTGACGACATCCGATCCTCGTTTGCTAAGTCAAACGACACCGCTGGTTCTGCTCACACTGCCCTACCCTGTGCTCTGACCTCTTTCTCCCTCTCTCTCCAGATGAAATCTCGTGTCTTGTGACGGCCGGCCGCCCAACAACCTGCCCGCTTGACCCTATCCCCTCCTCTCTTCTCCAGACCATTTCCGGAGACCTTCTCCCTTACCTCACCTCGCTCATCAACTCATCCCTGACCGCTGGCTACGTCCCTTCTGTCTTCAAGAGAGCGAGAGTTGCACCCCTTCTGAAAAAACCTACACTCGATCCCTCCGATGTCATCAACTACAGACCAGTATCCCTTCTTTCTTTTCTCTCCAAAACTCTTGAACGTGCCTTCCTTGGCCAGCTCTCCCGCTATCTCTCTCAGAATGACCTTCTTGATCCAAATCAGTCAGGTTTCAAGAATAGTCATTCAACTGAGACTGCTCTTCTCTGTATCACGGAGGCGCTCCGCACTGCTAAAGCTAACTCTCTCTCCTCTGCTCTCATCCTTCTAGACCTATCGGCTGCCTTCGATACTGTGAACCATCAGATCCTCCTCTCCACCCTCTCCGAGTTGGGCATCTCCGGCGCGGCCCACGCTTGGATTGCGTCCTACCTGACAGGTCGCTCCTACCAGGTGGCGTGGCGAGAATCTGTCTCCTCACCACGCGCTCTCACCACTGGTGTCCCCAGGGCTCTGTTCTAGGCCCTCTCCTATTCTCGCTATACACCAAGTCACTTGGCTCTGTCATAACCTCACATGGTCTCTCCTATCATTGCTATGCAGACGACACACAATTAATCTTCTCCTTTCCCCTTCTGATGACCAGGTGGCGAATCGCATCTCTGCATGTCTGGCAGACATATCAGTGTGGATGACGGATCACCACCTCAAGCTGAACCTCGGCAAGACGGAGCTGCTCTTCCTCCCGGGGAAGGACTGCCCGTTCCATGATCTCGCCATCACGGTTGACAACTCCATTGTGTCCTCCTCCCAGAGCGCTAAGAACCTTGGCGTGATCCTGGACAACACCCTGTCGTTCTCAACTAACATCAAGGCGGTGGCCCGTTCCTGTAGGTTCATGCTCTACAACATCCGCAGAGTACGACCCTGCCTCACACAGGAAGCGGCGCAGGTCCTAATCCAGGCACTTGTCATCTCCCGTCTGGATTACTGCAACTCGCTGTTGGCTGGGCTCCCTGCCTGTGCCATTAAACCCCTACAACTCATCCAGAACGCCGCAGCCCGTCTGGTGTTCAACCTTCCCAAGTTCTCTCATTGTCACCCCGCTCCTCCGCTCTCTCCACTGGCTTCCAGTTGAAGCTCGCATCCGCTACAAGACCATGGTGCTTGCCTACGGAGCTGTGAGGGGAACGGCACCTCAGTACCTCCAGGCTCTGATCAGGCCCTACACCCAAACAAGGGCACTGCGTTCATCCACCTCTGGCCTGCTCGCCTCCCTACCACTGAGGAAGTACAGTTCCCGCTCAGCCCAGTCAAAACTGTTCGCTGCTCTGGCCCCCAATGGTGGAACAAACTCCCCACGACGCCAGGACAGCGGAGTCAATCACCACCTTCCGGAGACACCTGAAACCCCACCTCTTTAAGGAATACCTAGGATAGGTTAAAGTAATCCTTCTCACCCCCCCCCCCTTAAAAGATTTAGATGCACTATTGTAAAGTGGCTGTTCCACTGGATGTCATAAGGTGAATGCACCAATTTGTAAGTCGCTCTGGATAAGAGCGTCTGCTAAATGACTTAAATGTAAATGTAAATGTGTGTGTGTGTGTAAATGATGTATGTCTTTGGTGCATGCACTATGTAGGCACCGGAGCTGAAGGGAGACTAGGCATCTACCACCCCACTACCATTATCAGATTACAGGGGGCAATGTAGCCTTTGTACCCACAGTTTGGTTCTGCAATACTTGTCACCCACTAATTAACTTGTCATTTTTGCACATTAAGTGTTTTAGCTAGAAATGTATCAATATTTATTGTTTACAAAATAGCTATGCAACTGCCAATGAATATATAGCATAATATTGGATTACACCCTCTCTTAAAATCGAATGGTCTTGAAGTTTGGAAGCTTTTAATGGAGTGATCTTCTCCTCTCGCTTCGGGCCATGCAGTGTGCCTCGCAAAAGAGATTGGTGTCCTCGTTATGAAATTATCAACTTCACCCTGTATATCTAAAAATGACCATAATCATTGATTGTTTAAAGCAAAATTACCAAAACTATTTGCTGATAGTGAACCTGAACAATCAAAATCAAATCTATTTTAAGCCCCGTTCAGCAGGTACAGTATAGCCAGATGAGTTATGTCTCCGGTAGCTTACTTTTATTCCGGTAAAACACATAACAATAACCTAGACAATTAGAAAGGTTGTCACTCAATTAATAAAGCCTAATATCAGGTGTACCGTGCATTGGTAAGCGTGCAAAGCTGGGCACAGTGAGCAGTTTGACTAGGCTGCTGATATTGCCTGGGGTTGTTCGTCATGCAAAATGACTTGTAGATCAATTACTGTCAACACAGTTACATGCAATTCGACAATGAAGAGGAGAGGACGCATCAGTTGTCACAAAAGATGAGGTAGAAAATGTAACGGGAAGAAAAAAAGTGTGACCCGGCAAATTCGTAAAGTTTGAATCTATTTTTCTGACTGATTTTGGATCCGCGGACCGATGCACTTGCATCTTAAACATTTGAAATCGGGGAATAGTTGGCTAGCTACATCTGGCTAACATTTGTTAATTGGGAACAAATGCTCTTATTCAATAACTACCTGGTGAGTAGATAACCAACATTTAGGCAAATAATGTAGCAACTGAGACTTGTCTGTGGGGGGGTACCTTGTTTTCACATTCCTGGCCAATTGGTTTACTGACAAATCTTTAACACAGTGGTACAAAGCACCAGCCAAAAGTGGGAGTTATATGAAATATAACCATTTGTGTGACATCCGTGTGTGGGTGTAAGGTTTGCTAAGTGTTAGGATGGTGTGCTGTACAAGGAAGGACTCATTATGACAGTGAGGTGACTCACTCGTATGTTCTTTGAGCGAGTCTGCACAAGGCTGCCACTACGAACCACAAACACAGGCGCCCCGTTCACCTCGTTGTCCGCCTTGTGCCTCAGCCAGTCCTCATAGCCCTGAGTGGTGGGGGGAGGGAAGGAAAGAAGGGATGAGATTAGACTAGGGCTGCCCAACCCTCTTCCTGGAGATCTACCGTCCTGTGGGTTTTCAGTCCAACCCTAATTTAACACACCTGATTCTACATATATTAGCTGCTCAACAGGACCTTAACTAGCTGAATCCGATAGGCTAAATTAGGGTTGGGCTGAAAACCTACAGGACAGTAGATCTCCGGGAAGAAGGTTGGGCAGCCCTGCTCTAGACATTCTGACATCTAGACAAAGTATATATGATAAGCAGCCATATTTAATTTTCTGAATATACGGTTGATGTTTTAGAAAAAGAGGAATTATACATGTTAATACTCTCACCTGTTTGATGGCAGTTACTGTGATGACAAAGAACAGAGGAAGTCCGCTGGTGACAGGGGAAGTGGGGGTATCTATCATTAGCTGGAAAATAAAGAGATTATGTCAAAGGAAACAACAGCTGGCAATAATGTGGTTTCCTCATATAACCTGAAAACACTATGACCAATTCATAAGCTGATGCCATCTATCGCAGAAAATGCATAATGAATAAGTATAATGAATTAACAGATGTAGAATTGGACACAGTAGTGGCCATAGAAAGCTTCAGAATATCTGAAGAAACTGTGTGGTCTCTGTGTAGCCTGATACATACTGAAGGTTAGCTGTTTGGGACCTCCAGGCGCAGTATGCTCAAGAGCACACAGCAATTGTTGGTTACTGCCCACTAAATAGAACTGAGTCACGTCACACAGGCCAGCAACAATTAGAAACATGGTCGACTGGGTGCTGAGGAAAGCCCTTACCTGGACCAGGAATATGATGAGAAAATAAAAATTGGCTATTCTTCTGAACTGTTCAAACAGATTCTTGGGAACAAAATTCCAAACGGTGTACTAAAGAGAGGGGAGGGGAGAACAAACGTCAGAGTGTGAGTGGTCTGACACTGAAATTAAGTGGTTGAGTAACTTGAACATTTGTTGACACTTGACACAAAAGCTAGGGACTCAACAACGCGGCCTTACCTTGGATGATATGATTCTGTTGTCTGCAAACCGCTGAGGGACATAATGGCCATGTTGAGGGAAGCGGTTTGCAATGTAAACCGTTCTGGTATCACTTTGATGGGGAGGGTCAAAGCCCTGGAGGAGAGAGAGAAGAGAGGGTAAGCAACAGGTCAAACTTATACAACTTACTCAGAACCAATATGGACAACTTTTACATAGAAACTGCATGGTCAGAAAAATTACAGCCCAATTTTGAAGAGCACCGTGTCTGTAAGTCTATATTTAAGACATGTTGAATGCAAACACTACTTTGCACTCTGATTATCTGTCAGAAACACTAGATTACACCATGATTATAGTCTGTAGCCAGTGATCAAGCATTGTACTGAACAAAATATATTTGACCGAATTAGCATAATTCTACAGCTGCACCATTGAGAGCATCTTGACTGGCTGCATCAAGGCACCCAACCACAAGGTGCTACAGAGGGTGGTGAGTACAGACCAGTACATCACTCGGGCCGAGCTGCCATCCAAGACCTTTACACCAGGCGGTGTCAGAGGAAGGCCCAAAAACTGTCAAAGACTCCAGCCACCCAAACCATGCTACCGCTCTGCTACCGCTCTGCTACCGCACAGCAAGCGGTACCTGTGCACCAAGCCGGGAACCAACAGGACCCTGAACAGCTTCTAAGACAACTAAAGAAGACTAGCTATTTAGCAATCAAATGGCTACCTGCACTAACTCTCTTGCACACACATTGGACTCTACCCATGCACCATGCACTTACATCCCAACACACACACACACACACACACACACACACACACACACACAACTTACCACACACACACACGCATACTGACACACACGCATACTGTTGGAAAAGGATTTCACTGTTAGTCTACACCTGTTGCTTACAAAGCATGTGACAAATACAATTTGAATTGATTTGAAATGAGCCTATTCAAGTCAATGACACTTCTCTCGTGGGCTGGTCAATAACTTCCTTATTGCAGGGAACTGAAAGGAAAAAAAACCTAGAATTCTAATCCTAGAATGCTATAGGCTAACCGTATCTTAAAATTACATTTCTGTGCACAATTTTCAAAAGAGTAAATTAATCTGGGTCACATGATGGGGAATAATAATGAAGACAACAGAGTGTGTGTGTACATTGCTCATGAGTATTGAGAATGAGTGAGCCACGTCACCAATGCCAGACATCAACACATGCATTCAATTACTGTCCCAGCACGCCCTCAATGGGCTTGTGTGTTTGCACAACACTCTCACACACTGCACTCCCCACCTTGGCCATGTTCACTGCACCCAGGCAAAAGCTCTCATCTAATGATCTGCCTGTGCTGCTAAGCCCCAAGCACATTTAAAAGCAGTCTTAGTCCTCCTTGGCGATCAAACATCATCATCATCTGTGGTCACTAGTTTGAATCATAGGCTATGTGTACAGAATGTGCTGCAGTGGGGAATGGCAGAGGAGAGAAGCCAACAATATTACAAAGAGTACAGTTATATTTTCACCAGGCAGGCATGTTGACAGAGTTTCTGGAAATTATTGTGTAACTAGTATCAGTGTCAATATGGCTCTCTGGGCCAGGGAATGAGTGACTTTTGACACTTATTTGGCACAACAGACCAGGTGACAAGTTATTTCATGCTCTAACAAAGCCTACAACTCCCATGATATATTGAGGGAAACCCCAGAGCCTAGCTACATAGAGGGGATAATGAATGAGGAGCTGCTATAAATCAAACAGGGTAAATCCATTTGAATTCAATCACTTTTTGACAACACCCCTTTCGATTTGAATGAAACCTACCATACATATTTGCCCATTTTACATCTAAGGGTTTTTGGGTTGTGCCCGCCATCGGTTGAGACACAACATGCTCTTGAATACAGGGTGGGTGTCATGTTTTGGCTAATAAATGTACTAAAATTGAAGCAAAATACAAAAATCGAATTTCAAAAATGGTAACAAAAAGATGGAGGTCTACACGGAGAATGTTGACGAATGGGAATATCTGTTGTTTTTAAAATATACTGTCAATCCTCCATAGGAAACCTATTGAAATCATATAAATAATAGAATAGGCATGACCATATAAATTTGACATTCAACGCGGGTGGACCGGCGGCCATCTTTGTTGTAGTAATTAAAAGGTGAACATTTAATTTATAAATGTTTTATACGTTTCATTTTTTTATACCCCAGATAAACATACACACAAGAACATCAATTTACAGATGAACACAAACAGTGACTACACCTCATCTGCCCAGACCTGCATGCTCACACCCCCATCCCTAGTGCCTGCAATATATTTTACCACATGGCCTTAAATTGTACCAATTTGTTTTTCTTTGGTTGCCCATGCTATTTCAATATGTGCATAATAACTACTTAGATTTTTCCATTGTGTAAAAATGGCAGATTTCCACATTCTTACCTATCATATGAAAAGCATTTTCTGACTTAAATAACACTCCCTTAAGGATGCTTGTAATATGTATCTTAAGTCGCATGTATTTGTATATGTATTTTATATCTACATTTGTCAATCCAAAATTGCTTTTTAATTGTGTAATGGAAATACATTTATGTCCTGTTACCAAGTAATTTACGGTTTCTATGTCTTTAGTTTTCCATATGGACCAATTTAGCTGTGAATTCTGAAAAGATATCCAAGGATTGTTCCATATGGTTGTGTTTTTAGGGAGTGATATTGATTCTTATAGAATAGATATAATTTTATTGCATATTGTTAGCATTTAACTATGAAGTTGTTAATGTTCTTAGCTTTATCCTTTGAAAATAGACAGAAATATTCTGGGGATGAGCATGCATTCTTCAATATGTACCCATTTTTCCTCTTTAGTGCATTTAACTATATGTCCCATGTAAAAGCCTTGGGTAGCAAGTTGATACAATTCCAAGTCTGGAAGGTTAAAACCACCCTCAGACTACGTAGATTTGAAACTTTATTTTTTATTCTATGAATTTTATATGCCCATACAATATGTTATGACCGATCATACTTTTTTTAAAGAATGTCTTCACTGGTATTTTTGTGCTCCATTTTTTGCTTAGCTTCCTGTCTTTTAAGTTTGGTGTGGGTTTTTTCTTTTGTTTGCCTGTTCTTGGGAAAAGTTTGTGCGCGCTCATGGTGTTTTAAGTCCCACTTGTTGCTCGTCAACGTTCAGTGGACACCCCCCATGAGTGTCTTTCAGAACCCCTCCTAATACCCCACCGTTTTCGTTTTGGTTGTTGTCAGTGACTTTGTTAGTTCCCCCTTCCTTTCTTATTGGGGAACGTTTCACCACTAAGGATTGCTGTAGATTGTGATTTTTCCCCTATTGCCAGTAGTCACCCCCCTCCCCATATATATATTTCTGTATATTTTTTTGTGAAGGGGGGGCAGGTAGCCTAGTGGTTAGAGTGTTGGGCCAGTAACCAAAGGTTGGTTAAATTGAATCCCTGAGCTGACAAGGTAAAAATCTGTTGTTCTGCCCCTGAACAAAGCAGTTAACTCACCTAGACCGTCATTGTAAATAAGAATGTGTTCTTAAATGACTTGCCTAGTTAAATAAAAGGTTAAATATATATTTTTGAATGATTTTAGAGTATTCATATTGGTCAGGTATAAATCAAGAGATCTGCAAATA
The DNA here is from genome assembly GCF_023373465.1 of Oncorhynchus keta. Lineage (NCBI taxonomy): Eukaryota > Metazoa > Chordata > Actinopteri > Salmoniformes > Salmonidae > Oncorhynchus > Oncorhynchus keta. The sequence goes on along the minus strand of NC_068446.1, from coordinate 22,102,072 downwards.
AGTTTTAGTTTATATTCATGTTTACCAATACTGATACCTGTTACGTTTGGGTCCTGTCTAATTCTTTCTGCAACCGGTTCAATGGCCAGTGCAAACCGGAAGGGGGAGAGGGCACACCCCTGTCTTGTGCCCCTTTCTAAAGCGAGAGCCGTTCCTCAGGGAGAATTTCATCAGAATACATTATTTGTGTATGTTTTTGCTTTAGGACATTTATAATCATTTGTATAAAATGTATTATTTCCATTGGAAAGTTGAAAGCTTTCAAAGTTTTGAATAAAACAAAAGGTCATTCAAGACGGTCAAAAAAAATGTGGCATCGGACATTGATCTATATCCAGTTTCTTTGCATATTGTATTAAACTGAAACATGTTCTTGTATTTGTTTGTAAGTGTCTAGTTTTAATAAACCCTGTTTGATATGTATCAAGTCTGGTAAGACTTTAGCCATTTTATTGCTTAAGCTTTTTTTATTATTTTGTCACAATGTATTAAAATGTTGGTCTATAATCAGCAGGGGACTGGTTTTAATATAACTTAAATAAACTGCTTGATGTTGTTATGTGTAAATAGGGGCACAACGTTGTTCCAAAATCTGGAATAGAATTCTAATCGGAAAGCCATCCATTCCGGGTGCTTTTCTCCGTGTGAATGTTTTAACAGTATATAATATATTTTTTTTGGGGGTGATCTTGGTTTTTAGTGATTCTTTGTCTACTGATAATTGCTAAAGGGTTGTTGAGTCTAAGAAGGCTATAGGATCTGTCCTCCTGTTTAATTCTGATTTACATACATTTTTTCATAAAGCTTTCACAATTGTTATGAATTGCATTGGTTCTAATACCCGCATTTGTATCTTTTGAAATTATAACTGGCTTAGTGTGTATTTGTTTTGTGAAAGCGGCAAGATATTCACCAGGGGTCAGCTTTTCTCGGTTCTGTACCTTCTCCAAATTCTGTCACTCAGTGTATTTTCTACTGCTGTAATTAAGAATGATACCGTTAATAAAGCATGCATTTTTAATCCAAAAAAATGTTACATCCATTTTAGGGAAAACAATGTAGTTAATTCTTGAATAGGTTTTCTTACTTTGAGAAAATAAATAATAGTATTTTGTAGTTGGGATTAGTAATCCAGGTGTCCTGTAAATTATTTGTAGAGATGACATTTTTCAGCCTCTTTGGACACTCTCTAAATGTGCCTATTTTAATACTAAGTCTGTCAATCTTATTGAGGGTATGATTTAGGTCAACTGATAAAATAATAGTTCCTGTCTGGATTTGATATAATTTACTGTATATTAAGTACATTTGGAAAGTCTGCAGACCCCTTGCCTGTTCCACATTTTGTTCATTACAGCCTCATTCTATAATGGATTATATTGTTTTCCCAATCCTCCCTCAATCTACACACAATACCCCATAATGTTTGCAAATGTATAAGGAAAAAAACTAAAATATCACATTTACATAAGTACTCAAACCCTTTACTCAGTACTTTATTAATGCACCTTTGGCAGCGATTACAGGCTTGTGTCTTATTGGGTATGATACAAGCTTAGCACACCTGTATTTGGATAGTTTTTCCCCTTCTTCTCTGCAGATCCTCCCAGGCTCTGTCAGGTTGGATGGGGAGCATTGCTGCACAGCTATTTTCAGGTCTCGCCAGATATGTTAGATCGGGTTCAAGTCCGGGCTCTGGCTAGGCCATTCAAGGACATTGAGACATGTCCTGAAGCTACTCCTGCATTGTCTTGGCTGTGCGCTTAGGGTTTTTGTCCTGTTGGAAGGTGAACCTTCGCCCCAGTCTGAGGTCCTGAGCGCTCTGGAGCAGGTTTTCATCAAAGTTCTGTCTTTACTTTGCTTCATTCATCTTTCCTTTGACCCAGACTAGCATCCCAGTCACAGCAGCTGAAAAACATCCCCATAGCACGATGCACCAACATGCTTCACCATATGAATGGTGCCAAGTTTCCTCCCATACGTGACGCTTGGCATTCAGGCCATAGAGTTCAATCTTGGTTTCATCAGACCAGAAAATCTTGTTTCTCATGGTCTGAGAGTCCTTTAAATGCCTTTTGGCAAACTCCAAGTGAGCTTTCATCTGCCTTCTGAGGAACGGCTTTCGTCTGGCCACTACCAAAAAGTCCTGATTGGTGGAGTGCTGCAGAGATTGTTATCCTTCTGGAAGGTTCTACCATCTCCACAGAGGAACTCTGGAGCTCTGTCAGAGTGACCATAGGGTCCCTGGCCAAGGCCCTTCTCCCCCAATTGCTCAGTTTGGCCGGGCAGCCAGCTCTAGGAAGAGTCTTAGTGGTTCCAAACTTATTCCTTCTAAGAATGATGGAGGCGACTGTGTTCTTGGGGACCTTCAATGCTGCAGAAATGTTTTGGTACCCTTCCCGGATCTGTGCCTCGACACAATCCTATTCCTTCGACCTCTTAGCTTGGATTTTGCTCTGACTTGCACTGTCAACTGTGGGACCTTATATAGACAGGTCTGCCCCTTTACAAATCAATTGAATTTACCACAAGTGGACTCCGAATCAAGATGTAGAAACATCAAGGATGATTAATGGAAACATCATAGCATCATAGTCTCATGGCAAAGGGTATGAATACTTATGTAAATAAGGTATTTCTGTGAATTTTTTAGATATCTATATATATACAAAAAATAATCTAAAAACCTGTTTTCACGGAGTCATTATGGGGTATTGTGTGTAGATTGAGGATTTGAAATTGTATTTAATCCATTTTAGAATAAGGCTGTAACGTAGTCGTGGGTGAACAGGGAGTACAGAGGGAACTGAGCACGCACCCCTGAGGGGCTCCAGTGTTGAGGATCAACGTGGCAGATGTGTTGCTAAAATAATAATAGGTGAATATTGCACAATCCAGGTGTGCAAAGTTATAGACTTACAGCTGTAATCGATGCCATGAGGTGTGTCTAACATGTATTGACGCAGACAGCTGAATACTTATGTAATGACTATATTTTTGTTATTTAATTGTGATCTAAAAATCCATTTTAATGCCACTTTGTAATAAAATGTGAAGAAATACCTGGAAGTTGCATACTACGTCACATCTGTGCAGATATGTGCAACACGTTATTGCTCTCTCTCGCTCTGTTGGGGGTGCATGATGTGCGAGGGGCACTCAAGATGGTGGCGTGAGAGGGTGTAACATTTCTAGCTGAGGAACAATTTTAGGGTTCTCTCAGTTTATAGTTTTAGACTACGGTTGCAAATTAGTTTTTTCACAAAAAAATGATATCTAGCCATACAATGTAGCTAATTTGAATACTTTTGTAATTAATCAAACCATTGAAGTATATTTTTCACGATTTCCAATGAACAAGCTAGCTATTCGAAAAGTTTTGGCGTATGTAGTTAAGTTAGCCTGCTATCGTCTTCATAGCTCGTAGCATGGAATCAGGACATGACCAAACTGTTGCTGAGGTAATGGATGTTGAAACTTCCAAGGAGAAAAGAGGCATTGTTGAAACTCACTCATATGCTTGCAGTGTAATAAAGGGGGATGAATGTAATTCATACCCAAATACCCCAACCAAGGAGCAACTTCCAAAGAAGCTGAGAAGTGAACCATCAATGAGCCAGCTACAGGACAACACCGTCCGCATCCTCGCGGCTAAAATCAAAGAGAGTGCAGATGACATCATGAATTTGGTGAAAAAGAACACTATCAGTATCGTTAACCTGAAGAAATCGATTGATTTCAATGCTGAGTAAGTAACAACTCTGAAGCAGCAGAACGCAACATTGAAAATTCAGGTTGCAAAGCAGGAGAAGAAACTCACTGAAATGGAGTCATAGGTAAACAAGAACACGGTATGGTCGGAGATGGAATATTTTCGAATTTATGGAATAGCAGAAAAATCTGACGAGAACATCAAAGCAAGAGTGAAGGACATTTGCAGGGCAATGGTCCCGGAGGAAGAACGAAATGTTGTTGCAGGTTCTCTGGATGTAGTGCACCGCCTGGGTAGGCTGAGAGATGGGGAAAACAACCAGCCACCACGACCAGTGATCATGAGATTCATCTCCAGAACAGCGAGGGATTCGACATGGAAAAGTGCAAAGAAAAATGACCATTTAAAGAACAACCTGAGGTTCAAGGAGCATCTGACAGCATTTGACAAAGAAGCTCTGAATCGTCTGTGGCCGATGATTGAGAGAGCAAGGAAGGAAGGGAAAAGTGCATACTTTGCAGGAGCCAAGGCTTTTGTTAATGGAAGGGAAATTCCCGCTGACGACTAGCTTGTTGACTGCTGGATTTATCAAGTGAGTTGTGCAGGACTGAGTTTTATTTGCATCTGATAAAACTTGATATTTCTTGAGGAAAGAGCATTGTTTATGTGAGTGAAACTATATATTTTCTTTATGGGCAGGGAAATTCGCACGGGCACTTAATGTTAGCTTGATGGCTATTTGTTTTACCAATCTATGGTACAATGTTATTTGCAATTGTATAAATATTATATACAATATTTGCATGGTGCAAAGGACTGTTTTTATTTGCAACTAGTAAGAACTTAAGAACCCGATTCATGTGAACAAGTTTAATATTTTTCATATAGTCAATGTGATAGTAAATGTCCATTTCTGTTTTTTCTATTAATGCCAGGGGAATCTGTAATATTTTGAAAAGGAAAACTTTATTTTTGTATTGTATGGGTAAGAGTACAGACTTTTATTTCATTCAAGAAACTCATGCCTGTCCCACAGATACTGCATTTTGGAAGTGTCAATGGGGGAATGACGTTTGGTACTAATCGGTCAGCAGGTGTCGCTATTTTAAAAGGCAACTTTAAGGGTCATGTATTGAGTCATGAAGCAGATAATACAGGGAGATGGATTATACTATTGGTAGATGTCAACCACATTCAATTCATTGTTGTAAATACTTATGCTTCCAATAACAAGTCAAGTAACTGCATTTTATTTATAGACATTGAGAGGAAAATAAAGTAAAATGATGTCTAAATTTCCACTGGGGTGGAGATTTTAATACAGATTTTAATACAGTATTACGTGATAATTTAGATAGATGGCCTCCTAAGGATAGCAGTTATGTTTGTGAGATAAGGAATATATGTCTAAGGTTAGGTGTTCTAGATATTTGGAGTCATAAGAACCCAGATAAGATTATGTTTACATGGAGTACCAAAGATGTATCTATACAATCCCGTATTGATTTCTGGCTGATATCTGAAGATATGGCTGACAAGGTTCATACGGTCTCGATTGAACCATCGATTTTAACAGACCACAAAGGGATCTCAATAAAGATAAATATGCATGGTTTGTCAACAAAAAAAGTTAGTAAAGGTTACTGGAAAATGAGCAAGACTTTACTAGAGAATGAAGTATTTAAGAAGGAAGTAGCAGGAATTATTGATAAATACTGGAATTGTGCCTCTGTTATGAATACATTTGGAAGTTACTGGGAGCTAATGAACTTTTATATAAGGCTTTTGGCTATTTCAATGGGGATAGAAATTGCTCGTGCCAAGAAAGAGAAAGAATATGATATCATAAAAGGGAATAATGGATTATACTAAAAAACTGAACTAACTAATCAGGAATTACTGGAGCTATCATCATTACAAATGCAGTTAGACTATCTATGAGGAAAAGGCCCGGGGAGCGTTTGTAAGATCAAGACAAAAATGGATGGAAGAGGGAGAGAAAAATACAAAATATTTCTTTAATTTAGAAAAAAAGGGCAGATGAAAAGACATCCATATGTAAATTCATGATTAATATAATAATACTCCCAATGAAAATCCAAAAGAAATCTCTCAGCATGTTGCCCAGTTTCATCAGAATCTGTATACATCAACCCAGTCAACTTCTAATGTGGATATTTTATTAGACAATGTAGCAAACATTGCTAAGAAGATAGATAATGATTTCATGGATTTTTTGATGAGAAGTTATCTGATTTTGAGATAAAATACTGTATTAAAAGCCTTAAGGACAATATGTCCCCTTCGAAATGATGGTTTCTAAGCGAGTTTTATAAAACATGCAATGATAAATTGATTCCTTCCATTCTTGCTATGTTTCAAGAATCAATAGAAAAATGGGAGTTACCGGCTTCCTTAAAGCAAGGTGTAATTACTTTGATTCCCAAACCTAATAAGGATACTCTTTATATAGACAACTGGAGACCCATTAGCCTGTTGAATAATGATGGGAAATTATTTGCCCTTGTATTTGCTAAGAGGTTGAAACAAGGCTTGCACCATACAATTGATGAAGAACAATCTGGTTTTATGCATGGTCGACACATTAGTAATAACATCAGGTTGATCTTAGATATGATTGACTATAATGACCTCATCCTTGATGATAGTTTTCTTATGTTTGTTGATTTTTATAAAGCTTTTGACACTGTAGAACATGAGTTTATGTTCAAAGCAATACTTTTTTTGCGTTTGGTGACTTTTTTTGAAAGCAGTCCAAACTTTATATAGCGGTTGTACTAGCTCTGTAAATGAGCTCATAGGACATCCCAAAGATTTGATATTGGCCGTGGAATTAGGCAGGGCTGCCCAATCATTTTATTGGTTACCCAAATTATGGCTCTTCATATCAAGAAAGGGAATTTGCAAGGTGTTTCAGCACTTGGCAATGAATTTAAACGATGTCAACTGACTGATGATACCACCATATTCTTAAGAAACAGAAATGGGGTTTCTAAAGCAGTTTCCTTTATTGAAGACTTCTCCTAGTTTCGGGTTTGAAAATTTATATCAATAAGTCAGTCTTATTTCCACTCAAGGATTGTGTTTTACAGGAAGTATATGGTATCCCAATTTAAGATAAGGTTACTTATCTTGGAATTGTTATATGGAAGGATGAAAAACAAAGATAAGGAAAATACTTCCCTAAGTAATTATTTGACTCTGTTAGTGGTTTAGAATTTTTTGCTTTGATGTAATAAAATCCCAGTAAAGTTGGCCAAATTCCATAAGCAGGCAATTTTAGCTTGGATGTTAGCGTATAAACACAATTTTCTACTCACAGATAATTTATATGGGACAACAAAGATATACGATTTAAAAATAATTATATATTTTTTGTAACTGGTTTGAGAATTGTAATTTAAAATGTTACATACGATAAATTCTGTGAAACATGTTTTGGAAAGATTCAACATGAATATTGACGATAAATGTGATTTCTGTGGAATGGAGAAAGAGACCATTTTGCATTTATTTTTTGCCTGTATTTATAGTAGAATTATTCGGGACTGACATACAGAATTTTGTTCCAAAAAAAATAGGACCGGTTGTACTATTTAATGGTTTTGATATAATGCTTTATTTCAGAAATGTTTACATAAAAATGTAGTATATTTAATTCAACTGCTAATAATACTAGGTACATTTCAAATTCACAAAGCAAATGGTCTATAAATGAATTTTAAAATTATTTTATAAATGAATATAAAGAATATTGCATTACTTTAACTAAAATGAAAAACAAAAAGGCAATTAAAACTTGTATTATTAATGAATATGATTTGTTTGTTTAGGATTCCTGGCAATGTAAATAGTTTGTATGTATGCTTGTTTGCATGTGACTATTCCTCTTTTGTTTGTTGATATTTGTTTTTTAAAAGTATTATTTTTTAAATGGTGCATGTGTGCCTCTTGCTAGCAGTCACTCAAATAGCAAGGAGCTGAAGCTCAATAGTTTAACTTGAATTGGTGGGGGACATTTTTTTTAAAGTGGTGCTGTACAGCTTCCAGAAAATCGCTAATTGAGGTAAAACAGTAATTCTACTAATAGATTATGCATCTATAAACTACACATTGACACATCCAGCCCAAAGCGGGAGATTTTTAAAAAATACTTAGTTGTCGCCAAAGTTCCATATCATGTATTTAATAACTACCAGCTAGCTATCTTTAAGTGGAAATGACAGCATTTTAATTACTTTTAAGATATTTAACAATCATAATATCAGTCAAAAATATCAAATTCCCAGTTTAGGCTACAAACAGAGTTTTTTTTTTTTTTTTTTAAAGGTAATATTTGCCAAAATGTTTGCTGCCTCCACCCATTCGGGATGCACCGTTTCAATTACTCAGTATTTTTACAAAAACAGACAAATGTAACTACGGCTGGGAATGTCAATACAATCAAACTAGCAAGGGCAAAGATCATAAGTCAGTCATAACGTGGCTAATAGGCTAGCATATATATTTATGTATACAAGCTAAAAACACAGAGCCTAACGTTGCCAGCTAGCTATCTGCTCGGAGGATGCCATGTCATTGGAGGAGTGGGTGACTGACCCAACTTTTTCGCCCTCATATCGTTTTTTAGGGGCTACTGCTAGAGATGCAGGTGTTATTTGGTTAGCTAGCAAGAAATGTGAATCGCTGAACTTGAATGACTGTTATCCAGTTAGCACATCTCTTGCACTCGTAAATTCACTGGCTATCTACTCAGATTTCTGAGCACTCGTCTCATTGTGCATGAGCGCAGAATAACTGATGAATTTACGAACACACGCTGAATATTACCGGTGTCAGTAAACTTCAGCAAAACAGTTATACCAAATGTTGTTGCCTGCAGCACAGTTAGTCACTAAAGCTCTACATAACATGTAAACTGGCTCTGCTAGAGCGAGTAAAATTGTCAGTGAGGTTCTCTCTCATTTGAGTCTGGAAGTAGCTAGCAATCTAGCCAGTTAGCTTGGTCCTTGAATTCTGTTTTAGGAACACTTGGCGCAACCATACTCCTCAACCAGAGCGTCCAGTGTCAATAGTGCAGTGTACGCTCTGAATTTACGAATGCAGGGCACACTAACACATAGGAGGCAATTTACAAATGGATCCTTAGTTGTCAATCAAATGTACTTGTCATCGATTAGCAGGCAAGTTCCCATTCATTCGTCAAAACGTGGGTTGGGACAAGCATGCATTGGCAGGCAAGCTGCAGAAGGACGAGCAGGCCCCATAGTTTATAAGGAAAAACTCCGGGCCCCAGGGGGGAAAAACAATTGTCCCATCACTCTGGGACCTATGGTGCCACCAGTCTGCTCGTAGTTGTCAGTTATCGTCAGGTACAGTGCATTCAGAAAGTATTCAGACCCCTTGACTTTTACCACATTTTGTTAAGTTACAGCCTTATTCTAAAATTGATAAAATTAATTGTTTTCCTCATCAACCGACACACAATACATCATGATGACAAAACAGGTTTTTAATGCTCAGACCCTTTGCCATGAGACTTGAAATTGAGTTCAGGTGAATGCTGTTTCCATTGATCATACTTGAGATGTTTCTACAACTTGATTGGAGTCCACCTGTGGTAAATTCAATTAATTGGACATGATTTGGAAAGGTACACACCTGTCTATATAAAGGTCCCACAGTTGACAGTGCATGTCTGAGCAAAAACCAAGCCATGAGGTTGAAGCAATTGTATGTAGTGCTCAGAGACAGGATTGTGTCGAGGTACAGATCTGGGGAAGGTTACCAAAACATTTCTGCAGAATTGAAGGTCCCCAAAAACACAGTGGCCTCCATTATGCTTAAATGGAAGACAATTAGAATAACCAAGACTCTTCCTAAAGCTGAGGATTCAGGAGAAATGGGCCTTGGTCAGGGATGTGACCAAGAACCTGATGGTCACTGACAGATCTCCAGAGTTCCTCTGTAGAGATGGGTGAACCTTCTAGAAGGACAACCATCTCTGCAGTACTCCACCAATCCGGCCTTCTCGGTAAAATGGCCAGATGGAAGCCACTCAAAAGGCATAGGACAGCCCGCTTGGAGTTTGCCAAAAGGCACCTAAAGACTCTCAGACCATGAGAAACAAGATTCTCTGGTCTGATGAAAATAAGATTGAACTCTTTGGCCTGAATGCCAAGCGTCACGTCTGAAAGAAACCTGGCACCATCCCTACGGCGAAGTGTGGTGGTGGTGGCAGCATCATGCTGTGGAGATGTTTATCAGCGGCAGAGACTGGGAGTCTGGTCAGGCTCAAGGGAATGATGAACGGAGCAAAGTAGAGATCCTTGATCCAGAGCCCTCATGACCTCAGACTGGGGCCAAGGTTCACCTTCCAACAGGACAACTACCCTAAGCACACAGCCAAGACAACGCAGGAATGGCTTCGGGGCAAGTATTAGTGTCTTTGAGAGGCCCAGCCAGAGCACGGACTTGAACCCAATCGAACATCTCTGGAGAGACCTGAACCTGTGCAGCAACGCTTTTTGCTGTGCAGCAAGGGAAAAGGGTCTAATTACTTTCAGAATGCACTGTAGGTGGATGATCAGGGCTTTACTCAGGAAGGTTTCTTGGGCTACTTTGTGTCAAGTGGGTAGCGATGTGCAGCCTGTTAAACTCAGACATCATAGTCTAACTTCATGGAGAAAGTTGTTGCCCAAACCTATCATGGTGCTTCTGTAATGGAATGTGGCTGCTATTTGTATTTACAGCTAAATCCCCTCCTGTTCCCTGATTTCTAAGAGGTGATTACCCTTCCAATCCACTACCATTTTCATTTCGCTCCTCACATGTATTCTCTCATCCACTGGCACATTGACGGTTTCCTCTCCAAGCACTGAGTAGGCCTGTCAATTCCCATTACTATATGTAGAGTCAATCACATTACACAAATTATTTAACTCCTTGCTTGGACTAACTCATTATTAGCCCTGGTCTAAATGTGTGTTATTGTTGTCTTCCCAGTCAAATCCGGTCCTGCCCTCAGTGGAAGAGTTGACCTCTTCTCCAACACCATCTATGATGAGCCTGTCCTGCACTGAAGCCTACAGTATATACACACCTCAACTAAAGTCAAGCCTCTGAACACCTCAACTCATCCTATCACTGCTGTAATCCCGTCCCAACACTGTAACCCTCTCATTCCCAATAATATTGTAATATAAATGTGTTATTCTTTAGGTAACAAAAGTGAAACACGCTTTGTCGTCTGCACCTATACGTGGGTCTCCCATCCTCAATTTGTTCATATCCAACTAGCGTCTAATTGTCCAAATAAACGGCTGCGTTCAGTGTATTGCAATAGAATTTTCACAAATGCCTTTGTCATTCCCAAACATTCTATGACTTTATGAATGACCATATAAGTGCTTGCGTGTCAAATGTACAAAACTTCATTCGTCCTGGGCTGGGGGTGTATTATGAACAGATTTAATAACAGTTCCACTTTAAGATGAATACACTAATTGTAAGTAACGTTAACGTCTGCTAAATTACTCAAAAGTAGCTAATTATAGTTAGCTAGTTTAGTATAACGTTAACTGGCCAAAAGCTTAGCTCATCGTGCATAACAGAACAGCCAACTTGCTAGATCCATTCTAACGCAACTCAAATGTATAAGTGAGCCCTGGTTGGATTAATGCAGTAGCTAACAACTAGCCCTACTCATCTTTGGTAAATAAACAAGCCAGCTAGCTCAGCGGCGAACTTACACAGGCAGTTGATCGGATTCTTAACTCTTCAAAGCAACTCGGTAGCTAAATCATATTGTTTAATGTGCATCGTCTTTCTCAATAGCAAAATCGACTTGCTATCGGATATTTCTAGCTAGTTAACGAGTATTTCTAGCTCGTTAACGAGGATACTTTACTTACCAGCTGTTGCCGAATCCACCGTAGTAGCATCCTTGCCAAATGTCATCCAAAGTAGCCAGCAAGGTGGCTAGCTAGCTATTCCCGTAAACCCTTCCCAAACCATAAATATTTCCTTTTACAGACAGATATTGTGTTCGTTACACAAAACATCCAGGCTGTGTGATTATGTGATCAAACATGATCTCTAACATTACGTGGAAGTAATTATGTCCCTATTAATGTGACGGCTGCAAAGTCTGTCTCGTCCATAGAGAATGATAGAGGCCTCTAGTGGCCAAAAGTCCGGTTTGGCATGGGCAGCGCCATTAAGGGCTTCCATTTTTTTTTAATGTAGTCAACTGGGTGGGACTCCTGGTGACCCTGTTGGAGTCATATCCCACTCCTTCATCAGGTGTGATCAGCCAGTTGTGAAGAACATTTAGTACTTCAAAATGTGACCCACCACCTCGATTGGATCCTATATAGCAGCATTTGAAATTGTGTTTTTTACATTGGATAAAAGTAGACACAGAACTAGAAAATTGTATATTAATGGGAAAGTAATTCTGCTTGGAAAGTTGCTAAAAGTTTGACAAAATGGCCTGGTAATGTTTTGGTACACCTACTGGCGAGCTCTTTGTCTACACCATTCAGCATCGTTCACACCCTCTTAAGCCTTAGCCCCACTAGTCTCTTTAAGGATTCACAGTAGTAAACAACCAAAGATTTCAAGACTAAATGGTGATGGTAGTAAAAATACACTATCTAATCCAGACCTATATTCTAATCTGATTTTGGTGCAGGCTTTGTTCTTCACATTAGTCTCTGCTAAGCACACTATCAAATAGAATCAAGGTTTACTTGTCACGTGCACAGGATACAGAAAATGTAAACGGCATAGTTAAATTCTTACTTTCATAGTGGAGTCTTTTGTTTCGACATATAGCTAGCTAGCCAAACAATGAACCATAATCCCAACTCTAACGCTGGGTTGAAAACAACTGGGAACTCAGGAAAAAATGCCTCCGACTGTGGGGAAAAATGTACTTGAATGGTCATCCAACTCAGTATTCCAACTCGGGGAAACTTTCTAGAGCTCTGACTTTCTGATCTGAAGATCAATGACATCATGATTCGACATTGCATTTTTCCAAATTCCCAGTTTTCAACGCTGCAATACTACCATGCATGAATCTGCAAGTAGCTAAAGCTAAACAACTAGGTTAAATTTTAGCTAGCAACACAAATGGCTTTATGAGACTACACAGATCATACACATAATGTTAGCTTGCGAACCAGCTAGTCATTTGCGTTGATAGCTATCTAATGTTGAACCTAGTTGTTTAGCTTTAACTACCTGCATGGTAGTATTGCAGCGTTGGAAACAACTTGCTTTAATAACTTACAATGAAAAATGCCTTTCTGACTAAATTAGAAACTTATATCTGAAAATGAAAATGCAACTTTTTCAGTTCCTCATATCTTTAAAAAAAAAGCAGTGGTAGAAAAGATTATCCACACATACTGAGCAGCTCATGTTAAAGACAGATAGATACAAGGCAGACTAACCCAAACTCCTATATTGGCATGTCCAGCCCATCCATTTGTTAATCAAATCATGGCTAGCGGTAAGGGTCCTGTGTTTTTCCCTGGCTAAATCAACTAGTCTTGTACCTTAATAATTGTATTTCTATTAACGGGGGGGATTCAAATGCCTCTCCTGTGAAGTAGTGATGTGCAACATACACCTAGCTTCTTGAAACAGGTCACATGCTGTCAGACGCTAACACCGCACAGATGCAAAGATGAGTCCTCTGTCTATCTCTATGGTCTTGCGTCTCCTGTCCCACATCCTTTGTGGACCCCAGGAAGAGTAGCTGCTGCATGTGTGGAATGCCCTTTAGGTCTTTGCGTGTCAAAAATGACATGTCAACGCTTATGACCAATCATGATCTGAATGACTGCACGTCACAATACTTTTTTTTTTTTTTTTACATCGTTTTTACACATTGATTACACTATCACTCATATTTCATGTCAGTGATGCAATGATGCTGGTAAAATTGTTGCACAACTGCCTTTGCCGCACAAGGGAGATACACACTTCCTAGCAACATGACCTCATCTGTTGCATTAGTGATAGTTATGCACCACGTTCACATGCTAGTCAGAACTATGAAACTCAGAAATGTACGACTTGCTAACTGGTTGTAGTTGTACATGTGCCGAGTTGAACGAATTAGCAAATCGAACGTTTCCGAGTTACCGAGTAGCATGTGAATGCAAATGCCGCGTTAAAAACAACGGATCTCGGAAATCTGAATTCAAACGACAATTTGTTCAATAGGAAAAACAGTTTAGTACTTTCTGACCTTAAGATCAATGATGTCATGATTTGACCTCGTTTATTTCCAGAGTTCCCAGTTGTCTTGAAAGCACCATAACTATAGCCAGGGGTCATCCAAAGAACCCCTATTTTTATAAGACAGTTTTGTATTTGATTGAAGATTGTCAGACTTGGTCTGGTCAAGCCATGCTTACAAGTTTATCTTGCGGCAACATGGCTAGGTAGCTGGGAAGCTTATTGCTAAGAATATCAAATTATTGCAGCTTCTGGTCATTGTTTTCAGGCTGGTTGCATTGACTTGGTTGTCCTTCTGGAAGGTTCCCCAGAAATTGCTGAAACATCTGAATCAAAGCTATTTGTGAGTGACTTTGTTATTCTGAAAACTGAATTCAACATAGTAGGTAGACTGCTTACATCCAGTTAACAAGCTGTTATCACTGACAAAATGCTTGATTTATTCTGTATTTTGACCGGCCCGGTTCCACAAGGGGGCTTAGCCCTCTCATTCACTTGTGCCCCACAGTATTAGTTTTGTCACTATATAACATTTAAAAAGTAATGCTTGAGTGAAAGGTTGCCACAAAATGTGTATCTCCACCGCTCTGTCAGCACAATGGACAGAGCGTGCTACGGTATGTGTATGGGGGCTAGGGAAAGCAACCCATACAGGAAAGTAATATATTGCAATATACAGTGCCTTCGGAAAGTATTCAGACCCTTGACGTTTTCCACATTTTGTTATGTTACAGCCTTATTCTAAAATGGCTTAATTAAAAACATATATCTTTAGTGAAAAGTTTTTGGGACATTTTTGCAAATGCATTAAAATATAACTTATTTATATAGGTGTTGACCCTTTGCTATTAGACTTGAAATTGAGTCCAGGTGCATTCGGTTTCCATTGATCATCCTTGAGATGTTTCTTTAACTTGATTGGAGTCCATCTGTGGCAAATTCAATTAATTGGACATGCTTTGGAAAGGCACACGTAGGTAATATAAGGTCCCGCAGTTGACAGTGCATGTCAGATCAAAAACCAAGCTACGAGGTTGACGGAATTGTCCGTAGAGCTCAGACAGGATTGTGTCGAGGCACAGATCTGTGGAAGGGTACCAAAACATTTTGGCGGCATTGAAGGTCCCAAAGAATACAGTGGCCTCAGTCATTCATAAATGGAAGAAGTTTGGAACCAACATAGATGGCCGCCCGGCCAAACTGAACAATTGGTGAAGGGTCTTGGTCAGGGAGGTGACCAAGAACCCAATGGTCACTCTGACAGAGCTCCAGAGTTCCTCTGTGGAGATGGTTGTCCTTCTGGAAGGTTCACCCATCTTTGCAGCATTCCACCAATCAGGCCTTCATGGTGGAATGGCCTGGCGGAAGCCGCTCCTCAGTAAAAGGTACATGACAGCCTGCTTGGAGTTTGCCAAAAGGCACCTAAAGACTCAGAACATGAGAGAAGATTCTCTGGTCTGATGAAACTAAGATTGAACTCTTTGGCCTGAATGCCAAGCGTCACGTCTGGATGAAACCAGGCACTGCTCATCACCTGGCCAATACCTTCCCTATGGTGAAGCGTGGTGGCAGCATCATGCTGTGGAGATGTTTTTAGCGGCAGGAACTGGGAGGATCAAGGCAAAGATGAACGGTGCAAAGTACAGAGATCCTCGATAACTTGCTCCAGTGCGCTCAGGACCTCAGACTGGAGTGAAGGTTCAACTTCCAACAGGACCATGCCCCAGGACTACCTGACATGATGACTCCTTGCTGTCCCCAGTCCACCTGGCCATGCTGCTGCTCCAGTTTCAACTGTTCTGCCTTACTATTATTCGACCATGCTGGTCATTTATGAACATTTGAACATCTTGTCCATGTTCTGTTATAATCTCCACCCGGCACAGCCAGAAGAGGACGGGCCACCCCACATATGCTCTCTCTAATTCTCTCTTTCTTTCTCTCTCTCGGAGGACCTGAGCCCTAGGACCGTGCCCCAGGACTACCTGACATGATGACTCCTTGCTGTCCCCGGTCCACCTGACTGTGCTGCTGCTCCAGTTTCAACTGTTCTGCCTTACTATTATTCGACCATGCTGGTCATTTATGAACATTTGAACATCTTGGCCATGTTCTGTTATAATCTCCACCTGGCACAGCCAGAAGAGGACTGGCCACCCCACATAGCCTGGTTCCTCTCTAGGTTTCTTCCTAGGTTTTGGCCTTTCTAGGGAGTTTTTCCTAGCCACCGTGCTTCTACACCTGCATTGCTTGCTGTTTGGGGTTTTAGGCTGGGTTTCTGTACAGCACTTTGAGATATCAGCTGATGTACGAAGGGCTATATAAATAAATTTGATTTGAATTTGATTTGACAACGACCCTAAGCACACAACCACGACAATGCAGGAGTGTCTTCGGACAAGTCTCTGAATATCCTTGAGTGGCACTGCCAGAGCCCTGACTTGAACCTGATCAAACATCTCTGAAGAGACCTGAAAATGGCTGTGCAGCAACGCTCCCCATCCAACTTGCCAGAGCTTTAGAGGATCTGCAGAGAAGAATGGGAGAACTCCGCAAACACAGGTGTGCCAAGCTTTTAGCGTCATACCAAGAAAAGACAATGCTGTTATCGCTGCCAAAGGTTGCTGCAACAAAGTACTGAGTAAAGGGTCTGAGTACTTATGTAAATATCATATTTCAGTTGAATTGTAATACATTTTCCAAAATGTCTTAACCTGTTTTTGCTTTGTCCTTATCGGGAATTGTGTGTAGATTTGTGAGGGGGGGACTATTTATTTAATACATTTTAGAATAAGGCTAACGTAACAAAATGTGGATAGAGTCAAGGGGCCTGAATACTTTCCGAATGCACTGTAGGTGTGCACCAACATGATCAAAAGTAATTGCACACCTGCTCATTAACCCCCCTGCTATAACAGCCTCCACTCTTCTGGGAAGGCTTTCCACTAGATGTTGGAACATTGCTGCAGGGACTTGCTTCCATTAAGCCACAAGGGCATTAGTGAGGTCGAGCACTGATGTTGGGCGTTCAATTAATCCCTAAGGTGTTTGATGGGGTTGAGGTCAGGGTTCTGACCTAGCCTGAACCATGAAAAACAGCCCTAGACCATTATTCCTCCTTCACCAAACTTTACCGTTGGCAATATGCATTCAGGCAGGTAGCGTTTTCCTGGCATCTGCCAAACCCAGATTTGTCCGTGGGACTGCCCGATGGTAAAATGTGATTCATCACTCCAAAGAATGCATTTCCAGTGCTGGAAAAAGTACCCAATTGTCATACTTGAGTAAAAGTATAGATGCCTTTTCTAATAGAAAGTTTCTTGACTAACTATTTGGCTCTAAATATACTTAAGTAGTAAAAGTAAATTAATTACAAATTCCTTATATTAAGCAAAGCAGACGGCACCATTGTCTTGCTTTAAACATTTACGGATAGCCAGGGGCACACTCAGACATCATTTACAAAGATTCATTTGTGTTTAGTGAGTCATATGAGGCACTTGGGATGACCAGGGATGTTCTCTTGATAAGTGTGTGAATTGGACCATTTTCCTGTCCTGCTAAGCATTCCAAATGTAACGAGTACTTTTGGGTGTCAGGTAAAAAGTACATACTTTTCTTTAGGAAAGTAGTGAAGTAAAAGTTGTCAAATTTTAAATAGTAAAGTGCCCCCAGTACTTAAGTACTTTACACTGCGCCACAGTCTAATGACGGCAAGCTTTACACTACTCCAGCCAATGCATAGTAATCGTAGCCTTGTGTGCGGCTGCTCGGCCAAGGAAAATCAATTTCATGAATCTCCCGATGAACAGTTCTTGGGGTGACATTGCATCCAGAGGCAGTTTGGAACTCTGTAGTGAGCACCCTGGGCCTCAACCCCGCCCTGTGCAATTGGGTCCTGGACTTTCTGACGGGCCGCCCACAAGTGGTGAAGGTAGGAAACAACGTCTCCACCTCGCTGACCCTCAACACTGGGGCCCCACAAGGGTCCCTGCTCAGCCCCCTGCTGTACTCCCTGTTCACCCATGACTGCCTTGCATGCCTCCAACTCCGTCATCAAGTTTGCAGACGACACAACAGTAGTGGGCTTGATTACCAACAACGACAAGACGGCCTACAGGGAGGAGGTAAGGGCACTCGTAGTGTGGTGTCAGGAAAACAACCTCTCACTCAACATCAACAAAACAAAGGATGATTGTGGACTTCAGTAAACAGCAGAGGGAGCCCCCCCATCCACATCAAAGGGACCGCAGTGGAGGAAGTGGAAAGTTAAGTTCTTCGGAATACACATAAATGACAAACTGAAATGGTCCACTCGCACAGACAGTGTGGTGAAGGCACAACAGCGCCTCTTCAACCTCAGGAGGCTGAATAAATGTGTCAGTCAGGGTTTTGGGTGACAAACTAACTTTTACAGATCCACAATCAAGAGCATCCTGTCGGGCCGTATCGCAGCCTGGTACTGCACCTGCACCGCCCACAACCGCAGGGCTCTCCAGAGGGTGGTGCGGTCTGCACATCGCATCACTGGGGGCAATCTAACTGCCCTCCATGACACCTATAGCACCCTATGTCATAGGAAGACAAAAAAGCTCATCAAAGACAACCACCCAAGTCACTGCCTGTTCATACCGCTACCATCCAGCAGGCGAGCTCAGTACAGGTGCATCAAAGCTGGGACCGAGAAGCTGTTCAGTCTATCTCAAGGCCATCCGACTCTTAAACAGCAATCACTAACTCAGAGGCTGCTGCCTACATGGTAACCCAATCACTGCCACTTTAACAAATGGATCACTAGTCCCTTTAAAAGATGCCACTTTAAATAATGCCACTTTTACTGTTTACATATCTTACATTACTCATATCATATGAATGTACTGTATTATGCCATATATTGCACCTTGCCTATGCCGCTTGGCCATAGCTCATCCCTATATTATGTACATATTCTCATTCACCCCTTTTTTAGATTTGTGTGTATTAGGTAGTTGAGGAATTGTTAGATATTACTACACTGTTGGAACCAGAAGCGCAGGCCTTTCACTACACTCTCATTAACATCTGCTAATCATGTGTATATGACCAATAGAATTTGATTTGAGTGTTGCAACCGAGAACAGACGACTTACATGTTATGCGCTTCAGCACTCGATGGTCCCATTTTCTGAGCTTGTGTGGCCTACTGATAGAGGAATTCTAAATTCCTTTATGTTTTAATTGCCAAAACCAATTTCGCACTCGTTTCCAATTCATTAATGAGGTGTAAGTTCATTAATTATGCATGAAGTAGATCGAGACCAGTCTTAAAAGCCAGGTAAGAGCGTTTCATTCCAGAGAGTACTAAATGCTTACACACATTTCCACAGGTTATAAACTGAACATGACATCATCAGTTTCCCACCCTCTCTCCGATTCTCACAAGAACCCATTGTTTTAGGTCTGGAACATCTCCCAGACATTTCTTATCTGTCTGAAAAGCCATAGCATCACTCCCCCTTTTCACTTCCCAAGAGACACAGACAATTAATTCGTTCTGCTTACATTTTCAGTAACAGCTTAACCAATAACTTTTACTTTTCATACCATAACATAATAGTATTAGAATAAATGGTTCTAATCAATAATGTATACATAATTAATCATTTCAATCATAATTTCCTCTAACAATCCTCCCTTTGATCAAATATTATACATTCAAACCTACATCTAGTTTACATTTAATCATAAAAAATAAAAGTATAAACGAACTTAACTAACCTTTTTATAGAGGTTTATCAGATTCTTCACACATCATTAATCAAATCTGACCTTAACTCCAACTGGTTTTAAACCTACATCAGAATCATAACTCCTCCTTCCGGATTTTCGTCACGACCTTCATTAAAAAAACAGTTTAATCATGGAAACAAATTACAATCTAATTCCCCTTCATCTCAACACTAGCCTCATCAAACATAAATTCCCCACAAATGACAGATCCAGATTCGTCCACTTCCTCTGTAGACATGCCTTCAGTCCTCCACAGGTCAGAACCTGGAATCGGCCCATAACGCACCATCTGTAGTGTCATTGATCTCTCCAGAGTCCTGGAAACAAGGCCTCGCACACAGGGAATTAGACAACAGCCGCATAAATTTAAAACAGTCATGTATGGTGGATGCCGTCCATAACACAGTGATTATAACATTTTTCCATTTTCCAAACGTATTATCAAACCAATTAGTCAGGGAAGTATTCACCCCAGAGTTTTCTGCCAACCCGTGAGCCAGGGTGGTCAAACCAGCTGAGGCTTCGGGCACTGATTCGTCCGGAGCTGTGCTACTCGGGATGTAAGACATGGTCCTGATTACCACGCCCACTTCCCCCTTTTATCTAATGCAATTCTATTCTGTCAGGTCTTCCAGGTGGTTGCTTCAGTCTGTTCTACAAAACCTTTAATAACACTTCTGGTAACTATAATTAATCCAGTCTACATTCTTATTTGAGAGTAGACCACCAGAAAATGCTTGACTCCAATCCTGCTAATATCTGATTTCTTGCCTTGAACTCATCCGGCACACCTCGCGGAACCCCAATGTTATCAATATATTGTCTGTCGTCAAAAGACCCAGATGGAGCTTCTCTTCTCTCTCGTTTGTCTGACTTCATGTCTTGGTGTTGTATGAGTGTAAAAGGCATTCCTAACCAGTCCAATCAGTCGGCAATACTGGCCACAAACTCATTCCCCCGCACAACCACCAGATGTCGCTCTGGCCCACTTCAACATATTGAAATCCCCAGAGTTCACCCAGCCTGTCAAATCAGACATGGTCTCGTCAGTGGTAATATTCCTTTACCCTGGATGATTACACTGGGAATAGCCGTTGTTTTAGAGGGATTGGTGGAACTTCGGCCAATCATATTCTCCTTATTGACTCTAACTTCTGCCACCTGGAACGGTACCATAGTATCAGTTGAAAACTGGTCGAAGCCCACATACCATAACCCGAGGTCCTGAGTATTGACCACCTTAATGTTAATTCGCACCTTTATACAATACTTCCTCTGCTCGGGAACACAGTCCAAAACGCCAACCCTTACTATACTCCACCTGGTCCCAAATTGAGTGTATGGGTTTACGTAGCCATCCCTTTCAGTGTGAGCTATGACCTGGCTCCACGACTTACACAGTGATTTACACAAATACTTCCCATAGAGTCCCATGGTTCTAGACTGCCAAGGAGTGAATGACCCCAATTGGTCTACACAAAATTCTACTGAGAGATCCTTCCCAACCTCTACTCTAACTTCCTGTCTACCCAAATCTAGGGATCTCTTATGCTTATTCTGGAACAAAATCCTCATCGTCTAAACCATGGGTCAAATTACCACTCTCCGCATACTCGAGTAGGACGTGCTGTATCAGGAATATGTCACCCACGATAAGACAGCTCAGATGAACAGCTTCCATGTGAAACCCCACCCTTTCCCCGAGAACACATCACTTAGCAAGAGCCAGACACATCTTCACTTCTATGAACAAAAACAGGGGTGACAGGACAGGGAGGGTTACTTCATTCGAGAGATGGCCCCCGGAATTCTGTTAATTCCAGTTCTCCTCTCGAACACTGTTATTGTCCTGACAGTGAAAATTGTATCTTACCCTCCCGCAGTGCGATATGAATCCGGGTGGCCCACAGGACTGGATTGAGTGTCTTCACCTGTAGTTCACCTGTAGTGTATAAACTCTTGGACATACAGGTTTGGTTAATAAAACAGTTTCTTATTCGTCAAACCAATTAGCTTAAAAAAAATGTATTAGTTAATTATCCCGTAGGTCACATCCTATTCTAGAACACTATTTACCCATCCCCCCTTTTGTTACCTGGCTCTGCCCAGGTAACAACCTTGCCTTATTCTTACACAATGACTTAGGTAAGATTTTAGTGAATTATCCTTATGTCTGACATTTTCATTTAGGAGTGTCCCTTTCATTTTCCACATGTCCAATTCTCGCTTTGGTCTCCACTCAGTAACTGTTTATCTACACACTATGTTATCTTTGCTCGTCCTGGCTCCCCTTCTAAAACTCCTCTGCTCTACAACCTTCAAGGTCTCTGCAGTGTGGGGGAGGGCTCCTCTGTCTGCCTGTTCCCCTATCTGTCTATAGCTATGTTTCTCATGTTTTCCTTCGCCTCCTCCCTAAACATCACCTCGTACCTGCTCTCCTTTCCTTTTTCGGTCCAAGCCATTGGGATTCGGCACGATCACGCACATCACAGCACCCCTCACCGTGGGACCAGTGCACCAAGAAAGCCTTCCCTTCCTCACATCACTGCGCCAGTACACAACGTCATCCTCAGACTCCCCACCATATCCTGGTTGAGGATCAAAATCAATGCCTGGGCATGAGTATGTCGGGAGAACTGCTTTCCCTTACCCTGTGGTTCCACAGGTGCCCATCATTCCATCCGCCAGGCTCTGGAGAGGGAACCCGCATCTACGTTCCCACGGGGTTAAGGGATCTGCTGTTGACCTGGGCGCACACATCCCTCGCCTCTGGACACAGGTATCACCCGCACAATTCCATCCCTCTCCGCTAAATATTGGTGGTCCACTCCTGCTCTATGTGCCCAAACTATATATCCCTGGCACGCTCCAGCAGGGAAACTCCTTCCCATGCCTCAGCGGCCTTGGTCCCATCTCTCCATGGACTTCGTTACTGATCTCCCTCTGTCTGATTGTTTCACCACTATTATGGTTGTTGTGGACAAGTTCTCTAAATCCTGCCATTTTATCCCTCTCTCTGGTCTCCCTACCGCTCTCCAGGTTGCCAAGGCACTGATCGAGCCGGTCTTCTGGCACTACGGCCTTCTGGAGGACATGGTCTCTGACGTGGCCCCCAATTCAAGTTGCGGGTATGGAGAGCCTTCATGGAGAAGCTGGGGGCCACGGCCAACCTCCCATCCAGGTATCGGCCTCAGTCCAACGAGCAGGTGGACCATCCTATCTCCCCTGCCTCTGGGATGGTTGCATGGCAGGGAGAATGTTGGACGAACCTACCTAGCTATCATTTTTGGTCCTGCTCTTATTTCGAGGACTCAGACGTTTTCCCATTGGTCGTACAAATAATGGTGTATTATGACCCGTGTGTTTGTTTGCAGTGTTATTTTAAAAAAATTGACAGCACTACTGCCCCTAGTGGTAGTGCTTGGCTTGCTCTTGCAAATTCAGCATACACAATATAATTTTGTTATTTTACACGTCAAATCAAAACCTTATATTGCGTATAGCTAACTGAGATCCTAGTAAAGTAAAATAAACTCTCCCCAGCTACATCCCTGTCGTGACTAGATTCAATACCGTTAAAGATGAGATTTACTATAGAAATACCATTATAGTTTGGACCACCATTTTTTATAACTATCTGTGTTTGGATGTTTTGAAGCCAGACAGCAACTTGCCGTTTTTCGTTGCTATGGCGATAGCTACCTCGAGGTAGGTTAGTTTAATAGTAAACTAGCTAGCTAGAGTCCCTCCACGATGACAAAAAATATTATTTTTAACCATACAATTGGTTTCGTCATCTGTGATGACAGATAGCTAGGATTTATATGGATGTGACGTGACAATTAGCCAACCTCACTACCCTCAGGATGCACAATGACACGCTGGTGCGAATGACTAATGCACCGGTGTAGTCGGTACTTTCATCAAATAAATAATACACAATATTATTTTGTGTAAAACTATAACCAGTCATAATTATGGCTTAACCCTGCGTATTTCTAAAATGTATCATTAAAATCTGATTTGAATCCGCTTTCCGATTGTTTGGGACATCCGGAAAAAAACTTGTCCTGAGAAGACAAGGTGAGCGCTACCATCAGTCCTGTGTCCTGCCAACAGTAAAACATGTGTGGGGTTGCTTCTCCGCCAAGGCAGTGGGCTCACTCACAATTTTGCCTAAGAACACAGCCATTAATAAAGAATGGTACCAACACAACTTCTCCCAACCATCCAGGAACAGTTTGGTGATGAACAATGCCTTTTCCAGCATGATGGAGCACCTTGCCATAAGGCAAAAGTGAAAAGTAAGTGGCTCGGGGAACAAAACATAGATATTTTGGGTCCATGGCCAGGAAACTCCCCAGACCTTAATCCCATTGAGAACTTGTGGTCAATCCTCAAAAGGCAGGTGGACAAACAAAAACCCACAAATTCTGTCAAACTCCAAGCATTGATTATGCAAGAATGGGCTGCCATCAGTCAGGATGTGGCCCAGAAGTTCATTGACAGCATGCCAGGGTGGATTGCAGAGGTCTTGAAAAGAAGGGTAAACACTGCAAATATTGACTCTTTGCATTAACTTCATGTAATTATCAATAAAAGCCTTTTACACGTATGAAATACTTGTAATTATACTTCAGTATTCCATAGTAACAGCTGACAAAAATATCTAAAGACACTGAAGCAACAAACTTTGTGGAAAATAGTATTTGTGTCATTCTCAACTTTTGGCCACAACTGTATGGTGACAAATGGTGTGTTATTGATGAAGCAGCAATAATATTTTGTATAAAAATAATTGATGTAGACCACCCAAAACTGAAAGCATATTTACAGGTAATTGTTTCACTAAAGTGTTGTATAACATTTTTCAGAGCAGTGTATGACAATAATTACTCAAGTACCATTTCCATAACTATATCATTCTCCCACATGATTACAAGAATGCAGCACCTGTAACAGATCAAGTAAGTCTATGTTGGTTTTACTTACACTACCTCAGATAAACATGCATAAAATAAAACATGCTTGATATTAAGACCAACATCTGAATCATTTCATTCTGCGTTCTCTCCTCCTGTAGTGAAGCATGGTTGAGGTCCTGATAAAATGGCCTTGTTCAACAGTCTTGAGGAGCTCTACATACATGTGTAAGTTGATTTAATTATCACTCGCTACATGAAGCCCAGACAATTGTTTATTTGTATTTTTTTTATTACAATTTGTGCACTAACACTCGCACTTTCCTCCTGGAGAATTCCCAAAGCACAGACGCAGGTGAGAATCACACACTACGTCTGATGTGATACTTTATTTTCTCACTAGATGGCAGTATTTGCTTAGAAATGAATCCTTCCCAATTTAGGAAATCTGATGACCAAATTGTGCACCCATTGCCTTCCTCATACAGGTAGATATCAATGCATGTTCGTGAACTCAGACAGAAAATCTATTGAGTAGGTCTGATTTCAATCTCTTTCCTTTCATGGAAATGACAGTCAGATTTATTGGGGTCTTTCATTCAGTTCTTTGAGGTCCAACGCATCATCATGATAAGATGGACACAAGACTTGGTGGGTGGTATGAAAAGCCCTCCTTCCTGTTTCTGTAATTAACTGAATGAAGATCAGTATCTGTGCTGTGAGCCTGTGGCGAAACCTTTGTCAAAGATGATAATAAGAGACACGGAGGAAAGTGAAGTACATTGGTCATTTTAGTTTCATTGAAAATTGTTTTTTCTATGTATGGTGAATCTTAATGCCATTTATTCACCTTTTTGAACACGAAAGACAGGATCTTATATTACTAAAACTCTATTCACTGTTTCTAAAGCCTTTAAGCTTTTGTAAGCTAATTTAGCATAGTTCTTTCATGGAGTACTATTTTAAATGAATGACTATTGAATCCATCAATATGGATGTAGTTCTATCATTGTAATTATGTGCTTTCTCTGTATACAGTTGTAATAATCAACTGAAATGGGTTAAAAGCCGAGAATGTGAATGCTGTTAAAATGAGACGCTGGGTGTAGGTCATAGAGCATCCATTCTTTAAAGGAAATCAGTCCGTTTGGGACACATTCATTAAAGTATAAACGCAAGTCGAAAATGGAAATGTGTGTTTAAATTGCAGCTTGTGTCCTCTTCCATAATGAGAATTAGTTTTGGGAAATGGTTGGTGATAATGCCCTCTGATCCTCCAATTTGGATTCATTCTCAGTGCAAAGTTTTCCCTTTTTTAATTAATTCCTAATATTCTAAATACAATTATTATGTAGATTAAAAGCTCTCAGAAGTAATTTGGGATTATTTGGTGAAAAGGCCTAATATATATATTGTTGATGTCCATTTAGACTCCATAATCATTATAGTACCATAAAGTGCAACAACATAATTTTGCTATGCATTAATATACTTTTCAGTATAGTACACATGTACCTTTCAGTATAATTTTTACAAAATGTTTAGGTGTATTAACATTCAAAGTAACCCTTGTCAGAGGAAGGCCCTAAAAATTGTCAGACTCCAGCCACCCTAGTCATAGACTCTCCTTCCTCTCTGTTACCACATGCACGGCAAGCGGTATCGAAGTCGAGGTCCGAAAGGCTTCTCAACAGCTTCTACCCCAAAGCCATAGGACTCCTGAACAGCTAATCAAATGGCTACCCAGACTATTTGCATTGCACCCCCCCCCCACACACACACTTTTACACTGCTGCTATTCTCTGTTTATTATCTTTGCATATCACTTTAACTCTACCTACATGTACATATTACCTTAACTAACCGGTGCCACCCCCCCGTACATTGACTCTGTACCAGTCCCCCCAGTATGGGGCGGCAGCGTAGCCTAGTGGTTAGAGCTGTTGGACTAGTAACCGGAAGGTTGTGAGTTCAAACCCCCGAGCTGACAAGGTCTGTCGTTCTGCCCCTGAACAGGCAGTTAACCCACTGTCATTGAAAATAAGAATGTGTTCTTAACTGACTTGCCTGGTTAAATAAAGGTAAAATTAAAAATTAAAATATAGCCTCGCTATTGTTATTTTACTGCTGCTCTTTTATTTTTTACTTGACAAGTACTCTTCTTACAAGCCCTCAACAATGCAATTTTAAGTAAGCATTTCATTGTTGTATTCGGCGCATGTAACAAATACAATTTGATTTGTTCTATTCCACTCTTCTTATCTGGCTTTATCTGGCTTGTTTTAACATGTGTTCATTTTAAGGTCATGCAATGGTAATAAGCTGATGGGACCTGCGCAGTAGGTGTCCTTGTAAATGGGGCCTGTCATGCCAAATACTCTCTGCATGCCAATTTGTGTACCCCCCCATGCGTCACATTATGATTCGATAAGTCTGTTGCTATGTCAACGGTGTGGTGAGCTAATGCGTAACATTTTGGAAAACATTGCAGTCAAATGGACATTTTCAGCGGAAGAGTCAAAATAGGCCTTCGAGGACATTCAAACTCATACAACTGGCAAAGTCTCAACCGAGAGAAACAAAGACACACAAACGCACAGCTTGAATTCATTTCACAGCTTGTCCATCTTTCTACTTTTCTCATTGTGGACCAACCAAAGGTGAGAAATATGACGACAGAAATGGAGGATGATGAAGAAATAATGTTACCAGATAACTGGGTTCTAAAGCTGAACACAGAGTGTGCACTTTTTCGAGAATCACTCAATTGGTATGGCACTAACTGCTGTATTCTTGAATAGAGAGAATGTGAAAAACAAGTGGAATTTCTAATACTCATATCTGAATGAAGTAACAGTTTCAATGTTGTGTATAAACTGAGTTGTGCTTACTGCCCATATGTTAATCCAGTGACAATTGGTTCTTACTTGTGCCTCTTGTTTGTGTTTATACATATTTTGTAGATGAGGAACTACCTCCTATTAAACAGGGGGGAATGATCAGACAGACGCAGCACCTTCCAGCCACAACTACCCACTGTGGTAACACCTAGACAGCTGCTGTGCAGGGCAGGCCCTCGCCTGTCTCGCCCCTCTTGCTGACTATAACATATTCCTATTCTGTCACATCTCACAGCTTGTGATCTACTTTCCTGAGAATATTCAAAAGACCATGCTAGACAATGCAACCTTGGTGGGAGACCCAAGTAGCTGTCAGTGAAGCTCATGTGGGGAGGATGTAGTTTTAATGCTAATGTAACTCTATGTAAAACTAACACCCTCGGGCATTACTTTGCTGCTCAATGCTCTCAGGTTGAAAACAGAAAGAGCTGCTTTAAACATATCTCACCTTCCATCATAAACAATTTAGACAGTGATAAATATGTAATTTCCTGGAGAGTACATGAACTGTGTCAATGTGATTACAGTACACATTGTACCATAAGTTAACTATTAAAACACTATGCTTCTCTTTCTACATGCTGTACATTTTCAGTATTACAATAATCACCCAATAGGCTATTCTTGTACAAAAACTGTTTTTATAAACGTTTGAAATAATGTTATTTAACATATTGTCATGAGTGTAAGTCAACAGCACCTGTCAGTCTTTCAGAGACACCTATCTTAGTCTTTCTGTTAGATACGCCATCCGTTTGAAGAGTAATCAAGCAGATGTGTTGAAAATGATTACCCTCATCCACACAAGTGTTCTAAGATGAGAGTGGGGAACTTTTCTGAGTTTACTTTTCTGAGAACCTGTACTCTGTTAAAAACAAGCTGCCTCCACAGGATAGATAATAACAGGTTATAATATTCACAGTTGCTGTAAATCAACCTAATCACACGGTTGATCACTTGTTATTTGATGATAATATAATCTGTCGCGGACAGATTCTGCGTGTAAAACAGGGAGTGACAAACGTTCACAATAATTTTACTTCAGGGTAATTGAGATTAAGGCTAATATAAAAAGAAAGACAGGCGTGTCATTTCTATCAACAGAGTTCATTACAGCTCTTAGAGGTCAAGTACAAACAGGGCTGAAAATAACAGCCTTTCATAGAAGAAAATTAGGGGTATGACAGGTGTGTGTGTGTGTGTGTCCTTGTGTGCTTGCATGCGTGCTAACAGGTGTTTGTGGACGTACGTGCATTTGTGTGTGTGTGTGCTGTAAGTAGGCAGAACGGGGCTATGCTAGGTTTAATTAATTAGATCAAGAGCCTTTATGAGATGCTTGATATGCTTTATAGGTAGCCATTAACCTGGCAGGATACGGTGAGATTTAGAGCATTCAAATGTTTCCTTCAAGGAGACATGCCGTTTACAATGCTGACATTCTGAAACTAAAAGTCAACCATCTACAACCTGTCTCCCATTTTATTGTCTCTATTGTAGGACATACTGTGAGGACAAGCAGAGTTTCCTGCAAGACCGTGAGGATGATGGAGATACGGCAGCAGGAGGACAATTGCTTCACTTACTACAGGTGCTTTTCTCTGTGTCCACTTTGCTCTATTCAGCATTCACATGGTTGCCTCATGATATCCCGCCTGCTCAGGGACCCATTTTAAGTTTTCAACCCAACCCTCTGTGGTCTTGGGGTTCACTGACCCTCATTATATATATATATATACTTGAATATTATGTCAAGTCCAAGGTAATATACATTATCTCCTATTTAATATTTCACTTGGATACTGCATTCTTAATGTGTCCTTGTTATCTCCAAGCACTCTTATTCCCAGGGTGCAGTGATGATGAGATGCCCTTTAAACTGACTGGGATATAGAAGGGGGCTGCTGTCTGTTCCTTAGCAACCCTTCCACCAGAAACAAATTAAAACCTGCAAGGTGACTTTATGTAAAGTTTCACAACAAAATAATGGCTTGAGACGAGGAACAAACACATTTAGTTTTGCAGCAAAGGAGCATAAAAACATGATTGAACATAAAATCCACATGGATGACAATGACACACAGTTCTAGTGAATACACTGAGCTGGACATTAAGTCAAGACAGTTATCAATACTAATATATACAGTAGGCCTACTAGTGATCAACATTAGCAGCAGCACAAAAGTATAGCAAGCCAAAGTTGCCTAATAGGTAAATTGCTCTTCGCGTTCTTAGATCATCTGGTCAATAACATGTGCTGACAAAAACAAAAATTATAATCATCACCTTCATCATCAACAACATATTACCATCGTCATCCTCAAAATCATCATCATCCTTAGCCTACCTCCTTCTATTCTCTGTATTCAAATGGGCAATGGCCAATGACAGTCAAAAGCGTACATTCTCTCCGCAAACTATGACCAAACAAACATTGAAAGGCAAACAGGTTAAATCAAATCCAACACAAAAGTGTGAAATGGTTTTAAGAATCCAAGGTCCAGGAAAACCCTTGAGACATTCATCCTATACAAACCAGAAATATGTTATTATTATAAACATGCTTCAAGCAAAAGGGCCTTAGACAGACAGACAACTCACACCGTGGTTTGTGTGTTGGCACCATAACACACACACACACACACACACACACACACACACACACACACACACACACACACACACACACACACACACACACACACACACACACACACACACACACACACACACACACATACAAACACACACGCTCCAACAATTAAATAATTTCGAAATTGTTTTCATTCCCTCTGTTTCATGCATTCGTATTCACGCACATCATCAGCTGGCATTAATGACAAATGTCAGACTATCCATGTCTGATTGGGAGAAGTTGTACTGAGCTGAACCCCACAGGACTTTGCTTTATCTATGCTCTGGACAATCTGATTTTGGATTATAGGTCGCATTGAGTCTGTTCAATGGAGGCCTACTTAGTGAGGTGTGTTGCGAACTAAATATGCAATATTGAATATCAAATTGGCTTCCCTCCTACAAGGGATATGATGTGTGTGTCAATGAGGGATGGTCAAGAGATGGTCATATGTCATCATCCTCTCATTGCCACTGAATCTGACCCAACGACTGAAGAGAAGAACCTCCGTCTAATGCTCCCCCTCATACTCAAGTGCCTGTGGGTAATATTCTGATTAATGTTCTACTCACGATTCTCAACACTGACAGGCAATTTACTTCGAGGGCTCATTCTTAATCTGTTCTTTTCTAATCTCTTTTCCTCTCAGTCCCCTTCTCCATTTCCTCATTTAGAATTGAGCGCTTATTCAACTCTGGGGTACGGATGTGAAGTGTGTAGCGGAGAATAAAGGGACACGTTTTTTAATACAGTAAATAGGCAGATGGCATTGGCGCTGTCTCCCATGCTGCATGGAGGGCTCTTGATTGACAGCAGAGGGGTTGAGGCAGATATTCTCCCGGATAAAGGATTATTCTTTGCGATGCAACTTGTGTCAGCTGCAAATCTGAAACCAGACATCCAGGGGGTGTTCAGTAGTCATCCCCTGTCACATGTGGCCTGTCAATCATCTTGCTAATCATCACATCGTCTTTCGTATGACAGATGAGGAGGTGCTTGGGTACATGAACCAGTGACTACAATGTTGCTCATCTAAATCGCCAAGCACACTGTTGTTGGACCACTTAGAGAGTTGACATAAACCATCTGTCGAGGGAAGATAATGTCAGTTATTAAGTCTATCTATATTTTGCAATGGGAACAATCCTACTACGACCACAAGTGGTTTTGCAAAACGATTCTCTCTCTATGCTGATATCTTTGTCATGGAAGAGGAAAACATGTCTGTATTCTTCTGTTTATTGCTTAACAGCGGTTTTCATATCTTTCTCCAAACAGCCATTATATGTAATTAATATCTGTCATTTGATGATGTGATTTTTTTTTTTCCCAGCCCTCGTTGTGTCTATGTCAAACCTATGTTGTCCTAACAACAGAGCACAATCACACACAATCATCAACTTCCACACATATACAGTGCATTCTTTTTCCACATTTTGTTACGTCACAGCCTTATTCCAAAATGGATTAAATAAACATTTTCCTCAATCTACACACAATACCCCATAATGACAAAACGAAAACAGTTTTTTAGACATGTTTGCAAAAAAAAAGTTTTTACTTTGTCATTGCGGTGTTTTGTTTGTAGATTGATGAGCGGGGGGGGGTATTAAATCAATTTTAGAATAAGGCTGTAACGTAACAATGTGGAAAAAGTCAAGGGTTCTGAATACTTTCGGAATGCACTGTAAATCATGTGCCACTGCTATTCCCACTGTGCCAACACCACTCTGTTGTCCCACCTCAGATCCTGGATGTGCAGAAGGTGGTTGTCTCGCTGGTATGGAGGGATTCTGCTGGGTCCAGACCATTTCAAACACATCAACAACTCTGCCAGAAACATCCTGGTCCAGGAGGGATACACATCCTCTGCAGTGAGACCCTCTCTCCCTATTAGTAATGTGTCCAAGTTTGGCACAAGTCCACACTAAAGTATATAAGTTCAGTGACTTCAGTCTGAATGTTGAACAATGTCTTGAAAGCTGTTTGAGTTTCATGGGAAAATGTAAGTTTAAATATTTGTTTCTAATATCAAGCTTGATGGGGAATTGTTTTTGTGTTACTCGTTGTTGGAAGCTTTTGAGAAAAGCAGCATATACAAAGACACTAATCTGAAAGTTGAATGAAAACTTTCCCCTCTCCGTATCTGAAACAAATGCTATTTATGGAAAATTGGGATGAGACCAGGTCAGAGTGTATTAGATGTTGTGCTCTGAGATAAACTGGTTGTTGTTCTGTTTCCCCTCATTTCTGTGCAAATGAGGACTTTGAAACAGGTGTCAGGATTGTCATCATTGATTACGCTCAGGTTTGAAGATGCTGGCACTCTATTGTTCCTCTGGTCTGTAGTCTGTACTTCAAAGGTGCATCAGAAAGAGCTGGGGAAAATACTCTCATTGTTTGGTTTTGATTGAATTATCTACTTAAACAATCCTCCAGATCCTCCAGATCACAGTGTGTTTATCTGCCTTTATGACTGCTTCTCTGTTATTGTTTTAGAGTGCAGAACGATAAGAACCATTCAATCGCAAACTAGAGGTCATGTACAGTAATTATGGAGTAGTGGCAGAGTGCCACTTAATATTTTACGTATAAGTAGGGGAGTGGAAGCATTTACCATTTACTACACACTAGACCCAAATCCCAGCCCAAACAATACTGCCATGAGATGAAACAGCATCCAATGTTGTCTCTTATAGCCTAGCGCGAGGACTCGCTCTTTGAAAGGATGGAGTTGTGTAACGGCCCTGGTTTTTGGCCCTGGTTTTACAAACGTGGATCTCGACTCTGCCACAGGAGCATACTTTTGTGGCACAGTTGCTGGCGCGCTGGGCTTCGTGCCAGAACGTGCACACAAATGGTGTGCAGTGCTTACAGCTAGGGCTGTTACTGTGACCGTCTTACTGCCACACCGGTGTCTTGAGGCTGCTGATGGTCATTAGTAGCCTACCAAACTTGCTAACTGCCTGGTACTCAGCACTTTATTGTCCCTCTAATCACTCTGACATCAATGCAAATGTTCTCAAAAATCAAATCAAATACTTAATGAGATCCCATGAGCTCATGTTGCTCAACATTTCTATAGGTTATGCAATTGCATTAGAAAACAAGAGTTTTGATGGCCTCTATTAAAAAGAGGAGGATCCCATCAGCTTTCTATAGGCTAAGCCTACTATATTTATTTCTCAACTTAATATGAAGCACATTGCTTCGCTTTTAAAACAGGATTATAGCCTACCTGGCTGGCATGAAAATGAATCATGGGAAAAGCGTACTCCATCCACTATTTAAGTGCATAGATGGCGTGTATTGTTCTGAGACAGGTGCATGACAATTGTCCATTATATATCTAAACTAATTTTAAACATACATTATATTATTTAGCATTTGTAAAGACATTATTACATCAAGAATAGTCTGAAGGGTGACAATATTATCCTATCACTTGTTAAGTGTGGGATCCAGCTTGTGCAGTAAGACAAGAAACTGTGCATGGCTTTTTTTTTCATCTTTTTAAAATCATAGTCGCACACCTTATGTAGCCTAGCCGAAAGGCCTATATGTTTTGATAAGATTCGTATCACAACTAAAGTGGCCAAATAACTTCTTAAAATGAAGCACATTAATCCGCTTTACAACTGATTTAGAGCCTAACTGGTATACATAGACGGCACGTGAGTTTCATGTTTGGGGAAGACAATTTTCACCATAAATTCACCTTTATAATAAAGCATTACATGCATAGTAGCATTTGCTGTCACTTTTCAGAACAGTGTTCTCCCGCTAATTGATTGCATTTTGGAACATTTGCGCTTAAAGCCTACTGCCATGTGCGCTTTGCCACACTTATAATGTGAAGAAATAGCCAAATATTTTATCAATATTTTAAGCTAAACGTTCTGATGTGTTGCATAAGCCTCATTGCTTTTAAAAAAATGTTTTGATGCGAGTGGTAGTATTAATTTGGGATCTATCGCATCCCACAACTGTCCAGAGAGTATGTTTGGAATATGTCTTTCTTGCACAGAATGAAAAGTTGACCAATAGAATAGGTCAACTTTTGTACTATGGGGGATAGTAGGTTGACGTAGGCTAGTGCTTTTGATGTTTTTTAGGCCTAATCATGTTGTTGCACAAGAAACAAAGCAGAGCTCATGCCCTTTGTCGTGACTTTACTTTCATTAATCTGAAGACTGTTATTTATCTAATCAACTAACTATGTTTAATTGTTACTCGATTAAATGAATCATGTAACAATTAACTCATTGGGATTTGGAGCACCACGAGAGTGGTTCTTTAAAGAGTTACCATCTCCCAAATTCTTTACCTATCACATCCATAAACAGTCAACTTATTAATCATAACCTCATATCATATCATAACCCTGCATCTGCAAAAACCCAAGCCTTACTTATGATTCAGTGATACACAAATTGGTTCAATTATTTATTTACTAGCTAGCTAACTAAATGGTAACACAAGATGAACATACAAACTTAGTACATTAGAAACAGGTCCCTAGCCGACTGACAACAATATGGCTGCTTGTTACAAAATACATGGAGAGAGAGCGGGAGACATAACGGTGGTACATTTAGAAACTGCTCTCACTTATTCTTTGCACATGAACCGCCGCCCGCTTGGAGTAAGAAATCATGAATGTATTTATGTGAAAATGCCTTGGATTGCTGTGTATCTCTCCTAACTTGGCTGCCTTGGAAAGTGGGCTGGGCCTTTTCGCGGCACGTTTGTAAGGCTCTGATTGTCCAAAAGGGGTTCCTCTGTTGTTCTCCTCTGGCATCGTCCAGTATCCGATGACTTGTCGTGTAGTCCTTAACAGAACTACAAGTTATTTCTCCTTCCATTCAGTCTGGAAGATGCTTCTTTTAAGATAGGCAAGCCAGCCGTGTCGATGGTTCCCAGTGGGGTGATGAGGGTAGCGTACTATGGTGGTTTAAAAAGAGTAGTAGAATGTTTCCAATTCGCTTTTCTAGATACTTTACCCATCACTTCATACAGTTTGTTTTGACACGCTCTCTGACCTCACTCAAGGAGGCAGTGACTATTTACTCACTAGTTTCGAAAATCACATCCCTCACAAAAAAACGTTCAGAATGTTTCATATAGCATGCACAACGTAGAGGATGGAAACATTGTACATGTAGTATGTATAGTTTTCAAATTACAGCATTTCCTTTATAATAGTTTTAATGACATCACAAAATAACACACAATATGACATTAGTCTTCTTTAGACCACTTTTGACCATTCCCCACGTTCTATGTTAGAAAACATTGTTCCAGTATTCGCTTTAGAATGTGCTAGCATTTCAGGGGGAAAAAGCATGTGACACAAAGGCACATTCCTCTGGTAAATTTGGAGAGGGAGAGAGCTGAATGTTCCGTCCTTGATTTACAACAGTGTATGAGGTGTTAACCCCCACCAGTTCCCTCCTCCCCCTCTGCGGGGGAGAGAGGGTCTGGTTGAAGTTATTTATTGCAAAGCTGATCTGACTTATTTGAATACTCACAGGACAGTCATGACACTTTCAAAAAATCATTAGTCACATCATGCATCCTTAGAATGTATTACAAATCGAAACATAGAGCCCAACGTTTATCACAACTAAAGTTGTATAAATAACTCTAAATAAAGCATATAGGAGGACCTGTTTCTTTGTTCACCGCTCAATTGAGCCGCATGTGTGCAGTCCCTTGGAAATCGTTTGGAGAAAATATCCTTTCTATTTCATTCAGCTATGTTCAAATTAATTCATCATACTATAAAATTATATAAAATAATGCCACAGAATTGTAAGCACACTTTTTCTGCTAAATAAACTAGTAGCCCACAGCCATAACTAGTAGCCCACAGCCATATCAAATGCATTTATAAAGCCCTTTTTACATCAGCAGAGATGAGTCTTCAGTAAAGACTTCCATATGGATAGGCAGACCATTCCATAAAAAGGGAGCTCTATGGGAGAAAGCCCTGTCTCCAGCTGTTTGCTTAAAAATTCTAAGGACAATATGGAGGCCTGCGTCTTGTGACCATAGCATATTTGAAGGTATGTACGGCAGGACCATATCGGAGAGATATGTATGTATGGAGCAAGTCCATGTAATGCTTTGTAGGTTAGCACTAAAACCTTGAAGTCAGCTCTAGCCTTAACAGGAAGCCAGTGTAGAGGCTAGCACTGGGGTAATATGATACAATTATTCTACAATGTAGAAAATAGTAAAAATAAAGAAAAATCCTTGAATGAGTAGGTGTGTCCACATTTCTGACTGAAACTGTATATTAGCCCTTTCTGAGACTCACTTAGATAATTCATTTGATGATACAGCAGTAGGAATGCAAGGATATAACACCTATAGAAGAGACAGGAATGCTTATGGAGGAGGTGTTGCTGTATACTGTATATCCAGAGCCATATTCCCGTAATGCTTAGAGAAGAGCTTATGTCAAGTGTTATTGAAGTGTTGTGGTTGCAGGTTAACCTGGCACATCTAAAGCATTTTCTTTTGGTGAGGTGCAAAAAGTCAGTATCTAAATATGTGAGAAATGCTCGATAGTGTATGTGATGTAAGCAAAGAGGTCTACTTTCTTGGGGACCTGCATGTTGACTGGTTTTCATCAAGCTGTCCGCTCAAGAGGACGCTTCTAACTGTAACCAGTGCCTGTAACCTGGTTCAGGTTATTAATCAACGTACCAGGGTGTTTACATACACTACAGAAACAAGATCATCCACATGTACTGATCACTAATACTGTAGAACTTTGTTCTAAAGCTGTATCTGTATCCATTGGATGCAGTGATCACAATATAGTGGCTATATCCAGGAAAGCCAAAGTTCCAAATAGCTGGGCCTAAAATAATGTATAAGAGAACCTACAAAAGATTTTGATGATGTGACTCTTATGTGGATGATTTTAAAAATATTTATTGGAACATCCAGACTCTGCACTTGATGCATTTATGAAATTGCGTCTTCCAATTATTGATAAGCATGCACCTGTTAAGAAACTGGCTGTAAGAACTGTTAAGGCCCCATGGATTGATGAGGAATTGAACAACTATGGTTGAAAGAGATGGCGCAAAAGGAGTAGCTAATAAATCTGACTGGCTGACTTCCTGCAAAGTGAGAAATTATGTGACTGAACTCAACAAAAATAAGAAACTGTATTATGAAGCCAAAATACTTATTTTCCACCATAATTTGCAAATAAATAGGTGTAGAGGGCCCATTATCAGCAACCATCACTCCTGTGTTCCAGTGGCATGTTGTGTAAGCTTATCCAAGTTTATCCTTTTAAAAGTCTAATTGATCATTAGGAAACCATTTTGCAATTATGTTAGCACAGCTGAAGACTGTTGTTCTGATGAAAGAAGCAATAAAACTGTCCTTCTTTAGACTAGTTGAGTATCTGGAGCATCAGCATTTGTGGGTTCGATTACAGGCTGAAAATGAAACAAAGAACTTTCTTCTGAAACACGTAAGTCAATTCTTGTTCTGAAAAATGAAGGCTATTCCACGTGAGAAATTGCCAAGAAACTCAACATCTCATACAATGCTGTGTACTACTCCCGTCACAGAACAGCGCAAAATGGCTCGAATCAGAATAGAAAGAGGAGTGGGATGCCCTGGTGCACAACTGAGCAAGAGGACAAGTACATTAGTGTCTAGTTTGAGAAACAGACACCTCACACATCCTCAACTGGCAGCTTCATGAAATAGTACCCGCAAACACCAGTCTCAATGTCAACAGTGAAGAGGCGATTCCAGGATGCTGGTCTTCTAGGCGGGTTTCCAGGCAAGTACCTGTTCTGACAGAGCTGACTAAAACATCTTGAAAGGGAATGAACCAGTGTTTTGAATCTGTTCAGACCCAGAAATGTGTTCCTGAAACAACATCATACTTCTAAGAAAGGGGGGAGGACATGCCTTTCACGACCATGGTCATGCATTGGGGGCAGTAAAGCTTGCAAATAGGTTGCCTAATGTGACCTTATTGTTACCCCTTTTCATAGAAGGCTAGATTTGGCTCCAATTTATTTTGATAAATTACCAAGTATGCTTATTGCAAATTTCAGGATTGAACTATATCATTTTACTACGCTGTGAAGTGGTTGGCTGATTAACAATCAGTACATTGAAATGATCACCGGTTTAGCTGTACAAAGTGAGCTTAGCAGGGAACATGACATGAGGCTTCAGTCAATTTTTATTTTACCTTTATTTTAACAGGGAATCCCATTGAGATCAATGTCTCTTTCTCAGGGGAGCCCTGCATGCACACAAAAGTACAATAGAATACAAAATCACATACACACTTGAGAAACAAATAACAAATCACATTCCTCATAAGAGGTCCCCAATATGCATGTTGAATTGCCCAAGCGGCATCAGTACATCCAGTTGTAGAGAACTCTGTAGACTGTTCCATACAAGGGGTGCAAATAAACTGACAGTTGATATAGCTAACTCTGAGAGAACAAAATAGACATAGTTTTAGCTAGAATATGGGTGCACTTTTGTTTCGGTAGTGAGTAAACCAATGGTCGTTCTGCCCTTGAGCAAGGCAGTTAACCCCCAACAACAACTGCTCCACAGGCGCCGATGATGTGGACGTTGATTATAAGGCAGCCTCCCGCACCTCTCTGATTCAGAGGGGTTGGGTTAAATGCGGAAGATACATTTTCGGTTGATTG
Organism: Oncorhynchus keta; assembly: GCF_023373465.1. Classification (NCBI taxonomy): domain Eukaryota; kingdom Metazoa; phylum Chordata; class Actinopteri; order Salmoniformes; family Salmonidae; genus Oncorhynchus; species Oncorhynchus keta. The sequence continues at coordinate 22,063,148 of NC_068446.1, read as the reverse complement.
CATTCCGGTTGAATGCGTTCAGCTGTGCAACTGACTAGGTATCCCCTTTTCCCCAATTTGGTCTTCTTGTGGAATATTGAACGATTTCTCATTTCCAGATTCAGATCAGAGAAATATGCGTAGTAATGTGAAACGTGGATAGCCATTTGCTATGCAACTACAGTCGTGGTCAAAAGTTTTGAGAATGACACAAATATACATTTTCAAAGTCTGCTGCCTCAGTTTGTATGATGGCAATTTGCATATAGTCCAGAATGTTATGATCAGATGAATTGCAATCAATTGCAAAGTCCCTCTTTGCCATGCAAATGAACTGAATCCCCAAAAAACATTTCCACTGCATTTCAGCCCTGCCACAAAAGGACCAGCTGTTCTTCCTCTGTCAAACATGGTTACCTGCAAGGAAACACGTGCCGTCATCATTGCTTTGCACAAAAAGGGCTTCACAGGCAAGGATGTTGCTGCCAGTAAGATTGCACCTAAATCAACCATTTATCAGATCATCAAGAACTTCGAGAGCGGTTCAATTGTTGTGAAGAAGGCTTCAGGACGCCCAAGAAAGTCCAGCAAGCAACAGGACCGTCTTCTAAAGTTGATTCAGCTGCGGGATCGGGGCACCACCAGTACAGAGCTTGCTCAGGAATGGCAGCAGGCAGGTTTGAGTCCATCTGCACGCACAGTGAGGCAAAGACTTTTGGAGGATGGCCTGGTGTCAAGAAGGGCAGCAAAGAAGAAGCCATCTCTCCAGGAAAAACGACAGGGACAGACTGATATTCTGCAAAAGGTACAGGGATTGGACTGCTGAGGATTGGGATAGTCATTTTCTCTGAATCAAATCTCCAATTGTTTGGAGTATCTGGAAAAAAGCTTGGTGAGCCCTATCATCAGTCCTGTGTCATGCCAACAGTAAAGCATACTGAGACCATTCATGTGTGGGGTTGCTTCTCAGCCAAGGGAGTGGGCTCACTCACAATTTTGCCTAAGAACACAGCCATGAATAAAGAATGGTACCAACACATCCTCTGAGAGCAACTTTTCCCAACCATCCAGGATCAGTTTGGTGAGGAACAATGACGTTTCCAGCATGATGGAGCACCTTACCATAAGGCAAAAGTGATAACTAAGTGGCTCGGGGAACAAAACATCAATATTTTGGGTCCATGGCCAGTAAACTCCCCAGACCTTAATCCCATTGAGAACTTGTGGTCAATCCTCAAGAGGTGGGTGGACAAACAAAACCCCACAAATTCTGTCAAACTCCAAGCATTGATTATGCAAGAATGGGCTGCCATCAGTCAGGATGTGGTCCAGAAGTTAATTGACAGCATGCCAGGGCGGATTGCAGAGGTCTTGAAAAAGAAGGGTCAACACTGCAAATATTGACTCTTTGCATCAACTTCATGTAATTGTCAATAAAAGCCCTTGACACATATGAAATGCTTGTAATTATGCTTCAGTATTCCATAGTAACATCTGACAAAAATATCTAAAGACACTGAGGCAGCAGACTTTGTGAAAATAAATAGTTGTGTCATTCTCAAAACTTTTGGCCACGACTGTACACTGAAAGCATAGAAATGTGATACACTGACAACAGGGTGAACAACTCACTGGGTTGTCGATGAATACTATATGTTTTCCCTCTTCGTAATGAAGTGGTGCTCTTCGAAACTCTTCTCTTTTCACTCATTTATTCAGTGTTATTTTCCTTTATTGTTTTGCAGGATGAGAGACATCCAAAGCTGGGAGAAGAACAAAAAGTAAAAAAGCAAGGTGACAAAGTAAAAATGATATCCTCTATATCAGGGGTGGGTAAACTTTTTGGTTCGATCGGGATTTTGAAATTCAATGGAGGGCTGCATTTTGTGGGTAACCAATTGTTTGTTAAAATCAATTTGCAGGGGCCTCCCAAGTGGCGCAGCGGTCTAAGGCACTATATCGCAGTGCGTCCCTACAGACCTGTGCGTCCCTACAGACCCGGTGGTCCCTACAGACCCGGGTTCGATCCCAGGCTCATGGAGACCCATGAGGCAGCGCACAATTGGCTCAGCGTCGCCCGGTTTGGCAGGCCGAGATTTCCTTGTCCCATAGCGCTCTAGCAACTCCTGTGGCGGGCCGGGCGCATGCACGCTTACAAGGTGTACAGTGTTTCCTCCGACACATTGGTGTGGTTGGCTTCCGGGTTAAGCGGGCATTGTGTCAAAACATTTATCACCATAATGTAAAATTAATGTGTGAGTCATTTATATTCATAAAAAAGTGCTGCGTACATGATTAGGAAAGTGCATAAAGTGTTCTCAGAACATTGCTGTAATTTTGGGGATTGCCGGACTAAATCTTTTTTTATTGTTTTTTATAACCAAAATGTCCTAATTTCCAAATTTCCTCTCTTTCTGTATCCCTCGCCCTTCCCTCCTCTCACCAATGTGTCTAGATGTTTTGATATTTGTGGTCCTTCTGTAGCTCAGTTGGTAGAGCATGGCGCTTGTAACGCCAGGGTAGTGGGTTCGATCCCCGGGACCACCCATACGTAGAATGTATGCACACATGACTGTAAGTCGCTTTGGATAAAAGCGTCTGCTAAATGGCATATATTATTATTATTATATTATATTTGAGGACCTCTGTAGTTGACTCCCTACAACCTCTTGTCAACAGAACTGCTGTGAATCAGCAACATAGTGTTCAATAGAAACTTCATCTGGGTTTTACAGACAATAAAATCACATTTCCAAATGCCCTGTACATTATGCTGAAACATAGACAGTTCTGCTTTAGTAGCCTTAATATCCATTACCATGCCAACTGTATCAGGGAATCAATCTTCTTTTGTATCTCAATGTGTCAGTCCAGGTTTATGAGTAGAGATTTGCTGTTTTCAGTCAGATTTTAAACCTGAAAATGTGTGGCGGTTCAGGAGGCATAAAAACATGCCTTGAAATCCTCTGTTGGAGTGGTTTCTCTGTTAGAGGTGTTGGGCAGGCTTTCCAACACTCTCTTTTCATACAGAGTCAGTTTATTTTTCAATATAGTCCTAAGTGAGTCTTTAAATATGAGTTGTGAATTATCATTCCACACCTCCATGTATTTATCATTTACATGACAGATTACACATATAGTATACTTCATGCAGTGCTGCTCAATTATTGCTGCTCTTTCTTGCTAATTATTGCTGTCAAAACCGTTTGGGAATATATATATATATATACTGAAGAAGAATATAAACCAACATGCAACTAGTTCAAAGATTTTACTGAGTTACAGTTCACAAGGAAATCAGTCATTTGAAATAAATTAGTTACGCCCTAACCTATGGATTTCACATGCCTGAGAATACAGATATGCATTTATGGGTCACAGATATCTAGTAGGGGCGTGGATCTGAAAAAAACAGTCAATATCTAGTGTGACCACCATGCAGCCTGACACATCTCCTTCAAATAGAGTTGATCAGGCTATTGATTGTGGCCTGTGGAATGTTGTCCCACTCCTCTTCAATGGGTGTGCAAAGTTGCTCGTGACATGTCTGGTGACTGACTATACAGGCCATGGAAACTCTGGGACATTTTCAGCTTCCAGGAATTGTGTACAGATCCTTGCAACTTGGGGCCGTGCTTTATCATGCTGAAACATGAGGTGATTGTGGCGGATGAATGGCATGACAATGGTCCTCAGGATTTCGTCATCTCTGTACATTCAAATTGTCATCGATAAAATGCAATTGTGTTCGTTGTCCGTATCTTATGCCTGCCCATTACCATTCACAACTTTCATTGACCATTTTGATACCTTCTGGAAATAAAGCTCATATTTCAAGGAGAATGGGGATCCACCGAAGTCATTTGAGTTTCTGGATCCATTCACAGCAATATAAGGCTGCATTGAAACAATGACTTATCATTGCCCCAAGTAATGTATGTGATATGAGTAGAGAGGTATATTTTTTGGGTGATTTAAATATTGACTGGCTTTCATCAGGCTGCCCACTCGAGAGAGAGTTTCAAACTGTAACTAGTGCCTGCAACCTGGTTCATGTTATCAGTCAGACTACCAGGGTAGTTACAAACAGCACAGGAATGAAATCATCAACATGTATTGATCACATCTTTACTAATGCTGCAGAACTTTGCTTTAAAGGAGTATTGTAGTGATTCCTATGTTGTTGATGTAAAGAATATTTGTTGGTCCGTTGTGTGTAATGGCGAGCAACCATACGCTGCACTAGTCACATTTATGAATCTGCTTATCTCAGTTACTAATAAGCATGCATTCATTAAGAAAATGACTGTAAAAACTGTTAAATCCCAGTGGATTGATGAGGAATTGAAAAATGGTATGGTTGAGAGGGATGCGGCAAAAGAAATGACAAGTAATTCTGGCTGTACAATCGATTGGCAAACATACTGCAAATTAACAAATCGTGACTAAACTGAATAAAAAGAAGAAGAAACTACATTATGAAACAAAGATAAATGACATAAAGAATGATAGTAAAAAGCTATGGAGCACCTTAAATGAAGTTTTGGGCAAAAAGTCAAACTCCGCTCCATCATTCATTGAATCAGATGGCTCATTCATCACAAAACCCACTGTTTTTGCCAACCACTTTAACGATTTTTTTAATTGTCAAGATTAGCAAACTTAGGCATGACATACCAGCAACAGACGCTGACACTATGCAGCCAAGTATATCTGACCAAATTATGAGACAAGCATTGTAATTTTTAATTCTGTAAAGTAAGTGTGGAAGAGGTTAAAATTATTTTGGTCTATCAACAATGACAAGCCACCGGGGTCTGACAACTTGGATGAAAAATGACTGAGGAAAATAGCGAATTATATTGCGACTCCTATATGCCATAACTTCAATTTAAGCCTACTTGGAAAATGTGTGCCCTCAAGCATGAAGGGAAGCAAAAGTTATTCCCCCTACCTAACAATATTAAAGCCCGCTTTACTGTCTCAAATAGCCAACCAATCAGCCTGTTACCAACCCTTAGTAAACTTTAGGAAAAAATAGTGTTTGACCAGATACAATACTATTTCACAGTAAACAAATTGACAACAGACTTTCAGCATGCTTATAGGGAAGGACATTCAACAAGCACAGTTCTTCAGCACACAAATTACTGATGATTGGCTGAGTTAAATTAATTATAAAAAGATTGTGGGGCTGTTTTGTTAGATTCAGTGTGGCTTTTGACATCGATCATAGTCTGTTGCTGGAAAAATGTATGTGTTATGGCTTTACACCCCCTGCTATATTGTGAATAAAGAGTTACCTGTCTAACGGAACACAGAGGGTATTCATTAATGGAAGTCTCTCCAACAAAATCCCCAGGGCAGCTGTCTAGGCCCCTTACATTTTTCAATCTTTACTAACGACATGCCAACACTGAACAAAGAGCTGCATTAGTTTCAGAATGGGTGGCAAGGATATGTTAGTCCTAAATATAAAAAAAATATTTTAAAAAAGCATTGTATTTGGGAAAAATCATTCACTAAACCCTAAACCTCAACTAAATCATGTAATAAATAATGTGGAAAATTATCAAGTTGAGGAGACTAAACTGCTTTGAGTAACCCTGGATTGTAAACAGTCATGGTCAAAACATATTGATACAACCATTTCTAGGATGGGGAAACGTCTGTCCATAATAAAGCGATGCTCTGCACTCTTAACAGCACTATCAACAAGGCAGGTCCTACAGGCCTTAGTTTTGTCGCGCCTGGACTACTGTTCAGTCGTGTGGTCAGGTGCACTAAAAGGGACATAGGAAAATTGCAATTGGCTCAGAAAAGGGCAGCACGGCTGGCCCTTGGATGTACACAGAGAGCTAACATTAATAATATGCATGTCAATCTCTCCTGGCTCAAAGTGGAGGAGAGATGTTATTTGTGAGAGGTATTGATATGTTGAATATCTTGAGCTATCTGTTTGAACTACTGGCACAGCTCCGACACCCATGCATACCCCACAAGACATGCCACCAGAGGTATCTTCACAGTCCCCAAATCCAGAACAGACTATGGGAGGCGCACAGTACTACATAGAGACATGACCACATCAAGTAACTAATGCAAGCAGTAAAATTTGATTTAAAAAACAGAAAAATACACCTTATAGAACAGTGGGGACTGTGAAGAAACACAAACACTGGCACAGACACACATGATAAGACACGTACTCTACACACACATACACATGGATGTTGTATTGTAAATATGTGATAGTGGAGTAGTGGTCCAAGGGAAAACACTAAATGTATTTGGTAAAGTATTATGAAATGTAATGTCATGTAGTATTTTTAATTGTGTATAACTGCCTTAATGTTGCTGGACCCCAGAACGAGTAGCTGCTTGGCAGCAGCTAATGGGAATCCTTAATAAACACAAATACAATGTTAGACATTAGCAAACCGGTCACCCACACAACGTTAGACATGCCACCTGCCCGGTACAGTTGAAACCGGGATTCATCCATGAAGAGAACACTTCTCCAGCATGCAAGTGGCCATCGAAGATGAGCATTTACCCACTGACGTTGGTTACAACACCAAACTCCCGTAAGGTTAAGACCCTGGTGAGGACAACGAGCACGCAGATTAACTTCCCTGAGACGGTTTCTGACCGTTTGTGCAGAAATTCTTCGGTTGTGCAAACCCACAGTTTCATCAGCTGTCCAAGAGGCTGGTCTCAGACGATTCTGCTGGTGAAGAAGCCGTATGTGGACGTCCTAGGCTGGCATGGTTACACGTGGTCTGCAGTGACTCTACCTGCACTGGCTGGATATATGCACAATCACAGATCTCTATCCACACACACATTGTTACACACACAGGTGCTACTTTTCTTTACTTTTAGTATCATATATCCTGATGCCTTGTCACTTTACCCCTGCTTACACTTTTTTGGACAGTGAGCTAAAACTTTTGATTTGGCTCTACACGCCTGTCACGATCGTAGTAAGAAGCGGACCAAAGCGCAGCGTGGTGTGAATGCATCATTCAATAGATGACAAAAAACACGAAGTAAACTGTACAAAAAAACAATAAACAAACAATGACCGTGAAGCTATCATAAGAACTGTGCTGACACAAGCAACTATAACATAGACAATCACCCACAAACAAACAGTGAAACCCAGGTACCTAAGTATGATTCTCAATCAGAGACAACTAATGACACCTGCCTCTGATTGAGAACCACACTAGGCCGAAACATAGAAATCCCAAAATCATAGAAAAACAAACATAGACTGCCCACCCCAACTCACACCCTGACCATACTAAATAACGACAAAACAAAGGAAATAAAGGTCAGAACGTGACAACGCCAGCATTTTGGATTTGCGATTTAACGTTTTATATGAGGCGACAGGGTATTTTCATACATAGGTTTTACCGTTTAGAAATTAAAACACATGATGTATCTAGTCCCCCCATTTGAAGATGTCATAAGTATTTTGACAAATTCACTTATAGTGTATTACATTTTGTCAAAAGTTTAGTATTTGGTCCCACATTCCTAGCACGCAATGATGCATTTCAGTGGTGGTCGGTGCCGCTTAAGATGAGGAAGGATTATGCATTTTTTTATGAGCATGGCCTTATTTCTATTACAGCATATTGGATGACTGTCATTCATATTCTATTCACCCAGCTCAATGTTACATCGATAGGTTTAGGCTATTACATGATGCTAGAATGTTCTCTGTACCCATCAGGAGGTTGCTACAACCTAGCCTATGAATTAAAGTTTACAACCTAGGTGCACAGGTTGACAGAATTTTTAGTGATCAAGGTGACAGACAGTGACACATTCAATACTGCTTTGCACACTCTTGCCTGCATCTAGCTGATCTATGGTGTAATCATTTGTCAAACAGTTGCAAATGTGAGTTTCTATTGGACAAATTCAGGTATTTTTATCCCTGTTTCGTTCCGTTTGGTTCTGTTTAAGAAATATTTTTCAACAGAATCGGCAGAATGAATACAGCCCTGATCTCACGCAAACACCGTTCACTTTCATAGCAGCGACATAAAAACATCATGATCACTTTCCTCATTGTATATATAACGTTGTATATATAATTCCTTCTCGCAACTATCTATGTGCTCTCCTTCTCTCACCTTTCCCCTTTGCTTGTGGACTTCAGTGCACAACACATCAGCTGTCTGTGACCAGGCAAAAAAAACTTTCCAAGCCAAACCTTCCTATCATGACAGCTAAACGCTTCACACAGCCTACATTATTGTCACATCATAGTCAACACATCTACTAGAACCAACGCATTAGTGAACCTGCTACAATCATGCAATACAGTGTACAGTCAAAAAGCAGTTTAGGTAGTTACACCGGCAGGCCCCGGTGGCAATAAATTAATAAAACTAAAAGCTTACCTTGACTTGGAAAAGTTCCAGTGTTGAATAGCCATAGCCAGCTAGCTAACATAGCATCCCTATCTGTTTGAGCCAGGTGTTTGAGTAGGCTAAACTAACTAGCTGCATTTCTAGCTAAGTGAACGTGATTTTTTTTTTTTAAACAACCAAATATAACTATCTCTCTCTCTCTTGCTTCTCCTTAATTTGGGAAAAAATGTACTTGTTAAAAACTGTTCAACTATTGTCTTTCTCTCTCTTTGAGTCAACTACTCACCACAATTTATGCACTGCAGTGCTGGCTAGCTGTAGCTTGTGCTTTCAGTACTAGATTCATTCTCTGATCTTTTGATTGGGTGGACAACATGTCAGTTCATGCTGTAAGAGCTCTGATAGGTTGGAGGATGTCCTCCGGTAGTTGTCATAATTACTGTCTAAGTCTATGGAAGGGGGTGAGAACCATGAGCCTCCTAGGTTTTGTGTTGAAGCCAATGTACTCAAAGGACAGAAGCTAGCTGTGGTGCTACCCTACAGAGTGCAGCTGAGACTACTGTAGACCTCCATTGCAAAACAGTGTGTTTTAATCAATTATTTGGTGATGTGAATATATTTAGTGTAGCTTTGTCTAAAAAATGATAACTTTTTAATGTTTCCCTATTTTTATTTTTATGAAATTCACTGAGAAGATGGTCCTCCCCTTCCTCCTCTGAGGTACCTCCACTGATGCATTTGCAGTTTTTTTTGTTGTTGTCTCGGATTATGTTATACCCAATAGAAATTAATGGTAAAAAATGTATTGTGTCATTTTGGAGTCACTTTTATTGTAAATAAGAATAGAATATGTTTCTAAACATGTATATATTAATGTGCATCCTACCATGATTACGGATAATCATGAATAAATTGTGTATAATGATGAGTGAGAACGTTAAAGAGGTATAAATATCATACCCCCTAAATAAATGCTAATCTCTCACCATTACCAATAACAGGGGAGGTTAGCATTTATTTTGGGGGCATGATCTTTGTGCATCTAACTCATGAACATCACGAAGGCCACCATAGGAGAGCTGTTTAAGGTAATATGCAGATAAGCAATTTCATAGGTTCAGATTTTCATAGGTGCTTAAAATATAATGATCAAAGAACAACATTAATAACAAAACATTTTGAAACACTAAGAATAATTTCAGTGGGAAATTTTTATACTCTGATACTTTCTCCCATTTCTATGTCAGGGTTATCTGTCACACCCTGATCTGTTTAACCTGTCTTTGTGATTGTCTCCACACCCGTCCAGGTGTCGCCCACCTTTGACCCCTGCCTGTACTGACTCCGAGCCCGTCTGCCTGACCACTCTGCCTGCCCCTGACCCTGAGCCTGCCTGCCGCCCGATACCGTTGCCCCACCTCTGGTTTACTGACCCCTGCCTACCTTGACCTGTCTATTGCCTGCCTCTGTTGGAATATTAAACTATTGTTTATTCGACGTGGTCTGCATCTGGGTCTTACCTTCATACTTGATAGTTATTGCTTAACAACTGTCATTACATTGAATCACTATGCAATTTACTCAGTCTCATTTGGCTGTATCACTGACATTTCAATGCACACTAAAGAGCATAAGGGCTTTTTGCAGTGATACAGTGATACACAAACGATTTTCAAATACAGTATTCCATCCACACACAACTGTCTTCATTATGTACAATACACAACCAAGAGTTTGTGGACTCGTAGTCAGTCGGCTTTCCAATTCATCCCAAAGGTGTTCGATGGGGTTGAGGTCAGGGTTCTGTGCAGGTAAGTTAAGTTCTTCCACACCGATCTCGACAAAACATTTCTGTATGGATCTCGCTTTGCGCACAGCGGCATTGTCATGCTGAAAGAGGAAAGGGCCTTCCCCAAACTGTTGTCACAAAGTTGGGAGCACAGAATCATATAGAATGTCATTGTATGCTGTAGTGTTATGATTTCTCTTCACTGGAACCAAGGAGCATAGCCCAAACCATAAAAACAGCCACAGACCATTATTCATCCTCCACCAAACTTTACAGTTGGCATTATGGGCAGGTAGCATTCTCCTAGCATTTGCCAAACCCAAATTTGTCCGTCGGACTGCCAGATGGTGAAGTGTAATTCATCACTCCAGAGAACGCGTTTCCACTGCTCCAGAGTCCAAATTCTCGACACCACTCCAGCCAACACTTGGCATTGTGCATGGTGATCTTAGCCTTGTCTGCAGCTGCTCAGCCATGGAAACCCATTTCATTAAGCTCCCAACGAACAGTTATATTGCTGACATTGCTTCCAGATGAAGTATGGAACTCAGTGGTGAGTGTTGCAACTGAGGACAGATGATTTTTACATGCTACGTGCTTCAGCAGTTGGCGGTCCCATTCTGTGAGCTTGTGTGGCCTACCACTTCACGACTGAGCCGTTGTTGCTCCTAGACATATCCACTTCCCAATAACAGCACTTACAGTTGACCGGGGCATCTCTAGCAGGGCAGAAACTTGACAAACTGACTTGTTGGAAAGATGGCTTCCTATGACAGTGTCACATTGAAAGTCACTGTGCTCTTCAGTAAGGCCATTCTACTGCCAATGTTTGTCTTTTAAACACCTGGCAGCAACGTGTGTGGCTGAAATTGCCGAATCCAATAATTTGAAGGGGTGTCCACATACTTTTCTATATATAGTGTATGTCGTAAAACTGTCAGTTTTACGATATATAGCTAGAAGGTTTGAGTGTATTTCCTACTGACAGGATGTTTGACCTGGATTAAAATAATAAAGGAACGGTAATGCATAAGTCATTTTTCTTCTCTGTCAAGTGGACCGATGAGGCTCAAATGAGTCCAGACCTTTCATTTCTGGGATCAAACTTAGGGGGCTTTGGGAAGGAAGTGTTGGGGAAGACCATAGAGACCATAGAAGTATATAAACCCAAAATGATTAGGGTCTGTATGGGGGAGAATGTGATGGAACTGGGTTAAAATAATGATTATAAACTGGGTGGTTCGAGCCCTGAATGCTGATTGGCTGACAGCCGTGGTATATCAGACCGTATACCATGGGTATGACAGAACATTTATTTTTACTGCTCTAATCACGTTAGTAATCAGTTCATAATAGCAATAAGTGAACTTTGTGGGGTTTGTGGTATATGGCCAATATACCATGGCACTCTGCAATGCGTCCAGCCTAAGAACAACCCTTAGCCTTTGTGTATTGGCCATATATGTGTGTGTTTTATTTTAGGATAAAAACACACACAAAAACAAAGCTAAATGAAGCCACATTATTTTACATTCTCCCTTCATGGCTGATTTCTTTCTCATAGGCTACCTCTGTAGAAAAGGGATTCAATCCAGCCATCAGCCTTACTTTCTCTGTGCACATTGTGCAATATCCAGTACATCTCTCTCTCTCTCTCTCTCTCTCTCTCAGAAAGGTGAAAAGGTCATGATTGTGGTCAGGCTATAGCCTATGTTAACATGCAACACATTGTGTCAATGTGTCTGTTGGATAATATCATGCCAAATCATATGCAGTGATCAGTTTTATATTCAATGGTTTTATTCCAACTATAATACTAAATGGGCTATAAACAAATGTTCAAGAAATCCTGGTGCGCGCTGGTGGTGGATATTTTTGTCCCATACCACCCATTGCAATCTGACTTCTCTAAAAAGTAGCGTAGCACATGAACCCGAACCTATGCGCCAATAACCTGCCTGTTTGATAACGGAGAAATCACTGCATCCTCCTCCACGAGAGCAGACCCAGACGAATGTAGTTTTACAGCTGGGGAAATTGTTATTCAGAACGAAGCTTTTATTCCAAAGACATCTTTCGTGTTCGTGTTTCTGTCTCTCTTAATAACAAGGTTGGAAGATATCTATGGAAATCACATTGATTCAGAGTTTCAAAACTAAGTCAAGTGTAATGGGTTTATTGTAGGAGTAACTATGGGAGTTTATATCCCGGAATCTAATACAAGCTCCAACTTCACTCCCGGCAGCGACTCCGCCACAGTCCACGAAGCTGGAGCGGCTCTCCCGGGCTATACGAAGGTGATCCTGGCCGTGCTTATGATAACTCTGGTAGTCGTGGTTGTGGCTGGTAACGCACTTGTTATCCTGGCTTTCATTGTTGACAAGAGCCTAAGAAATCAAAGCAACTACTTCTTCCTCAACCTTGCTCTTTCAGATTTTCTTGTTGGTAAGTAGTCTGTATGCCTATCTATCTATCTATCTATCTATCTATCTATCTATCTATCTATCTATCTATCTATCTATCTATCTATCTATCTATCTATCTATCTATATCTAGTCGGGCTCTGTCGTGGGATAATGCCAATGGTTTGTTCATTTGCGTAGCTTCAGTATATAAGACACCGTGAAGTGCCATTATAATGGATAATACTTGTGGAAATATATGTTTATTGGAAATTATCTTTGAAAGTTCATCATAGCAAAGGATTATTAACTGATTTATACAGCTCTTAAAATAATTCATGATGGTTCGTGAATGCAAATTGAAACACATCTTTGGTCATTATTTATACACACAATTCTGCCACTTGCCAGCAGGCTTGTTGGAAGTTACTCAGCTGTGAAAATTCATTATGGTATTGATTATGGCGCTATGCAATCATTGTTTGGGGATCAGTCTGTACACAGTGTGTATCCTTGCAGGTGCCTTCTGCATCCCTGTATACATCCCCTACATCCTGACAGGCCGCTGGGTGCTGGGCAGAACTCTCTGTAAACTGTGGCTCCTCATGGACTACCTGCTGTGTACTGCCTCTGTCTTCAACATCGTCCTCATCAGCTACGACCGATTCCTCTCCGTCACCAGAGCAGTGAGTATAGAGAGCCACTGTGCCACACGAAGGCATGCATGGACAACATGCACACATGCACCCATATACACCCAAGAATGCAAGCATGTCGACACGTTTGCACGCGTACACAAATGCGTTTTCAAATGTAGCTACTGTATGTTTTACTGTTCATGTGTCCATCCTTTCCTCACTGAAGAGGTTCACTGGGCCTGTTACCAATACAGAGATCCTGCAGAATGGGTAGACAACCACTGGCAGTAGGACGTTAATGTCTTGATGGGATCCACAGTGTTGGGGTGGCAGTGACTCTGAATGAGCTCTGTTGGAAATCCAGACTGAGTTGTCCTTGTGGACCAGCGTGCTACTCTCTGACCTTTTGCCTGCTTTTGAATGCTAGATAAAGTATCCCTGGATATTCTGGTCTGAATACTAAACTGGACAATGGTTCACCTACCTTGCATTCTTGCCTGTGAGTTTGCAGCTAACATTGAACGTTATCTAGATATAGGGCTCTATTCAACACGTATCATGGAAAATCATCAGTGTTATTGAAATTTAAAGGAAATGTTCCCATGTTAGCGGAGTCTGCATTCACGGTAAATGCTGCAGATGTCGGCTCAATAGGAAATTACCTTTACATTTCTAGTGCGCTCTCTGTAACACTACAGCGATACAGATTGAATAGAGCCCATAGTTTTGTTGACCTGTAAGGGGCACTATCTAATCATGAATACAGCCCAGTCTCTCACAATCATTCATCTGAAATGCTAGTTTTGGCAAATTAATATTGTTCATGACAGAGTTATGAACTAAAAAGATTGATGTTTCTTACATGGGACCAAGACTCTTACCAAAACATTTTGGACAGACTACGTAAAAACAAATGGTTCCATGGTGTGATCTAAGAGGGGCTTTTGTCACTTTGTAACTGCTATAGCTAATTTCCTTCTGGAATTCCTACTGAACAAAAATATGAACAATTTCAAATATTTTACTGAGTTACAGTTCATTTAAAATACATTCATTAGGCCCTAATCTATAGATTTCACATGACTGGGCAGGGGCAGGGGCCTGGGAGAGCAATTGCACACTCCCTCAAAATTGAGACATCTGTGGCATTGTGTTGTGTGACAAAACTGCATATTTAAGAGTGGCCTTTTATTGTCCCCAGCACAAGGTGCACCTGTGTAATGATCATGCTGTTTAATCAGCTTCTTGAGATGCCACACCTGTCAGATGGATGGATTATCTTGGCAAAGGAGAAATGCTCACATATCGGTATCTAGACACACCCATGACAGAAAACAAAGGGCTCTATTCAATCCGCATTGTGAATGTTCAGCTTTACAGCATGATTGAAATTTCAAGGCAATGTTCCATCTTTAGCTGAGATTGCATTCACGGTAAACACGGCATATGTCGGCTCAATCGGAAATTACCTTTACATTTCTATCACGGAATCTGTAACACTTCAGCGTTACAGATTCAATAGAGCCCAATAGAGTCCAAAGTCAAGTTGTTCAGTTTGATGACACTGACACACCATGGAGAAAAGGGCCCTTGAACCCAATTACCGAAGGAAATCATACCTTTCCCATATGTCCAAATAATGCCTCAGGTGCTTAATGTGTGGATCCAATAAACACCTACAAATTGAGAGATATGTATGGATTATGCAGATTATTACTTATGTATTATAATGATTTAATGATTGTGATATATGATTTTATTGTGAAGTATTGTATGGTCTTTATTTCACTTCACCACTCTACTCACAGGTGAAATACAGAGCCCAGCGGAGCATGACCCACCATGCTGTGGTAAAGATAGTGACTGTGTGGGTGTTAGCCTTCCTTCTCTATGGCCCTGCTATCATCTTCTGGGAGCTGGTCGTGGGAAAAAGCATCGTCCTTGCCGATGAGTGTTTCGCTGAGTTCTACTGCACCTGGTACTTCCTACTCAGTGCGTCTACGATTGAGTTCTTCACCCCGTTTATCTCTGTGGCCTTCTTCAACCTGAGCATCTACCTGAACATCCAGCGGAGGAACAAGAGCAGGGCTATCCGTAAGGAGGACACCAAGGCACGCAGCGACAGGGGCAGTCTCAGGGACGGGGGTGCTGCCTTGACTGTGTTTTTGACTTGCAAGGCATCATCGAGCAAGCCAGCTGCTGTTTCAGCGGTGATAGAGAAGGACGAGGAGCTGTCGCCGTCCTCCAATGGGGAGCCTTGTAGCGGACACACCTTCATGCAGAGCAAGAAGGGCCTCACTTGCAGGATCACTTCCAGGCCCCTTCAATCCCCCAACGGGCCCCCCAGCAGGAGCTCACAGGGCTCCCGCCTCTCCCGCGACAAGAGGATTGCCAAGTCGCTGGCCATTATAGTGTGCATATTTGGGATCTGCTGGGCACCATACACCCTATTGATGATAATCCGGGCAGCCTGTAGTGGGCGATGTGTGGAGCACTACTGGTACGAGATTACTTTTTGGCTCTTGTGGCTGAACTCTGGTATTAACCCTTTCCTGTACCCTCTCTGCCACAGCAGCTTCCGAAGGGCTTTTGCTAAGATATTGTGCCCCAACCGGCAGTCTGTCCAACCTCACATTGAGACCCAGTCTTTCTAGTAAGACATTGCACGGCTGGATGAGAGTCATACTGGAGTGAGAAGACTACTGCAAATGGATGTGGATTGTCAAACAAAAGTTCAGCCATGAATAGGACTAAGAAACCCTTTTTTAGTTGCTCACTATAAAAGGGTATAAAACATTATGAAAAAAGTGATTACTGATAACCCTATGTTTTGTTTGAGATACATAAAATCCTTCTTTCCTACTTTTTCCACTTCACGTCAGGCTTCTTTTCATTGAAATGTTTCAAGTTCTTAGTGAGAAAAGCCTTCTTCCGCTAGAATGAAAGATATGCATCTTCTAGTGATCTATTGAGAGGACAAGCACCTGTCAGTCACTAAGTGAGTGAAGACAGGGAAACTGCTGGTTTGTCAGTCTGCTGTCTATCCCACCTCTCAATACCTGTGTTCATTTTGTGTGCTGTGGTTATCACAGAGGAGGGAGAGCATGATGTGTGCTGTGGTTATCACGGAGGAGGGAGAGCATGATGTGTGCTGTGGTTATCACGGAGGAGGGAGAGCATGATGTGTGCTGTGGTTATCACGGAGGAGGGAGAGCATGATGTGTGCTGTGGTTATCACGGAGGAGGGAGAGCATGATGTGTGCTGTGGTTATCACGGAGGAGAGAGAGCATGATGCGTGCTGTGGTTATCACGGAGGAGGGAGAGCATGATGTGTGCTGTGGTTATCACGGAGGAGGGAGAGCATGATGTGTGCTGTGGTTATCACGGAGGAGGGAGAGCATGATGTGTGCTGTGGTTATCACGGAGGAGGGAGAGCATGATGCTTCTTTATCTGCTGTGAGCGAATTTACACGTCCCATGTCATTTAAGTGGTAATGATGAGTTTAAATCCACTTAATCATAGTTTTGTGTGTATTTATTTTCTTTTGCGTGTTTCAACTTTCATATATCCAGACATGGAGTCAGGGCGCATAGGCTATTTACTGTGCTTTGATTGACGACTGAACAACAAGTGTTGACTAGTTTATAAAGCTGTCGAACTGACTGAATAAAGTCAATCTCCAATATCCCTTCGCTATTCATAAATCATAAAACATAGTTATAAGTCCATTGTATCGCACCATGACAAATAAAACAAAGATCTTGTTTGTATTTTTGGAAGGTGGCCCATGTATTCCTCCTTCACACAGGTGGTGACCCGTGTGACCTAAATAATTATTGTCCTATTTATAAACTTTCTTGCCTAGCTAAAATATTAGAATCCTTGATGAATTCTCAACTAAGATCTTTCTTATCTTTGAAATGTATTCTAAATCAGTTGGGTTTTAGACCAGGTCATAGCACAATCTCTACTACATACCTAGTTCTAGTTATAAATGATGTGGTTAACTGCATGGATAAAAGGCAACATTGTGCTGCCCTCTTCATTGACCTGCCAAAGGCTTTTCATACTGTTGATCACTCACTGCTAATTCGGGGCTTTCCTCAATTGGCCAAGACCGGGCTGCATGTAACTGGTTAAAAAATTACTTGACAGATAGAACTCAATGTGTATTTACTGATGGTGTTAAATCAGGTTTCCTGGAAATAACGAAAGGTGTCCCGCAGGGGTCGATTCTGGGTCCTGTACATTTTACTGTTTACATTAACAATATCTACTTGTCTGTAAAAAATGCAGATGATACTGTTGGGTATGCTATTGCCACCACGTTTGAGCAGGCTCTATCTGAACTACAGTCTGCATTCATTGTATTACAGAAAAACTTTATTGACCTGAAATGAGTATTGAATGCAGGTAAAACTAAGTATGTGTTGTTCTCTAGAGAGCATAAAAATAACTCTGATGATTTAAGCATATGTACTTTGGATAGTGTCCATATTGGTTGTGTCCCTGCTTACAAATATCTGGGCATTTGGATAGATGAAAAGCTGTCTTTTAAAAAGCATATTGATGAGAAACTGAGAATAAAAATTGGCTTCTTCTATAGAAATAGATCCTGCCTCTCACTCAACAGTAGAGAGCAGATTATGCAGTCGACGTTCCTATCGGTCCTACTGTAGACCATGGCGACATCATCTATATGAACACATCTGCCACTTCCTTAAAGCCGTTAGAGGCAGTTTATCGTGCACTTCGCTGTATTACCGGTGACAATTTTAGTACTCATCACTGTATTCGCTACCAGAAAGCTGGTTGGCCGTCTTTGATGTCACGTAGGTTGATACATTGCTATCTTTTCATTTCTAAAGTACTTTTACAAAAAGTCCCACTGTACCTAACATCTTTACTAAACTTTAGACATACAAGTTACCACACCTGGTCTCAGGGATGGTTAACTCTGGAAATTCCTTAGGTCTCTACTGAGTTAGACAAATCAGCTTTTAGTTTTCTTGCACCTTATTTGTGTAACAATCTTCAAAATGTTCTTACATTTGATGTTTTTGGTGCCTCTAAGGCAAATCAGAAAGCTGATTGAGGACCTTATTGTTGATGAATGTGTTGTTTTGTTATGACCGTGTTTTTCTTTCTGCTTACATTTTGTATTTATATTGACGTGTGTATTTTCTGTCATTTCTGTAATTCAGGCTAGTCTGTAAAAGAGACCATGGTCTCAATATGACTCCCTGATAAAGGTTAAATATAAAATAAATACATGTGTAGGATTCGAAGCCCATGTCCAAGACTTGCCAGTGCCTGGTGAAGTGACTTGTCAGTGTAACCTAGTGTTATTAAAGATGTTGATATAGGCCGACTGATTTGTTAATTAAAGTGCCGAAAATGGAGTAGTAAACTGATGTTTTCTGTGTAGCAAAGCCCATGTTTAACACCTGCTTCATTCTTCAACCATACCTGTACTCATTGTCGCCTGTCTTTGTATAAAATTGGGGCTGCACAATCTGATGGGGGTCTGAGGGTCCTCCCCCTGAAAATGTTTTGCAATTTTAAAACCATTTCCCTCCAATTCTATATTGTTTCTCAACAGGGAATCAATGTTTTCTTGATAGAACACAAACATTTTCTTCGATTTTTGCCACAATAAACTAAAGAAAGAGTAGACTAGATTTGTATTTTTCTGACTAGATCACTAATCTAAAGCCTTCCCTTTAAAGTCAGGTATGAAACCCAACCAACTCTGTGACTCACAAACATCCTGCCTAACTCTCCTGACAGTCCCACCCACAGTTATTGATTGACAGGCCAAACTGTTAAAGGGATAGTTCACCCAAATCACAAAATGAAACATCGATTTCCTTAGCCTTTGCGTCCACAGCCACAGTCAATAAAATACATAATTTGAAGAACAAACATAATTGTGGAAATTCATATCTTGCAGTAAAACTGTAAAAATGAATTTCATCTCAAGAGAAGACAGGTTTAATGTTAAAAAATATAATTGTACTTAGAAAATAGTCCTGATCATATAAGCCTAGGCCTAGACAATATCAAAAACAACACCACACTGAATTCATACATACATTAAGGTCTTTCTAATCTACTCAATACCATAACTAATTAGACCAATCTGGGAGGTAAAGTTGTTAAAGTATTCAATGATTTAGCTGTGTATTTCAGATGGAATCAAAGCATTAGAATGTACCAGAGGCCACCAAAATAGAGCTAATTCTGCTATTTTCTTCCCATGTTGGACTGGCCTCTTCTACTTGTCTGGCAACTCCATGGAAAGCACTGCTATCTATGTGCCATGTCTGAAACTTTGACTTTTTGTAGGGTAAGAACCAAATGCTTGTATTTATATATCAAAGTGAATTAATGTAATCTATGTCTACTTGTTGTAGATATATTTTTTTAGTTTGAGTTTTGTTGCTACTCATAAGGATTTTGGTATGAATAGCAGAGGTGCAGATGTTCCTAGGGCTGGCAGGAAATATCAACTCTTACTATGTAACGGCTTTCTTTAGGTGAAGTAGAGGCGGACCAAAATGCAGCGTGGTTTCTTTGATTCATGTTTAATAACAAAAGATAAACACGAACACTACAAAAACAATAAACGTGGAAAACCAAAAACAGCCCTATCTGGTGCAAAACACAGCGACAGGAACAATCACCCACAGAGACAGGAACAATCACCCACAAACACACAGTGAAACCCAGGCTACCTAAATATGGTTCCCAATCAGAGACCATGACTAACACCTGCCTCGGATTGAGAACCATATCAGGCCAGACATAGAAATAGACAAACAAGACATCCAACATAGAATGCCCACTCAGATCACACCCTGACCAACCAAAACATAGAAACATACGAAGCAAACTATGGTCAGGGTGTGACATACTAGTGCTTTATGTCTGACAATTATAGATCTGAATGGTTCTGGTGTACTTGTAAATGTTCTATGTAGGAAAAGATGTTCACTGTTATTTTCAGTGAAATGTGAAAGAATAGTAGATAGTGTAATACTGAATCAGGTACTCCTTGGTGTGATTTCTATATCTTCAGCAATTTGTTTGCCACCTATAAAACATGTGTGATTATTTACATACCAGTCAAACATTTGGACACACCTACTCATTCCAGGTTTTTCTTTATTTTTAGAATAATAGTGAAGACATCAAAACTATGAAATAGCAAATATGGAATCATGTACAGTACCTTGCAAAATATTCACTCCCCTTGGCATGTTCCAATTTTGTTCCATTACAACCTGTACTTTAAATGGATTTTTATTTGGATTTCATGTAATGGACATACACAAAATAGTCCAGATTGGTGAAGTGAAATGAAAACAATTACTTGTTTAAAAAAAAATATTTAACTGAAAATTGGTGGGTGCACATGTACAGTTGAAGTTGGACGTTTACATACACTTAGGTTGGAGTCAGTAAAACTCGTTTTTCAACCACTCAACAAATTTCTTGTTAACAAATGATAGTTTTGAAAAGTCGGTTAGGACATCTACTTTGTGCATGACACAAGTAATTTTTCCAACAATTGTTTACGGACAGATCATTACACTTGTAATTCACTGTATCACAATTCCAGTGGGTCAGATGTTTATATACACTAAGTTGACTATGCCTTTAAACAGCTTGGAAAATTCCAGAAAATTATGTCATGGCTTTAGAAGATTCTGAAAGGATAATTGACATCGTTTGAGTTAATTGGAAGTGTACCTATGGATGTATTTCAAGGCCTACCTTCAAACTCAGTGCCTCTTTGCTTGACATGATGGGAAAATCAAAAGAAATCAGCCAAGACCTCAGAAAAGAAACTGTAGACCTCCACAAGTCTGGTTCATCCTTGGGAGCAATTTCCAAATGCCTGAAGGTACCACGTTCATCTGTACAAACAATAGTACGCAAGTATAAACACCATGGGACCACGCAGCCGTCACACCGCTCAGAAAGGAGGCGCGTTCTTTTGGAGAAATGTCCTCTGGTTCGATGAAACAAAAATAGAACTGTTTGGCCATAATGACCATCGTCATGTTTGGAGGAAAAAGGGGGAGACTTGCAAGCCGAAGAACATCCCAACCGTGAAGCACGGGGGTGGCAGCATCATGTTGTAGGGGTGCTTTGCTGCAGGAGGCACTTCACAAGATAGATGGCATCATGAGGAAAGATATATTGAAGCAACATCTCAAGGCATCAGTCAGGAAGTTGAAGCTTGGTCGCAAATGGGTCTTCCAAATGGACAATGACCCCAAGCATACTTCCAAAGTTGTGGCAAAATGGCTTAAGGACAACAAAGTTGAGGTATTGGAGTGGCCATCACAAAGCCTTGACCTCAATCCTGTAGAAAATTTGTGAGCAGAACTGAAAAAGCTTGTGCGAGCAAGCAGCCTCAAACCTGACTAATTTACACCAGCTCTATCAGGAGGAATGGGCCACAATTCACCCAACTTATTGTGGGAAGCTTGTGGAAGGCTACCCAACATGATTGAACCAAGTTAAACCATTTAAAGGCAATGCTACCAGATACTAATTGAGTGTATGTAAACTTCTGACCCATTGGGAATGTTGGTTAAAGGAATAAAAGCTGAAATAAATCATTCTCTCTACAATTATTCTGACATTTCACATTCTTAAAATAAAGTGGTGATCCTAACTGAACCAAGACAGGGAAATTTTACTAGGATTAAATGTCAGGAATTGTGAAAGCCAAATACATTTAAACTCAGTTAAGGTGTATGTCAACTTCCGATTTCAACTGTATTCACCCCCTTTGCTATGAAGCCCCTAAATAAGATCTGGTGCAACCAATTACCTTCAGAAGTCACATAATTAGTTAAATAAAGTCCACATGTGTGCAATCTAAGTGTTATGTGATCTGTCACATGATCTCAGTACATATACACCTGTTCTGAAAGGCCCCAGATTCTGCAACACCACTAAGCAAGGGGCACCACCATGCAAGCGGCACTATGAAGACCGAAGACCTCTCCAAACAGATCAGGGCCAATGTTTTGGAAAACAAATCAGTTGGGTTATAAAAAAATATATATCAGAAATTTTGAACATCACACGGAGCACCATTAAATCCATTATTAAAAAATTGAAAGAATATGGCACACAATAAACCTGCCAAGAGAGGGCTCCCCACCAAAACTCACGGACCAGGCAAGGAGGGCATTAATCAGAGAGGCAACAAAGAGACCAAAGATAACCCTGAAGAAGCTGCAAATCTCCACAGCAGAGATTGGAGTATCTGTCCATAGGTACCATTTTATCCCGAATACTCTTCCGTAATAAACGTTATTATGGAAGAGTGGCCAGAAAAAAAGCCATTGCTTAAAGATAAGCAAGATAAGCAAATAAGCAAACACATTTGGTGTTCGCCAAAAGGCATGTGGGAGACTCCCCAAACATATGGAAGAAGGTGCTCTGGTCAGATGAGACTAAAATTGAGCTATTTGGCCATCAAGGAAAACGCTATGTCTGCGCAAACCCAACACCTCTCATCACCCAGAGAACAACATCCCCACAGTGAAGCATGGTGGTGGCAGCATCATGCTGTGGGGATGTTTTTCATCGGCAGGGACTGGGAAACTGGTCAGAAGTGAAGGAATGATGGATGGTGCTAAATACGGGGAAATTCTTGAGGGAAACCTGTTTCGGTCTTCAAGAGATTTGAGACTGGGACAGAGGTTCACCTTCCAGCAGGACAATGACCCTAAGCATACTGCTAAAGCAACACTTGAGTGATTTAAGGGGAAACATTTAAATGACATGGAATGGCCTAGTCAAAGCCCAGACCTCAATCCAATTGAGAATCTGTGGTATCACTTAAAGATTGCTGTACACCAGTGGAACCCATCCAATTTGAAGGAGCTGGAGCAGTTTTGCCTTGAATAATGGGAAGAAAATCCCAGTGGCTAGATGTGCCAAGCTTATAGAGACATACCCCAAGAGACATGCAGCTGTAATTGCTGCAAAAGGTGGATCTACAAAGTATTGACTTTCGGGGGGTGAATAGTTATGCACGCTCACGTTTTCTGTTTTTTTGTCTTATTTCTTGTTTGTTTCACAAGAAAAAAATATTTTGCATCTTCGAAGTGTTGTGTACATCAAATGATACAAACCCCCCCAAATTAATTTTAATTCAAGGGGGGTGAATACTTTCGCAAGCCACTGTAAGTAACCAGAAAAGTGTTACACAAATCAAAATATATTTTATATTTGAGATTCTTCAAAGTAGCCACCCTTTGCGGCAGGGAGCCTAGTGGTTAGAGCATTGGGCCAGTAACCAAAATGTTGCTGGATCAAATCCCAGAGCGGACAAGGTACAAATATGTCATTCTGCCCCTGAACAAGGCAAATAACCCACTGTTCCCCTGTAGGCCGTCATTGTAATTAAGAATTTGTTCTTACCTGACTTGACTAGTTAAATAAAGGTTAAATAAAAAAATAAAAAAATGCCTTGATGACAGCTTTGCACACGCTTGGCATTCTCTCAACCAGCTTCACCTGGAATGCTTTTCCAACAGTCTTGAAGGAGTTCCCACATGTGCTGAGCAGTTGTTGGTTGCTTTACCTTCACTCTGCGGTCCAACTCATCCCAAACCATGTCAATTGGGTTGAGGTCAGGTGATTGTGGAGGCCAGGTCATCTGATGCAGCACTCCATCACTCTCCTTCTTGGTCAAATAGCCCTTCCACAGCCTGGAGGTGTGTTGGGTCATTGTCCTGTTGAAAAACAAATGATAGTCCCACTAAGCGCAAACCAGATGGGATGTTGTAACGCTGTGGTAGCCATGCTGGTTAAGTGTGCCTTGAATTCTAAATAAATCACAGACAGAGTCACCAGCAAAGCACGCCCACACCATCACAAATCCTCCTCCATGCTTCACGGTGGGAACCACAGAGATCATCCGTTCATGTAGAAAACAGTAAAAATAAAGAAAAACCCTTGAATAAGTAGGTGTGTCCAAACTTTTGACTGGTACTGTATGTCAGAGGGGTCAATAGATAAAATGAAAGGTAATGAGTGATAATCAATAATTAACTGTACAGTATATGAGAAGTAGATAATCAACTACACAGCAGGGAGTGGAGAGAGTAATGAAATGTTTGTGAGATCAAAGGTTTCACGTTGTGGGACATATTTAAAGCTTGCAATGGTGAAGTTTGGTTTGAGTTGGAGGAGTGTACATTTATATTACAAATATACTTCACTGATTTCATGCATCATCTGCAACATTATTGTCTGCACTGTAATGGAAACTGGTAATTTATACGGTCTTTTGAGGTATTATCAACAGTGAAATATTGTGAAATGTTCTACTGCAGCATACTGCAATTTATGGTGCATTGTGGCAAAGTTCTGTGGGCGGGGAAATAATTGCTGTATTTCAAATGGTACTGTAATTCCATCCCACAGAATACAGTAATTTACCATTTTTGGAGCTCCAAAAACCTGTTGACCACTAATGGGTGCATGGTATTACTGTTTCAAGCTCATTAATATAGTTTTAGGCGTGCCTTGTAAGAGTCTACATTTGTTGCACCTGTTGGTGTGAATGCTGTACCAATTTAACTGGTATGTGGTAGTAGTCCCTCATCAATAAAAAAATGTATAGTGGACAAATTGGTGTGGCATCAAGTCTGAAACCATCCATGGTTGTGCATATTACTGTAAAATACAAATCCCAGCACCCCTCAATTAATTGTATTAATTAATCCATTCATTAAGATTACTGTACCATTTACTTAGGTAAATGGTACTGTATAAGTATAATAGAGTGAAAATTGTATTTAACTGTATCATTACACAATACTTGCTTTGATACAGTATTAAGATAACTGTAGTTGTACTGCAATATGAAATAGCATAACTTACCTACCACTAGCTCTACCACTAGCTGCCTGTAAATTACTGTCTAATTACAGTGGGTGATAGTGTCAGTTTATAATGCAATGTATTGGCATTGTGCATCCTCCATACTCAATCAGATAACAGATTATATTGTAGCAGATTGTTTATGGTAGGTCATAGGTCAATGTAATGTCTTAGTATCTATACAAATGTTTTACCTTGAGAATTTAACCATCCAACACATTACCACAGACACAGGTATACAGTCTGTCTGTTTACAGTCTGCTGTTTTATTCGATTAAAAAAAATATGGAAGATACACACTGCCAGATTACTGCCAGATTGACTATAAAAACAGCCTGTCCCACCAAAATGATAAGAGACAGAGCTGAATTTGTTATTTCCAGGAAGTCAACACAACATTGGTGAAAGATATCATAAAAAAAGAAAACAAATGTTATGTAAGGCAAGGACTTTTTTTCATGCACCAGTGAGATGATACTAAATCTCAGACATTTCGGAGATGGAGGTCATGTCAGTTCTCAAGTTCTTTGACCTTGATGATTTTTTTTCTGTATTAACAGAATGTCTAACATCCGTGGGGATTAGTGGAACATTGTTCCTGGCAGTAAGACTGAGCTTTTGACATTCACAAGAATCACAATGGTTTATTGCAACACCAGAACCCTGGAAGAACCTGTAAACTGTGAATACAAATAAGTACTGTCATAAGCTGTGCTAGAAAGAGAAAAATGATTCCCACATGTTTTTTTTTATTTTTTAAACCTCAATCACAATATGTCCAATGCACAATTAATTGAAATGTATTTAAGTGTGATACCCATGTATTTTCTGCTACTCAAATAAGAAACCTGGGGTTGAGATTTGGAGTACAGACATTTTGTAAAAACAAGGGGAAACTATTTAAAACCGTTTTAAAACATTCTTCAACTGCAGTTGTTTTGTTATGATTGAACTTATCATTAAAACACTGTGAAAACTTGTATGGGATGTTTTCATATAATTTAGTCAATGTATTTATTCATAGAGTATGACTGCCACAGCCTTTCTTTAAGTCTTTAACATTATTGTCAAAGTAGAAGGAAGAACCCACTAGATTTGATGTGTTCATAAATCACATGCACAGGGTCCCAGATGTAATCGCAGGGTACAGCGAAATTGTCAAGGTCAAAAAGAGCAGTGAATGAAACAATAATAATAATAATACTGTGCCTTCAGAAAGTGTTCACACCCCTTGACTTTTTCCACATTTAGTTGTGTTACAGCCTGAATTTAAAATTGATAAAATTGAGATTTTTTTTTACACACAATACCCTGTAATGACGAAGTGGAATTATGTTTTCCTGAAATGTTTACATATTAATAAAAAATGTAAAGCTGAAATGTCTTGAGTCAATAAGTATTCAACCCCTTTTTAATGGCAAGCCTACAGTAAATAAGTTTGGGAGTAAAAATCTGCTTAACAAGTCACATAATATGTTGCATTGACTCTGTGTACAATGATAAAGTTTAAAATGATTTTTAAAAGGATTTTTGAATGACTACCTCATCTCTGTACCTCACGCATACAATTATGTGTAAGGACCCTCAGTCAAGCAGTGAATTACAAACACATATTCAATCACAAAGACCAAGGATGTTTTCCAATGCCTGGCAAAGAATGACACCTATTGGTAAATGGGTAATAAAAAAAAGCAGAAACTGAATATCCCTTTGAGCATGGGGAAGTTATTATGGTGTATCAATCATTACATCTAGTCACTACAAAAAAAACATCATCCTTCCTAACTCAGTTGCCAGAGAGGAAGGAAATTGCTCAGGGATTTCAACATGAGGCAAATAGTGACTTAAAAAACAGTTACAGAGTAATTTATTGATTTATTTTTATTTCACCTTTATTTAACCAGGTAGGCAAGTTGAGAACAAGTTCTCATTTACAATTGCGACCTGGCCAAGATAAAGCAAAGCAGTTCGACACATACAACAACACAGAGTTACACATGGAGTAAAACAAACATACAGTCAATAATACAGTAGAAAAATAAGTCTATATACAATGTCAGCAAATTAGGTGAGATAAGGGAGGTAAAGGCAAAAAAAGGCCATGGTGGCGAAGTAAATACAATATAACAAGTAAAACACTGGAATGATAGTTTGCAATGGAAGAATGTGCAAGGTAGAGATAGAAATAATGGGGTGCAAAGGAGCAAAATAAATAAATACAGTAGGGGGAGAGGTAGTTGTTTGGGCTAAATTACAGATGGGCTATGTAAAGGTGCAGTGATCTGTGAGCTGCTCTGACAGCTGGTGCTTAAAGCTAGTGAGGGAGAAAAGTGTTTCCAGTTTCAGAGATTTCTGTAGTTCGTTCCAGTCATTGGCAGCAGAGAACTGGAAGGAGAGGCAGCCAAAGGAAGAATTGGTTTTGGGGGTGACCAGAGAGACAACCTGCTGGAGCGCGAGGTGGGTGGTGCTATGGTGACCAGCGAACTGAGATAAGAGGGGACTTTACCTAGCAGGGTCTTCTAGATGACCTGGAGCCAGTGGGTTTGGCGATGAGTATGAAGCGAGGGCCAGCCAACAAGAGCGTACAGGTCGCAGTGGTGGGTAGTATATGGGGCTTTGGTGACAAAACGGATGGCACTGTGATAGACTGCATCAAATTTATTGAGTAGGGTATTGGAGGCTATTTTGTAAATTACATCGCCGAAGTCGAGGTTCGATAGGATGGTCAGTTTTACAAGGGTATGTTTGGCAGCATGAGTGAAGGATGCTTTGTTGCGAAATAGGTTTGGAGATGTTTGATGTGAGTCTGGAAGGAGAGTTTACAGTCTAACCACACACCTAGGTATTTGTAGTTGTCCACATATTCTATATTAGTCAGAACCGTCCAGAGTAGTGATGCTGGACGGGCGGGCAGGTGCAGTCAGTGATCGGTTGAAGAGCATGCATTTAGTTTACTTGTATTTAAGGGCAATTGGAGGCCATGGAAGGAGAGTTGTATGGCATTGAAGCTCGTCTGGAGGGTTGTTAACACCGTGTCCAAAGAAGGGCCAGAAGTATACAGAATGGTGTCGTCTGCGTAGAGGTGGATCAGAGACTCACCAGCAGCAAGAGCGACATCATTGATGTACACAGAGAAGAGAGTCGGTCCAAGAATTTAACCCTGTGCACCCCGATAGAGACTGCCAGAGGCCCGGAAAACAACCCCTCCGATTTGACACACTGAACTCTATCAGAGAAGTAGTTGGTGAACCAGGCGAGGCAATCATTTGAGAAACCAAGGTTATCGAGTCTGACGATGAGGATGTGGTGACTGACAGAGTCGAAAGCCTTGGCTAGGTCAATGAATACAGCTGCACAGTATCGATGACGGGTAAGATATCGTTTAGGACCTTGAGCGTGGCTGAGGTGCACTCATGACCAGCTCTGAAACCAGATTGCATAGCGGAGAAGGTATGGTGGGATTCGAAATGGTCGGTAATCTGTTTGCTGACTTGGCTTTCGAAGACCTTAGAAAGGCAGGGTAGGGTATATATATAGGTCTGTAGCAGTTTGGGTCAAGAGTGTCCACCCCCTTGAAGAGGGGGATGACCACAGCTACTTTACAATCTTTGGGAATCTCAAACGACACGAAGGAGAAGTTCAAAAATTTGGCAGATAATTTTAGAAAGAAAGGGTCCAGATTGTCTTGTCCGGCTGATTTGTAGGGGTCCAGATTTTGCAGCTCTTTCAGAACATCAGCTGACTGGATTTGGGAGAAGGAGAAATGGGGAAGGCTTGGGCGAGTTGATGTGGGGGGTTCAGTACTGTTGACCGGGGTAAGGGTCGCCAGGTGGAATGCATGGCCAGCCGTAGAAAAATGCTTATTGAAATTCTCAATTATAATGGATTTATCGGTGGTGACAGAGTTTTCTATCCTCAAAGCAGTGGGCAGCTGGGAGGAGGTGTTCTTATTCTCCATGGATTTACAGTGTCCCAGAATTTTTTTTAGTTTGTGTTACAGGAAAAGCCTTGGCCTTCTAACTGCCTGTGTATGTTGGTTTTTAGCTTCCCTGAAAAGTTGCATATTACGGGGGCTGTTCGATGCTAATGCAGAACGCCATAGGATGTTTTTGTGTTGGTTAAGGGCAGTCAGGTCTGGAGAGAACCCAGGGCTATATCTATTCATGGTTCTAAACTTCTTGAATGGGGCATGCTTATTTAAGATGGTGAGGAAGGAATTTTTTTAAACAACCAGGCATCCTCTACTGACGGGATGAGATCAATATCCTTCCAGGATTCCCCGGCCAGGTCGATTAGAAAGGCCCGCTCGCTGAAGTGTTTCAAGGAGCGTTTGACAGTGATGAGTGGAGGTCGTTTGACCGCTGACCCATTACGGATGGAGTCAATTTTATTTTATTTTTTATATTTATTTCACCTTTATTTAACCAGGTAGGCCAGTTGAGAACACGTTCTCATTTGCAACTGCGACCTGGCCAAGATAAAGCATAGCAGTGTGAACAGACAACACAGAGTTACACATGGAGTAAACAATTAACAAGTCAATAACACAGTAGAAAAAAATAGTCTATATACTTTGTGTGCAAAAGGCATGAGGAGGTAGACGAATAATTACAATTTTGCAGATTAACACTGGAGTGATAAATGATCAGATGGTCATGTACAGGTGGAGATATTGGTGTGCAAAAGAGCAGAAAAGTAAATAAATATCAACAGTATGGGGATGAGGTAGGTAAAATTGGGTGGGCTATTTACCGATAGACTATGTACAGCTGCAGCGATGGGTTAGCTGCTCAGATAGCAGATGTTTGAAGTTGGTGAGGGAGATAAAAGTCTCCAACTTCAGCGATTTTTGCAATTCGTTCCAGTCACAGGCAGCAGAGAACTGGAATGAAAGGCGGCCAAATGAGGTGTTGGCTTTAGGGATGATCAGTGAGATACACCTGCTGGAGCGCGTGCTACGGGTGGGTGTTGCCATCATGACCAGTGAACTGAGATAAGGCGGAGCTTTACCTAGCATGGACTTGTAGATGACTTGGAGCCAGTGGGTCTGGCGATGAATATGTAGCGAGGGCCAGCCGACTAGAGCATACAGGTTGCAGTGGTGGGTGGTATAAGGTGCTTTAGTAACAAAACGGATGTCACTGTGATAAACTGCATCCAGTTTGCTGAGTAGAGTATTGGAAGCTATTTTGTAGATGACATCGTCGAAGTCGAGGATCGGAAGGATAGTCAGTTTTACTTGGGTATGTTTGGTGGCGTGAGTGAAGGAGGCTTTGTTGCGGAATAGAAAGCCGACTCTAGATTTGATTTTACATTGGAGATGTTTGATATGAGTCTGGAAGGAGAGTTTACAGTCTAGCCAGACACCTAGGTACTTATAGATGTCCACATATTCTAGGTCGGAACCATCCAGGGTGGTGATGCTAGTCAGGCGTGCGGGTACAGGCAGCGAACGGTTGAAAAGCATGCATTTGGTTTTACTAGCGTTTAAGAGCAGATGGAGGCCATGGAAGGAGTGTTGTATGGCATTGAAGTTCGTTTGGAGGTTAGATAGCACAGTGTCCAAGGACGGGCCGGAAGTATACAGAATGGTGTCGTCTGCGTAGAGGTGGATCAGGGAATCGCCCGCAGCAAGAGCAACATCATTGATATATGAGGCAGTGATCGCTGAGATTTTGGTTGAAAACAGCAGAGGTGTATTTAGAGGGGGTTGGTTAGAATGATATCCATGAGGGTGCCCGTGTTTACGGCTTTGGGGTGGTACCTGGTAGGTTCATTGATAATTTGTGTGAGATTGAGGGCGTCAAGCTTAGATTGTAGGATGGCTGGGGTGTTAAGCATGTTCCAGTTTAGGTCACCTAGCAGCACAAGCTCTGGAGATAGATGGGGGGCAATCAGTTCACATATGGTGTCCAGAGCAGAGCTGGGGGCAGAGGGTGGTCTACAGCAGGCGGCAACAGTGAGAGACTTGTTTTTAGAGAGGTGGATTTTTAAAAGTAGAAGTTCAAATTGTTTGGGTACAGACCCGGATAGTAGGACAGAACTCTGCAGGCTAACTTTGCAGTAGATTGCAACACCGCCCCCTTTGGCCATTCTATCTTGTCTGAAAATGTTGTAGTTAGGGATGAAGATTTCAGAATTTTTGGTGGTCTTCCTAAGCCAGGATTCAGACACGGCGAGAACATCCGGGTTGGCAGAGTGTGCTAAAGCAGTGACTAAAACAAACTTAGGGAGGAGGCTTCTAATGTTTACATGCATGAAACCAAGGCTATTCCGGTTACAGAAGTCATCAAAAGAGAGCTCCTGGGGGGGGAATAGGAGTGGAGCTAGGCACTGCAGGGCCTGGATTCACTTCTACATCACCAGAGGAACAGAGGAGGAGTAGGATAAGGGTACGGCTAAAAGCTATGAGAATTGGTCATCTAGAACGTCCGGAACAGAGAGTAAAAGGAGGTTTCTGTGGGCGATAAAATAGCTTCAAGGCATAATGTACAGACATAGGTATGGTAGGATGTGAATACAGTGGAGGTGAACCTAGATATTGAGTGATGATGAGAGAGATATTGTCTCTAGAAACATCGTTGAAACCAGGTGATGTCATCGCATGTGTGGGTGGTGGAACTGAAAGGTTGGATAAGGTATAATGAGCAGGGCTAGAGGCTCTTCAGTGAAATAAGCCAATAAACACTAACCAGAATAGCAATGGACAAGGCATATTGACATTAAGGAGAGGCATGCTTAATCAAGTGATCATAAGGGTCCAGTGAGTAGTGAGGTTGGTTGGGGTCACGGCAATTCAGACAGCTAGCCGAGCCATCAGTAGCAAGCTAGCATAGGATGGAGGTGTCACGCCCTGGTTGAAGTATTTTGTGTTTATCTTCATGTATTGGGTCAGGCCAGGGTGTGGCATGGGTTTTTGTATGTGGTGTGTATATATTGGGATTGTAGCTAGTGGGGTGATCTAGCAAAGTCTATGGCTGTCTGGAGTGGTTCTCAATAAGAGGCAGGTGTTTATCGTTGTCTCTTCATTGGGAACCATATTTAGACAGCCATATTCTTTGAGTTTGTCGTGGGTGATTGTCCTTAGTGTCCTTGTTCCTGTCTATGTGTTAGAGTACACAAGTATAGGCTGCTTCGGTTTTCGTTACGTTTATTGTTTTTTGTAGTGTTTGTATTTAGATTTGTGTTACGTTTGTTTATTAAATTATGGATCGCAATCTACACGCTGCATTTTGGTCCGACTCTCCTTCACCACAAGAGAACCGTTACAGAATCACCCACTACAAACGGACCAAGCAGCGTGTCAACAGGCAGGAGCCACAGGAGAGGCAACAGAGGCTGCACTACCTGGAGAAATGGACATGGTAGGACGAACTGGACGGTAAACGACCCTGGGCTCAGCCTGGAGAATATCGCCACCCCAAGGAAGAACTGGAGGCGGTGAAAGCTGAGAGGAGCAGGTATGAGTAGGCAGCACGGCGTAGCGGATGGAAGCCCGAGACTCAGCCCCAAAAATGTATTGGGAGGGGGCTCACAGGGAGTAGGGCTACGCTAGGTAGGAGACCTACGCTAACTTCCTGTGGTTACCGGGGGGCTAGAGGGTGCATAGCCCGGCGCGGTATATTCCAGCTCCGCGTATCGGCCGGGCTAGATTGAGCGTCGAGCCAAATGCCATGAAGCTGGCTCTACGCATCTGGTCCCCAGTGCGTCTCCTTGGGCCGGCTTACATGGCACCAGCCTTGCGCTCGGTGTCTCCGGTTCGCCTGCATAGCCCAGTGCGGGCTATTCCATCTCGCCGCACTGGCAGGGCGACCAAGAGTATTCAACAAGGTAAGGTTGGGCAGGCTCGGTGCTCAAGAGCTCCAGTGTGCCTGCACGGTCCGGTCTATCCAGTACCACCTCCACACCCCAGCCCTCCGGTAGCAGCTCCCCGCACCAGGCTTCCTGTGCGTGTCCTCGGTTCAGTACCACCAGTGCCAGCACCACGCATCAGGCCTACAGTGCGCCTCGCCTCTCCTGCGCTGTCGGAGTCTCCCGCCTCTCCAGCGCTGTCGGAGCCTTTCTCCTCTCCTGCGCTGTCGGAGCCTTTCTCCTCTCCTGCGCTGCCGGAGTCCCCCGTCTGTTCAGCGCAGCCAGAGCTGCCAGCCTGCATGGAGCAGCCAGAGCTGCCAGCCTGCATGGAGCAGCCAGAGCTGCCAGCCTTCATGGAGCAGCCAGAGCTGTCAGTCTGCATGGAGCAGCCAGAGCTGTCAGTCTGCATGGAGCAGCCAGAGCTGTCAGTCTGCATGGAGCAGCCAGAGATGTCAGTCTGCATGGAGCAGCCAGAGCTGTCAGTCTGCATGAAGCAGCCAGAGATGTCAGTCTGCATGAAGCAGACAGAGTTGTCAGTCTGCAAGTAGCTGCCAGTCTGCAAGGAGCTGCCAGTCTGCAAGGAGCTGCCAGTCTGCAAGGAGCTGTCAGTCTGCAAGGAGCTGTCAGTCTGCAAGGAGCTGCCAGTCTGCATGGAGCAGCCAGAGATGTCAGTCTGCATGAAGCAGCCAGAGATGTCAGTCTGCATGAAGCAGCCAGAGATGTCAGTCTGCATGAAGCAGACAGAGTTGTCAGTCTGCAAGTAGCTGCCAGTCTGCAAGGAGCTGCCAGTCTGCAAGAAGCTGCCAGTCTGCAAGGAGCTGTCAGTCTGCAAGGAGCTGTCAGTCTGTAAGGAGCTGTCGGTCTGCAAGGAGCTGCCAGTCTGCATGGAGCAGCCAGAGATGTCAGTCTGCATGAAGCAGCCAGAGATGTCAGTCTGCATGAAGCAGCCAGAGATGTCAGTCTGCATGAAGCAGCCAGAGTTGTCAGTCTGCAAGTAGCTGCCAGTCTGCAAGTAGCTGCCAGTCTGCAAGGAGCTGTCAGTCTGCAAGGAGCTGTCAGTCTGTAAGGAGCTGTCGGTCTGCAAGGAGCTGCCAGTCTGCATGGAGCCGCCAGAGTTGCTAGTCTGTAAGAAGCTGCCAGAGCTGTCAGCCTACATGGAGCAGCCAGAGCCGCCAGTCAGCGTGGAGCAGCCAGAGCCGACAGTCAGCATGGAGCAGCCAGATCTTTCAGTCTGCCAGGATCCGCCAGTCAACCAGACTCTTCCAGATCTGCCAGTCAACCAGACTCTTCCAGATCCGCCAGTCAACCAGACTCTTCCAGATCTGCCAGTCAGCCAGACTCTTCCAGATCCGCCAGTCAGCCAGGATCTGCCAGTCAGCCAGGATCTGCCAGTCAGCCAGGATCTGCTGAAACCACCAGCCAGTCAGGATCTGGTAGATCTATCTACCTGCCTGAGCTTCCTCTCACTCCTGAGCTTCCTCTCACTCCTGAGCTTCCTATCACTCCTGAGCTTCCTCTCACTCCCGAGCTTCCTCTCACTCCCGAGCTTCCTCTCACTCCCGAGCTTTCTCTCACTCCCGAGCTTTCCCTCAGTCCCGAGCTGCCTCAGTCCCGAGCTGCCCTTCAGTCCCGATCTGCTCCTCAGTCCAGTGGGGTTCTGGGTGAGGACTACTAGGCCATGGTCGGTGGCGAGGGTGGACTATCTAGGGACGCGAGGAGAGGGGACTAAGACATTGACTGAGTGGGGTCCACGTCCCGCGCCGGAGCCGCCACCATGGACAGACGCCCACCCGGACCCTACCTATTGTTTTGAGGTGCGTTCGGGAGTCCGCACCTTAGGGGGAGGGTTCTGTCACGCCCTGGTTGAAGTATTTTGTGTTTATCTTCATGTATTGGGTCAGGCCAGGGTGTGGCATGGGTTTTTGTATGTGGTGTGTATATATTGGGATTGTAGCTAGTGGGGTGATCTAGCAAAGTCTATGGCTGTCTGGAGTGGTTCTCAATCAGAGGCAGGTGTTTATCGTTGTCTCTGATTGGGAACCATATTTAGGCAGCCATATTCTTTGAGTTTGTCGTGGGTGATTGTCCTTAGTGTCCTTGTTCCTGTCTATGTGTTAGTGTACACAAGTATAGGCTGTTTCGGTTTTCGTTACGTTTATTGTTTTTTGTAGTGTTTGTATTTAGATTCGTGTTACGTTTGTTTATTAAATTAAGGATCGCAATCTACACGCTGCATTTTGGTCCGACTCTCCTTCACCACAAGAGAACCGTTACAGGAGGTCTTTTTTAAGCCACATCGTGCGTTTCCGTCGGTAGATTAGTGGGGTTCCGAGTGATAGATGGGATCAATCCAATTGGCAAAATAGATATAGTGACCCAAGAGAAAGTATCCGATAGACCTATTCAGATAGCAGCCGATAAGAGAGCTAACGATTAGCGGGCTGCAGATGGCCGTTCAGGTAATGTCACTCCAGAGGGGCCAGTTGGATAACTCCCTCGGACAGATAACGTCAGTTTTCCACTCGTGAAGGCCCGGTTGGGCTCCGCATCGTCCGAATAGGTGGTTGTAGCCCAGGAGTGGAACTCTTCAGCTGGCTAGCTCCGGAATAATTGATGTTTGCTCCGGGATCGACGTAAGCCAATAGTCACACGGATAGCAGCTAGCTAGCTGGGAGATCCAGGTGTAAATGTCCAGAGCTTGCGGTTGAAATCCGGGGAAATGGAGAGAAAAATAGGTCCGGTATGTTCTGGTGTGAGTCGCTTTGTACAAAACTGGCGATAGCTTTTCGAGCTAAAGGATAGCTGATGACCACAAACCGTGGTTAGCTGAATACTAACGTTAGCCAGTAAACTGGCTAGCTTCTGGCTAGCTTCTGGTTAGCTTCTGGCTAGCTTCTGGATAGCTTCTGTCTAGCTTCTGGTTAGCTTCTGGTTAGCTGCTGGCTAGCTTCTGGCTATCTTCTGGTTAGCTTCTTGGCTAGCTTCTGGCTAGCTTCTATTGTGGATTTCAGATTTGAGGTAAATAATACTGTTTTTAAATTGGTGAGGCGGATTGCAGGAGAGTGTTTTGAAGTTGACTTTTTGGAAAAGAAAATATATAAAAGATATGCGAAGAAAGATGTAAATATATATATAAACGGGACACAACAAGACGAGGACAAAGGACGTCTGACTGCTATGCCATCTTGGTTTAGAATGGCTGTGACAGGAGAAAACTGAGGATGGATCAGAAACATTCGAAACTCAGCAAAAAAATAAACTTCCCTTTTTCAGGACCCTGTCTTTCAAAGATATTTCATAAAAATCCAAGTAACTTCACAGATCTTCATTGTAAATGGTTTAAACACTGTTTCCCATGCTTGGTCAATGAACCATAAACAATTCATGTGGAAAGGTCATTAAGACACTAACAGCTTAGAGACAGTCGGCAATTAAGGTCACAGTTATGAAAACTTAGGACACTAAAGAGGCCTTTCTACTGACTCTGAAAAACATCACAAGAAAGATGCCCAGGGTCCCTGCTCATCTGCGTGAATGTGCCTTAGGCATGAGGACTGCAGATGTGGCCGGGGCAATAAATTGCAATGTCCGTACTGTGAGATGCCTAGGATAGCGCTACAGGGTGACAGAATGGACAGCTGATCATCCTCGCAGTGGCAGACCACGTGTAACAACACCTGCACAGGATCGTTACATCCGAACATCTATGGTGGCAAAATTGCCATAAGATTATCTTATAATTCTTTTATTGCATCAAATGGTTGTTTTATTTCAACAGAATAGACTATTCTTAACTATTGTGCGTGTGTTCTACTGAGGATGGGCCTCTGGGAGATAACACTGACAGGAGATTTACAATGTCGTTTGGGTGATAAAACCTTAAGCGCATTCCAGAGCATGGGTTAATGTTTTCTGTTTACACCGTACCAGGGAGAGATGGTTCCAGTTTGGAGTCGGAGGGCCAGACACTGGTCTATACAATGAAAACTGTTGACACAGCAGATACTGTCTGCTATGTATTATAGGTATCTTTCATACAGATCTTAACCTTGTGACCCATTCTATTTATCTGTTGTTCGTCATGTAGGTTGAAAGGGGTGTATCTTGGCTATGAAAGACCTTTGTACTTTTGTCTCGTTGCTCTCAACGGATCATCAGAGACGGTGATTCGTCGACAAGCCATCGCTATTGCAAAGTACTCACTATTAAAGATTTAGTTGACTTGTGTGATAAGTTTGTCTCTCCTCATTTGATTGTAAAGAAATGAACCACCACACATCACATCTGTGATACAGGTACAGGATGGCAACAACAACTGCCCGAGTTACACCAGGAACGCATAATCCCTCCATCAGTGCTCAGACAATAGGCTGAGAGAGGCTGGACTGAGGTCTTTTAGGCCTGTTGTAAGGCAGGTCCTCACCAGACATCACCAGAAACAACGTCGCCTATGGGCACAAACCCACCGTTGCTGGACCAGACAGGCTGGCAAAGGTGCTCTTCACTGACGAGCCGTGGTTTTGCCTCACCAGGGGTGATGGTCGGATTCGTGTTTATCGTCGAAGGAATGAGCGTTACACCGACGCCTGTACTCTGGATCGGGATCGATTTGGAGGGACCGTCATGGTCTGGGGCGGTGTGTCACAGCATCATCGGACTGAGCTTGTTGTCATTGCAGGCAATCTCAACCCTTCCTGCAGGCTCATCCTGACATGACCCTCCAGCATGACAATGCTACCAGTCATACTGCTCGTTCTGTATGTGATTTCCTACAAGACAGGAATGTCAGTGTTCTGCCATGGCCAGTGAAGAGCCCGGATCTCAATCCCATTGAGCACGCCTGGGACCTGTTGGATCGGAGGGTGAGGGCTAGGGCCATTCCCCCCAGAAATGTCCGGGAACTTGCAGATGCCTTGGTGGAAGAGTGGGGTAACATCTCACAGCAAGAACTGGCAAATCTGGTGCAGTCCATGAGGAGGAGATGCACTGCAGTACTTAATGCAGCTGGTGGCCACACCAGATACTGACTGTTACTTTTGATTTTGACTCCCCTTTGTTCAGGGACACATTATTCAATTTCTGTAAGTCACATGTCTGTGGAACTTGTTCAGTTTATGTCTCAGTTGTTGAATCTGGTTATGTTTATACAAATATTTACACACATTAAGCTTGCTGGAAAATAAACGTGTTGACAGTGAGAGGACGTTTATTTTTTTGCTGAGTTTAATTGCTCCACAGTACTAACCTAATTGAGTGAACAGTGTGTGTGGGGGGGGGGTCTACATACTGAAATAGCTGAATCAGCTCATCTGTAGTGGTGTCTGCAGTAGATACTTTTGTATATATACTGTTTTTAACAACTGTAACAATGATACATATCCATTGGGGGTGGGGGCAGGGTAAATATCTGTTGGGAGGGGGAGCAGGTAGCTGCCTAGTGGTAGCTATTCAGCAGCCTGGTGGTCTGGGGGTAAAAGCTATTGGCCAGTCTGACAGCTATAGAGCCTTGCGGTCAGTGGCTGAGTTGCCATGTCAGTATGTTCTCGATATTGTCATAAGCAAAACAAGCAGAAATGGTCAGACCTCAAACCATGTTCTGTTCACTTGGAAATAATAATTTGAGTCGCCAGAGACACAGGTGGACCTGCAAATGGAAAACAAATTGAGCAGTAGCACTATTGATATTTGTTTCTGCTCACATCGGGAAACTTTGAAATCCAATATTCTCAGGCACTCAAAATAGAGTGGTCAAGCAGCTACTAGAACTTGGTATTCTACAACCAACCTACGAGTGTTACCGACGAAACTCGTGGGTCCTTTTTAACACAAGTGTTGGACCATAGCAGTTTTTTTTTGTTCATTTATGAGAATTTCACAGGAAGTACTGTATCTAAGTGATGACAATGATAATGCTGTGTGCTCACATATCGTGTGTGTGTGCTCCTGTTGTGTTACCATGGCAATTATGCTTCCATATGACAATACAGTCTGTGGTCTGAGGAAGGACAGTAGTACTTTGCTGGCAGAGAATATTTGTGTCTCCCATGACCTGCAAACTATGAGGGGTGTACAGTCAAATCTGAGAGTGGGGATTTCCGGTTAAAATACAGTGGACATCTTCTTTACATTTCTTGATGAATCAGGTAAGTAAATATAGCAACACATATGTAATTGTCATTAGTAGTCATAGTAATGGTATAGGGGTAACAAAGTAATAAAATAGTAGTCTTAGTAATAAACATCTCTGAGTTAGTCTAGTTGCAGGTTAAATAACTATGTATTTCTAATATTTGTCTTTCAACAAAAGCGTGAAAATGGGGTCCAAATAGACATTTGTCGTTCTTCTGATTGTCTACCCCAGCAAAGTGGCAGAAGCTCAGGGAGAAGGTAGTAAAATATTTTCAGTAGTTTATCCTTATACAGTTCATTTGTAATGTTACACTATCATCAAGTTTGTGACAAACAGCTCTTCTTTCAGTTTCCCCACAGGGAGTGAAGGCTGATGTTGTTATCCTGATGGATGAATCTACTAGCATACAATATATAGACTTTATGATGATGAAAAGGTTTCTGGATACCCTGGTGCACTCTTTGTTTGTGGGCACCGACCATATCAGAATCAGTCTGATGAAGTTTAGTACATCACCAGAAGTTGTGTTCAGGCTCAATGATCATATGAATAGAAGTGAAATCCTGAAGGGTATTTACTCCGTTGTACAAACGGGAGGTGACACATATACTGGAAAGGACCTGAGGCTTATGATGGCTCTGGTTAAGAAGGTTAAAGGCAGCAGGGCAAGTGAGGGTGTTCCACAAATTGGAATTGTCATCACAGATGGAGAATCCACTGATCCCTATGACATGGAAGTGTCAGCCCATCTTCTAAGGAAACATGGTGTTTCTCTCATGGGCATTGGTATTCAAGGCGCTTCAATCCAGAGAATGCATTCCTTTTATTAAAAGAATGAACACCGAACAAACGAACAAAATAACAACCGAAACGTGAAGCTATACAATATAGTGCTGACAGGCCACTACACATAGACAAGATCCCACACCAGAAGGGGGGGGCATGCCTAAATATGGTAACCATATCAGGCCAACGTAGACATACAAAACCCCTAGACATACAAAAACCCTAGACATACAAAAAAAACTTGACATACAAAAACCTAGAGTACCCACCCTAGTCACACCCTGACCTAACCAAACTATATATAGAAAACAGAGATATCTAAGGTCAGGGCGTGACATATTACAACATAAAACCATACATTATGTTTTAAACAATTAGGTAGACTTGTAATTCATGTTTGTTCTGCCAGTCTGTTCCCAGGGAGCATCCATCGATATCATGATTATTCTGGATGACAGATCCCAGAGCATCATGCCTCAGGAGTTTGAGCTTATCAAAGACTTCCTCCGATCACTGCTGCACTGCTTCTACCTGGGGCAGGACCAGGTTCGAGTGGGTCTGGTTCCATATAGTCAACACAGTGACACGGTGGCGTTCAACCTCAGCACTCCCCTAAACAACAGGGAGATCCTAAAGCACATCTGGAATCTGAGACAGTCAAACAGTTCGACCACAGAGACTGACCCACACCTGGAGATGATGAGTGAGCTTCTCAGGGAGTAGAGGGAGGGTGTCAGAGGAGAATCGGTGACTAAGGTTGGGTTGGTCATTATGGGCAGTGAGCTCCATGAGAATGTGAGAGCGTCATTGGAAGAGCTCAAGAATCATGATGTGTCTCTTTATGCTATCGGGGGCGCCAATGCTTCACTGATGGGTCTGAACAAGATCACTGGCCGTCGCGAAAATGTGTTCTTCGTCCAGAAATTCTCAGGCCTGTAGGAGATCTCTGAACGTATCAGCCAGGAGATCTGTAGCTCAGCAGAGGACAGGGGACAACAGGTCGTCCACGTACCACCACCAGGTAACCTGCCCTCGTTATCTTGTCTTTGTCCACAGCACCCAATTACTTCCAATGAAGAACTGAGTGTCATCATCATGTCTCCCATAAACCCATGTTCATTTTGATTCAATCACCCTCCTGGTTTTTAGTGATTTAGCCCAATCTCTGCCAACATACAGTATATAGTTTTTCTTCTCACAGGTCTAAAGAATAGTAAGGTGACAGACAGCCAGGTCACTCTCTACAGGGGCCAGTCTCTTTCTGCTCTCAGTCCCTATGACCAGAGGTACAAGGAGGATGTGAAATACTGGTGCAGGATGAAGGGAGAGTTAGACTGCACTGCCATAGTGCGTACTGACTTTCCTTTGCGACGAGGGGATGTGTCCATCACAGATGACCCCAGCCAGCATGTCTTCACTGTGACCATGCAGAACCTACAGACTCAGGACACAGGGGAGTATGTGTGTGCTGTGGACAATGGAAGAAACAATGGAAGCATCTCTGTCACTGACTGTCACTGCAGGTGATATACTATTTATCATAGTCCTGCTTTGTCATGGTTGGATTTTAGCTGAGCTTTCAAAAACAAAATGTCATTAACATCTCTGCAGGGTGAATTCCATTTCAATTGCAGTCAATTCAGGAAGTACACTGAAATTCCATCATCATCAAAGCAATAGTAATCATCATCATCAATGCTGCTCCTGAGTGGCGCAGCGGTCTACGGCCTCAGTGCAAGAGGCTACAGTCCCTGGTTCGAATCCAGCCGTGATTGTGAGTCCCACTGGGCGGTGCACATTCGGCACCATCATCATCCGGGGCAGGCCGTCATTGTAAATAACAATTTGTTCTTTTAACTGACGTGCCTAGTTAAATAAAGGTTACATTTTTAAAAAATGTTTTAAAAAATTCTATGAGGAAAATTGGAATTGGAATTTGCAAGTAGCCTGCCTGAACAGCAGCAACCTCCTCCTTAACGGTTACAGAAACGTTTTACTGGCTATGACTGTGATATGTTGATTATCTACTGTAATGGAATGCACTGACTGTAAATAGTAAGGGCTCTATTCAATAAATATGTAAAGCTATTCAGATTCCGTGATAGAAATGTGAAGGTCATTTCCGATTGAGCCGACATACAGTAGGCAGTGTTTAATCTGAAGGTAGTCTCTGATAAAGCGGGAACATTGCCTTTAAATTTCAATCATGCTGTAAAGCTGAACTTCCGCAATGCGGATTGAATAGAGCCCTAAGACACTCTGAATAAGTGTCTGCTAAATTACCAACATGTAAATGTATATGTGAAAATGAACATACCAAAATGAACTGCTTGAATGGGTATTAATTATTGGCTTTAATAATACTCAGCAATAATACTCAGCATCCTTTGCAATTGTTCATTTTTACATTACTACATGTATAGGTAGTTCATTTAGCAGATGCTCTCAGATGATCACATAATAGTGCCAACAGATTTCTGATACCAATGTAGGGTGAAAGGGGGCCACAGAAGTATCTTGTTACAGAATTACATTGGAGTCTAGTTCAGCCCAGTGAATTATAAATGACAAAACATATACTGCCCACCTCTGAATATACATTTAATTCACCCCAACCCTGGATCTCTGTGTGATGCGTGAGAATGAGCTTGCTTTGTCTGTTTTGTTTCTGTTTCCATATTCCAGGCTTCCCAGATGTGTCGGTGAGGAGCAACATGGTGTCTGGTAAGGAGGGGAACAGCACCACAGCCGAGTGTCTCTACAGTGACATCATGGATGACAGTGAGAAGATGTGGTGTTGGAACGGGAAACCTGCAGGGAACTGGAGCTCCTGCTTGACTGCAGAGGGAGAGCGGGCGTCTCAGGACCGCATGGATTTGATCATCACTACATGGAGTCGCACCTTCACTGTGACGATGAGACATCTGGAGATGAACGATAACGACTGGTACTGGTGCATAGCAGGAGACAAGCAGATCCCGGTGTACATCTCAGTCCTCAATGCATCTAACGCATGTAAGCTGATTCACTATCACTCACATTTAAGGCTTTGTAGCCCCCTTCAGAATCCAAATAATGCAGACAAAAGACCATTGTATAATAATAATAATATATGCCATTTAG
Organism: Oncorhynchus keta; assembly: GCF_023373465.1. Classification (NCBI taxonomy): domain Eukaryota; kingdom Metazoa; phylum Chordata; class Actinopteri; order Salmoniformes; family Salmonidae; genus Oncorhynchus; species Oncorhynchus keta. The sequence continues at coordinate 22,020,136 of NC_068446.1, read as the reverse complement.
CGGACGCTTTTATCCAAAGCGACTTACAGTCATGTGTGCATACATTCTACGTATGGGTGGTCCCATACGGGAATTGAACCCACTACCCTGGCGTTACAAGCGCCATGCTCTACCAACTGAGCTACAGAATTATAATAACAATAATAATCATACTTGTTTATATTTCATTTACAAGTGCTCTGCATGTGATGCTTGCTACACAAATCAATGATTCAAATGTCCTTCCCCTCACAGCAATATCTCCTCCAACCATGAATCTGATTACTTTCCCTTTGGTCTTGACTCTGAGAGCAACGGAGGATGATAACTCAAGGTGGAGGTGAAACTATTGCTTTTTTTATTCATTAGTGTAGATATACAGTAACAGATAAGCTAAAAAAAAAATCATTTTTTTTCTAGTTGGGACTGGGAGAGATATCTGGATATTCTGCTGAAAGGTGCTGTTGGCCTGGTATTTTTTGGCATGCAACATCCCAGCAGCTCTGGTGATGAGAGACTACCAAAGTAAGTGCTATGTATTTTTATCACTTAAATCGTTGGGTCCAAATATCTTATGAAAAATGACCATGTATGATTAGATTGTACTTTATTTAACACACTATTTATGTCAGACAAAAACAAGAAAGAACTCGAAGGAAAACAGGAAACAGGTGAATCAACGTCTCTGCTTTTGTATTTATTCTTCATTTAATGTACAAAATTAACGGAACATGACAATGTGTGTCATTTTAATCGTTTTAATCCCCCTCACCTAGGGATGCAGTCTGTTTTAGGATCCATTCGATCATCTCAGTCTCCAGTATGTCAGGTTTTTGAAATGTTTATAGCTCTTTCAGTTCTGTTATAAAGATACAAACCTTACCTAAAGATGAATGCTAATTGTACAATAATGTGTAGTCACATTGCTTTTTCCTGAACTTTTAATTCAGTTATTGATTTGTTTGGGAACATTAGCTAATTACACATGATATCTATTTGTGTGTATGTGTGCTCTTATGATGACAATTCATTTGAATGGTTTGCAGCCACAACAGAATAATCTATTGAAATTGTCTAATGTTTCATGCATTTTTTCTCTGTTCTCTATCTAATTGTATGTTATTACTACAATACATGTACTGTACATGTGATTATTTCAGTTGATATTAAAGCAAACTTACAGTAATGTTTATGATCCAAATGTATTTTTAGGCTCTTTTAATTGATATCATTGATCTTGATTTATCACCAGCTCAGTCATCTCTCCTTCCACAAGTCTGATATCTGACAGGAGAGAAGAGAGAGACAAGTCAAGGGATGAGGTAGCTTTATAACAGTGATCAAATGGTCAGGTTAAAAAAGGAAACAGTATGTTCCCAAGAAAACACACAAAAAATGTATTTATTTATTTTGGAGCCGAAAGAGAAATGAAAAAGTTGAAGGAGGAGAGCACTTACTATTCCTGGAAGATCTATAGATATTAACTGCAGCCATAACAACAATAACCATCAACACCATGGCCAACACAATGAGAATAGGAGCATACCAGGGCAGGTTTCTAAAATGGAAAATAACATAAAATCATGATCAAAGAATGGTAACAAAAAGAAAAGTTGTAATTTGAGGAAGCAGCACAAGTTAGAAACCGTAACTTGACTCACATGTAAATCAACTTTCATACAGAGGGTGACATCTTGTGGCAAAGCATAGAAGTAATGCAGCAAAAATAGTGAACTTTGAATAGAATTCTTTGAGTAATCAATCAAAACATACCTGATTTTCTTGTTAGAAGATGTAGATTCGGTAGAAGGACAGCATGTAGGTTGTGCTGTTGATAGTGAAGAAGTCAGTGTGGAAGAATGGATTGTGATGTATGGAACTGAGACGGATGGATATGGAGTTGCAGAGCCATATGAGGATGTTGTCAGAGCAGAGTCTACTGTGGCGGAAGGGTTTGTCTTTGGGGCAGAGGTAGCTGTGGAGTCTCTGAATGTCGAGAATGCGGAGTGTAACATGGGCAGCGTTGGAGTAGTCACTGCTTCTGTGGAAGGAAACATGGGTAGGAAGTCAGAAATGAAACAAAAAAATAACCTTATTTTGCTTCTGAAATAATACTGCAAATATCAACTTCAATGTTGGTGTTTTCAGTATAACAATGTTCTCATTGATGAAGAAAAAAAAGCTTCAACAGAATACAACAGCACAAGCATAATGTGGTGCAAACAAACTACAGTGTAACAGTGCTTCACTCTACCAGCATTAACTGACCTGCAGTGTTCCTGTGTGCTGTGGATCTCTGAGTGACATTGATATGAACTGCAGCCTGTAGGTCTCCAACAGAGCACCAATACCAGCCTGCATCTTTCTTCTCTAGTTCTTTCATTGTCACATTGAATACTCCCCTCTTGTCATCAATGATCACAACAGATGCATTCTGGCTAGTATCTGTCTGTGTCCGACAGGAATGCCGGTCCCCACTCCTGCACCACTTCTTCTCTTTGCCTCTGAGTGTGTCACTGTAGAGACACTGTACACTGACACTGCCCCCCTCCTCAACAGATACCAGCTCATCAACCACTGACAGATCAGGAGAGCCTGATGGAAAAGATATACAATATTATTACTGATGTAATATGCTACCTTTCCGCAGACTTTTTACAGAAATTATGCAATGCAAAAAGTAGTGTAAGGTCAAAAATGTACATTCAAGTGGAGCTTACCTTGGGTGACTGTGAGGTCCACGGAAACTTTGACATCCGGCTTGCCTATCGCACCCACTTTCAGAGCACACCAGTACCTGTTGGTGTCATTCTCCTGTAGGTTCTTCATGGTCACAGTGAAGACCAGCTCCTCTGGGATGTCTGTGATTGACATGCCTCCTCTGCTCCGCCGTGGGTCGGTGCTTGCCATCACTCTACATAAGGCCCAGGTTCTGCCCTTACACCAGTATTTGACATGGTCTCTGAACATGCGGTGGTAGTGGCAGGGGATCGTGATGGCTCCGCCACTCTTTGCAGTACTTTTTGTCACCGTCCACAGGCTGTTGCAACCTGTAATGAATGAATAGATAGTAGACTGCTCAGTGCCATCCATTTCAAATATATTTGTGAAAGCTGTATTAGAATAAGCTGGATAATGGTTTATTCTGTCTATTGAAAAGCTCAAATATCAAATATTTGTTTGTATCTCTAAAAACACGATTTATGAGTATAATACAATTTTTACTCAAAAGAAAAGGGGGGATATCGGGTGGACAGTGTGGTATTAAGACACCACAGGCCAATAAAACATTGCACAACAATTTCCTTTTTCTTCACAGTATGCTAATACTGCTTCCTCTAATACAAGAGAACAGTATTGGATGTAGCACCTATTTCTAAAACATTGATTATTTTTCACTATGTGTCGGCCTATATTTTGTTGTTTAGGGATTGCAATATTTAGAAATGACCAAGGCAATTCTTTAAGGGCTTTTAATGCAATTACCACACCCAAGACTTAAAAACACTTTAGAATCTGATTAACTATCAAAAGTTAGAGACCCCCAAGACATCCATCAACATACAAGTATAATACATATTCATTGTAAATGAGAGGCTCACCTGGTGGTCCATGGACAAAGACAAGGATGAGAAGATAAAGGGGAACCATGTGTACTTATTTGTTCTAATTGTGTCAATATCAATGTTAGTCGTCTCTCTTCTTAGTCAAATAGACGTGTACAGCATGTCAAAGTAATATGTAAATGTGTGAGCTGGTGCAATCCGCATCAGTGTGTCTGCTCACAGTGTCTCCTAGTAAATCAATCTTAACATATCAGTCAGTGGGCATGATTGCATTTGCAAGAACATTGACTCTCACTTCCTAATCAGTGCGTCAGACACACAATGAAACTTCCTATGAGTAACAGGTCCGTGCGTTATAGTAACCCATTACTGTGCAACGCTGTACTGGAATGTCTACATGTGTTCACAAGTGTTGCAACTTACAATTGCCACAGTTTGTTTGGTCAGAGTGAGGTTAGAAGATTATCAAGTTAGTCAATGGACAACCACCAATGGAAGTCTGTCTAAATCACATCACAATGAAAAATAATTTTCTTTTAGTGTATTGGGAACTGAATTAGATGATTTCACTTAATGATGATCCAATTCATACCACTCTAATATAACTAATGTTGTGTTATTGCAATTGATTATAATTCATAATAAGTTGTTTATTCACCTACTACTCACATTCATCATCATATCTGTACTTCTACAGATGGAGGTTCATTACAACTTTACTCTAATGTTGATTGTCTAAGTTTCATTCCTGGTTGAACCTTTTCCCACAGTTAGAGCGGACTAGTGTTTTGGTTCCACTGTGACTGAGGAGATGGGTTTTCAGGTGAGCCGCTCTGATGAAACTCTTGTCACACTGACAGCATTGACACGTATTCTTCCTTGTGTGGCTCTGCTAGTGGCGTTTAAAATCTCCCCTTTGACATTTTCTGTGCTGGAGGTGTCTCCCTGTTGCAACTTGTATGAAAGCAGATTGATTTTGATAGACTTTATGTGCGACTGCTCTTCTCTTTTATTCACCTTGAAATCCCCATTTATAGATGGCGATGAGGATGGGATGCTAAGGTTTTCGCCAGTGCTCGGTGCTCGGCAACGCTTCAGAATTAGCTTTCTGGAGGTGAGTCAAACGTGTTCTCCTCTTTTGTGGAGCATTCCGTGCATGGTTTCTCTCACTGAGAGGTTGTCTTCCCTTGGTACAGTGCCTTCAGAGAGTATTCATATCCCTTGACTTATTCCACATTTTGTTGCGTTATACAGCCTGAATTCAAAATGGATTCTTTTTTTCCCTCACGCATCTACGCACCATACTCCATAATGACAAAGTGAAAACATATTTTTTGAAAATGTTAATCGTGTGAATAACCATCTACATACATATTCACACCCCTGAGTCAATACTTTTGAGAAGCACCTTTGGCAGCAATTACAGCTGTGAGTCTTTCTGGGTAAGAAAGACTAAGAGCATCCACTCCTGGATTGTGCAACATTTGCCCATTATTGTTTTCAAAAATGTTCAAGCTCTGTCAAATTGGTTGTTGATCATTTCTCGACAACCATTTTCAGGTCTTGCCATAGATGTTCAAGTAGATTAAGTCAAAACTGTAACTTGGGGCTTCCCGAGTGGCACAGCGGTCTAAGGCACTGCATCACAGTGCTAGCTGTACCACTAGAGATTCTGGGTTCGAGTCCAGCCTCTGTCGCAGCCGGCCGCGACCAGGAGACCCATGGGGCGGCGTCCGGGTTAGTGGAGGGCTTGTCCTTAGAATACTTATTGACTCAAGACATTACAGCATTTAACTTGTAAAAAATGTTAGGAAAAATCTAATTTAACATTATTGGGTATTGTGTAGGCCAGTGACCAACAATCTAAATTTTATCAATTTTAAGTTCAGGCTGTAATACAACAAAATGTGGAAAAAGTCAAGGGGTGTGAATACTTTCTGAAGGCACTGTACACTACATGACCAACAATATGTGGCCTAACACCTCGAGGCTGAGCCATTGTTGCTTCTAGACATTTCCACTTCACAATAAAAGCCCTTAAAGTTGACCGGGGCAGCTCAAGCTGGGCAGAAATTTGACGAACTGACTTGTTGGAAAGGTGGCACATCACTGAGCTCTTCAATAAGGCCATTCTGCTGCCAATGTTTGACTGTGGAGATTGCATGGCTGTGTGCTCAATTTTATACACTTGTCAGCAACACGTGTGGCTGAAATAGCCAAATCCACTCATTTGAAGGGGTGTCCACATACACTATATATACAAAAGTATGTAGATTTTGGTATAAAGAGCCTCGTTGTATCATCAAGTAGTACTATTGGTCTTTAATATTGGTCTTGTTGTAGTCAACTTGGTTAAAAATGTATACCAGTATCAGACACCAATGGACTTTCTGTACCGTGTCAGTCTGAACAAAGTCAGGAATTCTGTAAGTACAAGGTCAGCAGAGTGGAAAATCAAATCAGCTGTGTGTGGTTTGTGCGGTGGAGCTGCAAAACTAAATCTTTAAAACTCAAGTGACATCTGCCTTGGCGGTGTTGGCCTGGTGGAAAAGTAACCAATCAGTTTACTGACCACACGATTGCTAGAGCTCTCCGGGACCAGCGATTAGCAACCACCGGCTGATCTCCTTTGTGACACTGCTATACAAAAAAAATGTGTTACTGTGTGTATTTTGTGTAGCAGGGTAGTGAAATCTTGTTCAGATTCGTTTTAAAAAGTCAGCCACAAAGAGCCTGTGTTCAGTGTCACGTTGTTGGTTCAGTTTAGTGACTAAAATTGAGAAGCCCTGGGGGTGGCACCACCACTCGATCTGGTTCTGTGAAACCAGACAAGGGGGGGAGCACCGGCCCGTTCAAGGTAGAATTGTGATTACTTCACTTCAACAAGCCGTATACATCTCTAGGAGGTGCAATCTGCTGGGTTCTCTCTCTAATCTCAAGACTGATGGTCACAATTGTGAATTCTGTGAGTTCCGCTGTCAGGGACCAGGGTTAAGCAACCCTCTGTCTCCTTTTTGATACTGCTTTCCAACGCTTGCAGTTAGCCACTGATTCCTTCCAAACCAATCATCGTTGAATTTGCGATTTCCAACTTGTGTCATGTTTATGTCCAATGGCCGATGAGCACCAATAAGTTTTATCTATACTTTCTCTTCATATGACAAGTAGATTTTCAACTTGATTCATGATGACTGCTTGTCTAGCTTGCTAACTAAGATTTTGAAAGCATAATGTTGACATGATCAATCCAATCAAAGCTTCGGTAGATATAACGTGATTTGACGTAATTTTATCTGTAGCCAAACTTCTTGGATGGGGACTTCTTAATGTAAATCTATGGCAGCACCCAAGGGGCTTGAATTCCCGAGCTCTCCCTGTAGATTTTGTGGTGACGTAGTGACCCCATGAGTGACAGAACACTGAGCCAATCACAGCACAAGTAGAGGACATTACCAACCCCTACTCTCTGTACTTTACACTGCCTGCCCCACCACCACCGAAAGCACTGAGCTAGGCTGAAACACCTGCATTTTGGAGCTGCCTTACTCAAAAGAAAGCAAAAGAGACCATGTTTGTATGAGGCTTTATTAACTTGTTGTTCTTTTACATTGTTTGCAAACTGATATGTGACACGTATTAATGCCAAAATAACATGCAAAACCGTCAACAACAATAACAAAAAATATATATTCGTATTTTTTTGCTAAACAGGTAGGCTCTACCCCACATGCCCTGAATGATGGGTTGCCACTGGTCTACTTTTGTAACTATGGTTCTATATTTGTGACTTGCCTTTCACCATCCCCTGTTAGATGTCTGCTTCTTTTGTCATGGTAGAACAAAGTTACAAAAACATGGCGAAAAGATGGTGGTATGTGAAGGGCCAGCCGTGTGAATGGTTGGAGCTTTTGGTCTAAATATAAGATTAGGCTGAGAAGGCAGCCGTGTTGAAATGTGAAATTTCTCTGACAAGACAATAAATACTCTTGTTTTTTTGAGAGAAAAAAAAGTATGTGAAGCCCTTGAGTTGCCTGACAAATTTCATGACTGTGATTGAGTAGTTCAAGTGATAGTTACTACATTTTTCATTTGGTGAACATTGATACATGGCTGATGTATTTTATAGTTACATATTAATACAAAAATAACAGACATTTATAATATAGCAAATAAAGAATATCCAACAGAGATTGGTAATTCTACAGTAAAACTTAAGACTAAAATACAAACTATGCCTTCCAATAATGAGAAAGTAAAGGGTGCTGTGTCCTCCCTGTGAACAAAAGTGTTTCATTTTTAAAAACCTGTTGGGAGCCACACTTGGGGCTCCAGGTTAAAGTAAATGAAAATAGGAGTATGTGTAATTTGAGACACTTATTTGATAATCCTGGAGTATGGAATGTTTTACTTTTAGGTGGACAAATTAAATAGAAATTATAACTAATGTGACTTTTTGTTTGGTAAAAAGGCTATCATTATAAATAAGAATTTGTTCTTAATTGACCTGCCTGGTAAAATAAAATAAAACAGACAGCTCAGCACTGTGTACTTAAAATGTAATATATGCTGTATTTGTTTATCCTGAAGGAGATATACAAATATGATATTACATTTCCATTCACATTTTAGTCATCTAGCAGATGCGCTTATCCAGAGAGACGTACAGTGCTGAGTACATACATTTTCATATTTTTTCGTAGCGGTCCCCAGTGTGAAACCCACAACCCTGGCTTTGCAAGCACCATGCTCTACCAACTGAGCCACACAGAACCATATCTAATGAAAAGGGGCTTAACCTCATTCAAAACCAGGGGAAAAAATAAAATCAATGTGGGATCTGACAGTTCCAGTGGGAATGGTAGATCATTTTGTTGTGAGACAAGAGTATAACTATGCCTGTGTTTAATCAAGAACGGAGACACGTGTTGATGACTAATCACGTGTGTCTTGTTAAAAAAAATATTGTGTCAAGAATGTACTTGTGGTAATATGTATTTGTAATGGCCTAATTAATCTTATCATTTCCTCGAGGTGATAGCCATACAGTCCCCAGAGGGTACCTATATGCATCCGATTAATTTGACCAGATCAGTGCAAGACCCCAGCCTCTCTAACCAGCTGAAAAACAGCCTCCACAACTGCCCTGTCTCTCAACTACTAGGCTGAGCGAAGCAACCTGTGTACAGCATCTGAGCTATCAATGCATGTGTCCTGAGACTAAGCACGTGGAGCAGGCATGGGGAGATCTTATCGAAACTTCTATCATGTTACTGGTTGTTGTTGTTGTTGTTTAATATAATAATAATAATAATATGGCAGGTTGATTGTGGGGGTCTACACACTGAAATTTGTAGTAATCTATATGCATTAAGGCATCTGTGGTCATAGGGCGTGACACGTATGTTTACGTCTGTTTGACCAAAGGGGGGACTGTAAAGGGAAAATGAATTGATCGATTATTTTCCAGTATTTGATTTACTGATTATATTAATTGGTATGTAATAAGCATGATTATATGTGTGGGAAGACATTTCCCTTATTAGTCTACAATTATCTGTTGGAACTAAGTAAAGATGTTCATACTTTTGACCTATTTAACTACCAATATCAAATGTCTGCCAGTGTTGAATGTTATGGTTAAAGTTTGAGTCGAGGGCACACATCTTTGACACTTTGCGATTCTGTAGCAGATGATATTGTGACTTCCTTCAAGCCTCTCAGGCTGGTGTTTATAGGACATTAGGTGCTGTGTGAACGATTTCTCCCCTGTACGTGTCAACTGATGTATGGTATGGTCTCTGAAAAATCCAAAACAATTGTCACACAGAGCACTGAAAATACTTTTTTCCTTTGTGTGTTTTCTGGTGTGCTTTGAGAGCTTCTAGCTGGCCAGAGGACTTCTTACACCTACGGACATTATAGGGTCTATGTCCAGTGTGGGTCTTCTTATGTGTCAACTGATGTCTCTTAAAATCTCTGGAAAAGCAAAAACATTTATCACATTGAGAGCATTTATATGGTCTTCCTGTGTGGATCATTTCATGTCTAATCCGTTGGGATCGTTCTCCAAATCCTTTCCCACACTCAAAGCATTTATATGGTCTCTCCCCAGTGTGAGTCCTTCTGTGTGTTTTAAGTGATTCAGCGCAGACATAGCTCTTCCCACAGTCTACACAATGATAGGGTTTCTCCCCTGTGTGAGTCCTCTGATGCGTTTGCATGACATATTTATTGTAGAAGCTTTTTCCACATTGCGGGCAGGTGGCTGGGGTCAGCTGTAAACTGTTTTCTTTTTTTGCTATGATTTTCCCAGACTTCAACATTGCGATGTACTCTTTGGGGTGGTCCCTCTTGAGGTGCCCATGGAAAAAGCGCTCTATGGTGAAGCCGAGCGCACATTGGGGGCATGGATAGAAGGACGACACACCTTTCGAGTCACCTAAAGGAAAGAGAAAAACAAAATTAATTGCAATTCTATTTCAATAAAGAGCCGTAGCTAATGAGCTAATGTAACACAATCATATGTCTACACATTAACTGCAATCCACCCCACCTATGTTACACACTGATATCAACATTATTCGCTTTCTCATCTGTACCTGGTGCAGTCCCTTGATCCAATGATGTCCTGCTGCAATCTTCAATCTTCAATCCTACTGAAACGTCATGCTCATCGTATTCACAGTCCTTTGAAGCAGAGATGAGGGTGAATTCAGTTGAGTCCGAAAGTCAGTTACCTTCAACAATTGGCTAAATACTAACTAGACCCAGCACTCAAGCTAGTATCTGCTCAAGAAAGCTATGCTTCGTGTTTGTGAAATTTTTACTTTATTATGAAGCATTAGGCTTAAAAAGCGACTGAATGCACCGATTGCACGTTTTTCTGTTGCTCGTGAAGAAAAACAAAATTTCAGTCTTGGGGGTGTGGTTCAATGTGGCAGATACTGGGTGTTTGTCCCCCATGAGACACCATAGGTACAAAGCTAGTACCACTTCCTCAAAACAGTCAGAATGAATCTAAGATAACTTATGAAATCAAGTTTTACAGAGGAGGTTTTAGTGGCACAATTTTACATCTAGCTAAGGTGTTTGGTGCAGTATAGATTAAGTACAAAAACACGCTACCTGTTGCCTTATGAAAACAAATTCTGAGACAATCTGCTGCGCTGCTGGACAGGTTTGTCTCACTAGGCAGGTTTCTATTGAACTAGGTTCATTTGACAAAAGAAATGTTGCAACAACAAAAAAGCTCTAAAGAGCGACATTTCTTCGTTCGACAGAATCGGTGAATCTTCTTGTTGTCAACAAATGATGATAGAAACAGTGTTTTTCGAATAAACGCTTGCCGAATAGTTTTGATGGTGCACGTAACTATAAAGCTCCACTCCACTCCACATTTAAATCTAAATTCCTACTCCTTTCTACAGTTGAAGTCGGAAGTTTACATACGCCTTAGCCAAATACATTTAAACTGAGTTTTTCACAATTCCTGACATTTAATCCTAGTAAAAATGACCTGTCTTAGGTCAGTTAGGATCACCACTTCATTTTAAGAATGTGAAATGTCAGAACAATAGTAGATAATGATTTATTTCAGCTTTTATTTATTTATTTCATCACATTCCCAGGGGGTCAGAAGTTTAAATACATTCAATTAGTATTTAGTAGCATTGCCTTTAAATTGTTTAACTTGGGTCAAACGTTTCAGGTAGCCTTCCACAACCTTCCCACAATAAGTTGGCTGAATTTTGGCCCATTCCTCCTGACAGAGCTGGTGTAACGGAGTCAGGTTATAAGCCTCCTTGCTCGAACACACTTTTTCAGTTCTGCCCACAACTTTTCTATTGGAGTGATGTCCACCCTGGGTCTCGACCCCGCCCTGTGCAACTGGGTACTGGACTTCCTGACGGGCCGCCCCCAGGTGGTGAAGGTAGGCAACAACATCTCCTCCCCGCTGATCCTCAACACTGGGGCCCCACAAGGGTGCGTTCTGAGCCCTCTCCTGTACTCCCTGTTCACCCACGACTGCGTGGCCACGCACGCCTCCAACTCAATCATCAAGTTTGCGGACGACACAACAGTGGTAGGCTTGATTACCAACAACGACGAGACGGCCTACAGGAAGGAGGTGAGGGCCCTCGGAGTGTGGTGTCAGGAAAATAACCTCACACTCAACGTCAACAAAACTAAGGAGATGATTGTGGACTTCAGGAAACAGCAGAGGGAACACCCCCCTATCCACATCGATGGAACAGTAGTGGAGAGGGTAGCAAGTTTTAAGTTCCTCGGCATACACATCACAGACAAACTGAATTGGTCCACTCACACAGACAGCATCGTGAAGAAGGCGCAGCAGCGCATCTTCAACCTCAGGAGGCTGAAGAAATTCGGCTTGTCACCAAAAGCACTCACAAACTTCTACAGATGCACAATCGAGAGCATCCTGGCGGGCTGTATCACCGCCTGGTACGGCAACTGCTCCGCCCTCAACCGTAAGGCTCTCGAGGTCTGCACAACGCATCACCGGGGGAAAACTACCTGCCCTCCAGGACACCTACACCACCCGATGTTACAGGAAGGCCATAAAGATCATCAAGGACATCAACCACCCGAGCCACTGCCTGTTCACCCCGCTATCATCCAGAAGGCGAGGTCAGTACAGGTGCATCAAAGATGGGACCGAGAGACTGAAAAACAGCTTCTATCTCAAGGCCATCAGACTGTTAAACAGCCACCACTAACATTGAGTGGCTGCTGCCAACACACTGACACTGACACTGACTCAACTCCAGCCACTTTAATAATGGGAATTGATGGGAAATTATGTAAATATATCACTAGCCACTTTAAACAATGCTACCTTATATAATGTTACTTACCCTACATTATTCATCTCATATGCATACGTATATACTGTACTCTATATCATCGACTGCATCCTTATATGTAATACATGTATCACTAGCCACTTTAACTATGCCACTTTGTTTACATACTCATCTCATATGTATATACTGTACTCGATACCATCTACTGTATCTTGCCTATGCTGCTCTGTACCATCACTCATTCATATATCCTTATGTACATATTCTTTATCCCCTTACACTGTGTATAAGACAGTAGTTTTGGAATTGTTAGTTAGATTACTTGTTGGTTATTACTGCATTGTCGGAACTAAAAGCACAAGCATTTCGCTACACTCGCATTAACATCTGCTAACCATGTGTATGTGACAAATAAAATTTGATTTGATAAATTTATTTTCTGAGGTCTTGGCTGATTTATTTTGATTTTCCCATCATGTCAAGAAAAGAGGCACTGAGTTGGAAGGTTGAAATACATCCACAAGTACACCTCTAATTGACTCAAATTATGTTAATTAGCCTAACAGAAGCGTCTAAAGCCATGACATAATTTTCTGGAATTTTCCAAGCTGTTTAAAGGCAGTCAACTTAGTGTATGTAAACTTCTGACCCACTGGAATTGTGATACAGTTACAAGTGAAATAAGCTGTCTGTAAACAATTGTTGGAAAAATGACTTGTGTCATGCACAAGTAATTTGATTTGAAGTAGATGTCCTAACCGACTTGCCAAAACTAGTTTGTTAACAAGAAATTAGTGGAGTGGTTGAAAAACTAGTTTTAATGACTCCAACCTAAGTGTGTGTAAACTTCCGATTTCAACTGTATATGTATATTTCAACGATAAAAACAATGCTTCATTGCAGGACAAAGATTGTCTTGACTTTCAAGAATGCCTAAATTGCTTCAACTTTGTTTTCTTGTTTGCTTAATGCATGTTTCACCATCCAAGTATTATTTCATATCTACAGGAGTGCAAGTCACACCATGGAACGGACCGTAGCGATATGTTGGCACATGAGAATTATTCGAACATGGCAAATATGAGTAAATTCTGGCAATCTATCCATTCTGGCTATTGCTCGCAACCTGAGACATAAAACAGATGGGTGGGAGGGCACACAGGCTGTCGACAATTTCTTTGCCTAAATGGATCATGGAAACACTTCATTTTTATTCGACACTTAGGCTTTTGCAAAACTTTATTTATTTTTTAGATGCGATTTCATTATGTCCAGCTGTTTTTAATCAACACAAGACAGTTCAATGGAATTTTCTATGTGAACTTTCTAAATGTCAACAGGATAAGTTAATGACAAAATAGCTAGAGTCTGTGTGCTCTGCCGTGCAATTGGATATGGCTCAATCACCGCAGTTCTTTATCCCATGTTAGTGAGCATTGTTGAAATCAAAACCCAACCCAAATCTCAAATCTCACAAAACTCAGTATTGGAAGATACTGACTTTATGACCAGAATTCACCTACTGACAATTTTTTGTCAATGGAATAAATGTTCCTGACTAATCTCGATGTCACATATGCTGTTTTCAATGAGAGAGGTTGGTTCTCGAGTTCAGATCTGGTTTATTTTCGCTACACCTATAGCCTACTTATTGTATGTCAGTAGCACACTCTAAATGCAGTCACATAGTGTCAGAAAACATGAAGGTTGAAGGCTAGTTTTGTGGTTTGGTGTACACAGCTTATAATAGGTAGGGTAAAGAATGTTCAAAACTAGTGGAACAAAAAAACGTTCAGTTTGACCATACAAAACATCTCAAAGTGTCTATTTCACTGTTATTAAATGCTTAAACTCACCCGCACATTATCACCTTCCATCTCACTGTCCTCCGTATCATCTGTATCCGAGTATGATGGTGATGTTTCCAACGGCTCCCAAGGCACTGACACTTTCACAATATTCTCATCTTCATTCTCTTCTTCCTTCACTGTAATTAAGGTAACCTCTTCATCTACTGGCAGAAGGGAGCATTCTTCAGACTCCTCTTTGACTGGGGCTGGTGAAGGCAGCACCTTACACAGAGAAAACGTATTTGGTGATAAAAGCTTGACGCCCATTCAAAAACAGTATGAGACTGCACCAGGAAGCAGGCGGGACTTTTATAGGGTATAACTCCTGGCTTTGCAAAGGTGCTTGCAAAGTGTTGAGGAGCTACTTACCTTGCCTTTAGGTCCACGCTCTTGCTCTGCGACTCCATGGACGTCTGAAACTGTTTCAAAGGAAGGATCTTGTCCACCAGTGTCCTCTTTTTTAAAAACCTGTAACATTTCAACTCCTAATGGCACAGCTGAAATCTGACATTCTTCAGCCTCCTCTTTAACCTCACTCCAATGCAATGATTGATCCTAGAACAGACCACGGTTGGTGTTAGAATAAACCATAGATCAATAAAACATCTAGCTGATTATTTTAGATATTGTATAATTCAATTGTTTCTCATTTTGAAGAATGGATCAAATTTGGCTCAACCTACAAAAAGCTCTTCTGTCTGACCAATATTTCCATATCTCACATATTGATCCATTGGATCCAATTTTCAGCAGATGATGATCAGACTCGTGACCTGTCAATAACAAAATAAACCACCCAAATGTTGAGTTAGATCAAAAGGCTTAACAACAAAGCAAAAATAAAAGGCAACAATGGCACCAATGTTGATGTTAGCTAAAGGGCAATTCCATAGTAACGGAATGATGATGAGACTCAGATTTTTCACTTGAAATGTACATCAAACAAAACAAATTAATTGCAAGTTAAGTTTAAGTCAATGTGTTTTTGTAAAATCTTCAATGCTAAACATTGCATTCACAATGCTAAGAGGACTAGGCCCACCAAATAAGTTGAGTGAACTGGCAAAAGAGTTGATTCCTCATTCAAAGTCAAGGCCAGTGTGAATAAAATGAATAACAAGTGAAGAAATCAAAACTATGAAATAACACATGGAATCATGTAGTAATGAAAAAAAAGTGTTAACTCAAAATATATTTTATATTTGAGATTCTTCAAAGTAGCCACCCTTTGCCTTGATGACAGCTTTGCACATTCTTGGCATTCTCAACCAGCTTCATAAGGCAGTTACCTGGAATGCATTTAAATTAACAGGAGTGTCTTGTTAAAAGTTCATTTGTTAAACATATTTCCTTCTTAATGCATTTGAGCCAATCAGTTGTGTTGTGACAAGGTAGGGGTGGTATACAGAAGATAGCCCTATTTGGTAAAAAACCAAGTCCATATTATGGCAAGAACAGCTAAAATAAACAAAAAGAAATGACAGTCCATCATTACTTTAAGACAGGAAGAGCAGCAGATTCAGAAAATGTCAAGAACTTTGAAAGTTTCTTCAAGTACAGTTGGAAAAACCATCACGCGCTATGATGAAACTGGCCCTCATGAGGACCGCCAAAGGAAAGGAAGACCCAAAGTTACCTCTGCTGCAGAGGATAAGAGCATTAGAGTTACCAGCCTTGCAGCCCAAATAAATGCTTCACAGAGTTAAAGTAACAGACACATTTCAACATCAACTGTTCAGAGGAGACTGTGTCAATAAGGCCTTCATGGTCGAATTGCTGCAAAGAAACCACTACTAAAGGACACCAATCATAAGAAGAGACTTGCTTGGTCTGATGAGTTCAAATTTGAGATTTTTGGTTCCAATTGCTATGTCATTGTGAGACGCAGTGTAGGTGAACGGATGATCTCTGCATGTGTGGTTCCCACCGTGAAGCGTGTGTGATGGTGCTTTGCTGGTGACACTGTCTGTGATTTATTTAGAATTCAAGGCACACTTAACCAGCATGGCTACCACAGCATTCTGCAGCGATACACCATCCCATCTGGTTTGTGCTTAGTGGGACTATCACTTGTTTTTAAAAAGGACAATGATCAAACACACTGCCAGGTTGTGTAAGGGCTATAAGACAAATAAGGAGAGTGATGGAGTGCTGCATTAGATGACCTGGCCTCCACAATCACCCGACCTCAACACAATTGAGATGGTTTGGGATGAGTTGAACCGCAGAGTGAAGGAAAAGCAGTCAACAATTGCTCAGCATTTGTGGGAAATCCTTCAAGACGGTTGGAAAAGCATTCCAGGAGAAGCTGGTTGAGAGAATGCCAAGAGTGTGAAAAGCTGTCATCAAGGCAAAGGGTGGCTACTTTGAAGAATATATTTTGATTTGTTAAAAACTTTTTTGGTTACTACATGATTCCCTGTGTTATTTCATAGTTTTGATGTCTTCACTATTATTCTACAACGTAGAAAATAGTACAAATAAAGAAAAACTCTTGAATGAGTGGGCGTGCCCAAACTTTTGACTGGAAATGTATATATAAATCATTGCTTAGAAAGCAGCTGTCATTTTCTGACCACGTGGCAAGAAAAACATTGGGTGCTCCTACCATCTCTGGCATCACATGAATTCATGGATTTGAGGGATAAACTAGCATTCAAATGAAAGCCAACCCTGATGTTATTTAGAAACCCAAATGATCATTTGAGAAGTTGATAAATAGCTTGTTTTTTTTATATAATATATATATATAATATATATATAATATATATGGCAGTGTGTTTATATATCATGAGGAAAGGAAAATTATGTGGCTATATTGAAGCAACATCAAGACATCAGTCAGGAAGTAAAAGCTTGGTCGAAAATGGGTCTTCCAAATGGACAATGACCCCAAGCATACTTCCAAAGTTGTGGCAAAACGGCTTAAGGACAACAAAGTCAAGGTATTGGAATGGCCATCACAAAGCCCTGACTTCAATCCTATAGAAAATGTGTGGGCAGAACTGAAAAGGTGTGTGCGAGCAACGAAGCCTACAAACCTGACTCAGTTACACTAGCTCTGTCAGGAGTAATGGGCCAAAATTCACCCAATTTATTGTGGGAAGCTTGTGGAAGGCTACCCAAAACGTTTGACCCAAGTTAAACAATTTAAAGACAGTGCTACCAAATACAAATTGAGTGTATGTAAACTTCTGACCCACTGGGAATGCGATGAAATAAATAAAAGCTGAAATAAATCATTCTCTCTACTATTAATCTGACATTTCACATTCTTAAAGTGATCCTAACTGACCTAAGACAGGTCATTTTTACTAGGATTAAATGTCAGGAATTGTGAAAAACGCAAGTTTAAATGTATTTGGCTAAGGTGTATGTAAACTTCCAACTTCAACTGTATATATAGTATGACTTTACTCGCATAAAAACTATGGATGAAAATGTGGTTAGCAGCTATTTTTCCATCCAATTGGCGACAGATTTTCATGTGACTATTCAAAAATTCACATAAAGAAATTATGCACATTTTCCCACCAGTGGTGCGTTTCCACCAAACAGACATGTAGATAAACGTCACAAAATGTGTACATTTTCATTTACTGAATACAAACCGATAGTTTTGTCACAAAAACGGTTGCATTAAATAGCAAATGTGCCTACTCTAGCCAACAGCTCACAGATACAGTGCAGGTAGACTCGTCTTAGTCTACATGAGATTATTTTGGATAAGAGCGAGAATATTTGTATTTGTCAAACTGCAGCTAAGCATCAATCATCACGTCACCAGAATAAGAACCTCTATATTTATTGGAAAGAAGCATCAAGATTACCAAGCACTTTCACCACCCTGTGAATTTAATAATTGAATTAATCGATCATAATAAACTGCATGGTTTCACTAGTCATATTGGAAGGACCTCACACCATATCACGTGACTCCAAGTTTACTTTGATATGGTTATATCAATATTTGTGCATAATTAATTTTACCAACACAAAACGATCCCAAACATGTCAAATTAACCAATTATCTGTCTGCGTTTGTAAACTGAACCGAACCTACCAGTTTCCTTCACAGCTGTGATTTTTTATATGGTATGAGTTTACTCACATAAAAACTGTGGATGGAAACATGGCTCCTGGCTATGACTGGTTGCCATCTATAGATACATGTACACTACAAGTATGTGGACACCTGCTCCTCAATCATCTTATTCCAAAATCATGTGCATTAATATGGAGTTGGTCCCCCCCTTTGCTGCCATAACAGCCTCCACTCTTCTGGGAAGGCTTTCCACTAGATGTTGGAACATTGCTGTGGGAACTTGCTTCCATTCAGCCACAAGAGCATTAGTGAGTTCGGGCACTGATGTTGGGCGTCAGGCCTGGCTCGCAGTTGGCGTTCCAAATCATCCCAAAGGCATTCGATTGGGTTGTGGTCAGGGCTCTGTGCAGGCCATTCATGTTCTTCCACTCCGATCTCGACAAACCATTTCTGTACGGAGATCACTTTTTGCACGGGGGGCATTGTCATGCTGAAACAGGAAAGGGCTTTCCCCAAAATGTTGCCACAAAGTTAGAAGCACAGAACATTCTAGAATTTCATTGTTTACTGTTGCGTTAAGATTTCCCTTTACTGGCTCCAAGGGGTCTAGCCCAAACCATGAAAAACAGCCCCCAGACCATTATTCCTCCTCCACCAAACTTTACCGTTAGCACTAGGCATTGGGGCAGGTAGCGTTCTTCTGTCATTCACCAAACCCAGATGGTGAAGTGTGATTTATCACTCCAGAGAACGCATTTCCACTGCTCCAGAGTCCAAAGTTGGCAAGCTTTACACCACTACAGCCGACGCTTGGCATTGCGCATGGTGATCTTAAGCTTCTGTGCGGCTACTCGGCCATGCAAACCCATTTCATGAAGCTCCTAAAGAACAGTTATAACTAGCAACAGCTGAAATAGCCAAATCCACTATTTGAAGGGGTGTCCACATGTAGTGCATATAGT
Source organism: Oncorhynchus keta (assembly GCF_023373465.1). NCBI lineage: Eukaryota > Metazoa > Chordata > Actinopteri > Salmoniformes > Salmonidae > Oncorhynchus > Oncorhynchus keta. The sequence continues at coordinate 22,000,906 of NC_068446.1, read as the reverse complement.
ATACACAAGTTCATTGAGGGTTGTCTGTTAGAAGAGCGCAAACGGTACATGTCGCTGCTGTTATTGTCCCAGTTCCAATAATTTCAATATCGATGTGAGTGATTCATTTGCGCGAGCTACTAATTATACAGTAGAACAAGCTAATCAATTCCAGAATTGAGTGACCATTTGGTAAATATTGGTGCGTATGCAGTTTCTAAAATACAAATTTAGCAAGATACAAGTCATCTGAAAACGTGTGTTCCGAATAACTTATGCATTGGTCTTAAAAATATCACGACTTGTTTCAGCATATTGATTATGAATTTAAAAAACCGTTTTGATACTCGGCCATATCAAAAAGCCATGACAACAGGAAGCAGCAACAGTATAATTGAATGCATGTTTAAGCAATATAAATTATTTTTAAAATTCAACAGGATACTTACTACATTCAGGTAAAAACGACTTTGATTTATTGATTTTGATGATATTGGTTCAATGAAAATGTTAAGTGTACGTGGAATTGCTCTAAACTAACTAACGTTAGCTAACGTTAACCTAGCTAGCTATTGTAGATAATTGGTTCTAGATGGCTTTTATAGTTAATGTTAGCTACACACCCAACGTATCTAATGGCAATATTATAAAGCTCATATGTTTAGAAAAATATATATGCAGAAAATATATTTACCTGTCTGTAGCTAGCTACATGGACGCTTTTCAGAATTATCTGTGAGGGTCGGGTAAAAGCGGTTATGTCTAGAAGGGGTACAGTTTTCGTCAAAATTGAATTTTCGTAGTAGAGTTTAGGGGAATTTACGCAGAAGGTTATGAGAATTAGAGTAGCACGTTATGGCCATTAGATTAAGGTTAGGAAAATAGTTGGGGTTAGCTAAAATGCAAAAATATGTACGTCAATTCGACAAAAATCTGTATCCCATCTAGACAGGGCCGGGAAAAGCAGGGTAAAACAGATATCTGTGTATAATGACGAGATGCTCAAGTCTCCGCCCTAACAATGGGAGTTGGTTGTCCGAAAGTCGTGAAGGAAGGTGACAAGCTTGGATCCAAAATAAGCCCATAGGATCGCATCGTGCTTTTTTTGGACAGACGTTGGCGAGAGTGAAACCTCTCGCTTTGTCTCTTCCTCTCGGAGGAAAAGTTTATTATTTACATACGGAAACACGAGAAGACCAAATACCACCGAGTTTGAAAATACTTTCCTATTTTACTGCCAAGTGCTGTGCATACATGAAAGTGAATCCTACTACCCTACGTTTGTCATAGAACGAAAAGGACCGTCGAATGATTTAACTAGAGACCAATGTACGAAGAAGAACATACTTATAGGGAGTATTTTATTACATTATATATACACTGAACAAAAATATAAACGCAACATGTAAAGTGTTGGTCCCATGTGTTTTGAGCTGGAATGAAATATCCCAGAAATGTTCCATATGCACAAAAATCTTATTTTTCTCAAATTTGGTGCACACATTTGTTTACATCCATGTTAGTGAGCATGTTTCCTTTGCCAAGATAATCCATCCACCTGACAGGTGTGGTATTTCAAGAAGCTGATTAAACAGCATGATCATTACACAGGAGCACCTTTTGCTGGGGACAATAAAAGGCCACTCTGAAATTTGCAGTTTTGTCACACAACACACTGCGACAGATGTCTTGAGTTTTGAGGGAGCGTGCAATTGGTATGCTGACTGTAGAAATGTTCAACAGAGCTATTGCCAGAGAATGTAATGTTTATTTATCTACCATAACGCAATTTTAGAGACTTTGGCAGTACGTCCAACCAGCCTCACAACCGCAGTCCACATATATGCAGTCATGTGAGATAACGGTTTGCTGATGTCGACGTTGTGAACAGTGTGCCCCATGGTGGTGGACGGGTTAGGGTATGGGCAGGTATAAGCTACGGACAGCAAACACAATTGCCTTTTATAAATGGCAATTTGAATGCACAGAGATACCGTGATGAGATCCTGAGGACCATTGTCATGACATTCATCCGCCGCCATCACCTCATGTTTCAGCATGATAATGCACGGCCCCATGTCACAAGGATATGTACACAGTTGCTGGAAGCTGAAAATGTCCCAGTTCTTCTATAGCTTGCATACTCACCTCACGAGCATTGTTTGGGATGCACTGGATCGACATGTACGACAGTGTTCCAGTTCCCGCCAATATCCAGCAACTTTGCACAGCCACTGAAGGAGAGTGGGACAACATCAACAGCCTGATCAACTCTATGCAAATGAGATGTGTCGCACTGCATAATGCAAATGGTGTTCACACCAGATACTGACTGTTTTTCTGTTCCACCTACCCCACATTTTCCAGGAATCATCTTATCGTGTTACTGAATGTATCCAGAGTATTTTCAGATTTTCTAATCAACAAATGTGGCATAAACTACAGTAGAATGCATGTAAAATCAACAGTGTAAGGTTTGGATTCAGTGTACACACCTTTGGTCTAATAATTTTCCCATAATTTCCAAACTGTGCCTTATCAATCGCTACCATGGTTATGCAAATGCTTTGCATACTTATTCTGTAAGAAATATTTCAATTTAGCCTTATACATATAGGCCAATTCCCATATAAAGAGTTAATATGTATTTTTAACACTATAATTTGTTTGCGAGCATGATAGCTGTACTTTTTAATTGACGCAGCTTGTTTGCCATCAGCCAATCGGCATATCTCAACAAGTTCAAAACACGTGAATGCATCCAACTTGTATTTACGACTTCACAACTGATAATTACCACCTTCCCACTTGGTTATGAGCACAGCACAAGGTCAACTTTGGATAGACCTAGGGACAAGTTTACAAAGGGAAAAAAAGCATCCTTGAATTTAGTGTATGCCTCTGCCTTTAATATTTGAAAACTACAGGTCTAAAGATAATCATTAGGTCACAGCTATTGCCCTACAATGCAAGTAGCTTTATTAGAATAAGTCCAAAATGTGGAGTCTTCTCCAGTGCTAGCAATGGAATGATCTAAGTCTCCTAAGAAAATCATTGCCAATACTGGCAAGGAAAGACATTTCATTAAATCACAACTCAGTAGCTTTTCAATAGAATTCTGTTTCATTTATTTCAATCGGATTGCAACAATCATACAAACAGTACAAAATAATTATTTCAGAAACACAAATTACAGGAATTTGTAGAAGATATAGGCCATTACTGTCATTATTAAGCTGTCCCTGCACTTCCAGCCAGGGTAAATCTAATTGTATGAATGTTGTCTTGAGGTGACAGGTGCATTTTGGTCATGTCAGTTGTTCATCTGTGAAATGAAATAAACATGAATCATGTTAGTAACATGCTGACAAATAACACTGGATAACAATTAAAAACATTGAGGGAGTGTGTGTGTGTGTATATACTGTTCACACCTCTTCTGAGGATCTAAATCATTGGTTTTCTCAACCAATGAAATTAATGACCACAAGGTGCAAGACAGTGTGGGCTAATAAGAAATCTGCAAAGGCCCTCTCCTGGGAGATGGACAGGAAGTCTCCTTTGTTATCTGGATTAATCTGGATACGCAGGCAGACTGTAGGCAGGGAGGGACCAAAGAGAAGATCGATTATTCAGCAATAATGGTGGCTACCATTGATTCTCTTCATATTTCAGTGACGTATAATACTGCTGAATGTCACAAGATTATGCAAATAAATCGTGAAGTGTGTCAATTACCTCCAAGGATGAAGGCGCCAACACATGATATGAATCCGGCCAAGAAGCTGTTGAATGGGAAGGTGCCAACCAGCAAACAGTACAGAAACTGCAATGCACCGGTTAGCAAGATGTAGAAAAGGTACGCGTCGACCACTTTCAATTTATTCGATGTTTTGGTCGTGTATTCTTCCAGGAATCGAGAAATAACTGAAATCACCGAGTTTGACATGTTTTCTTATGAACAAAAGGTACAGAGAGAATCAAACTGTTTGTCAAATACGCTTCCGTCAGACGTAGCGCAAAAATGACGTGTCAATAAAACTGGTGTAACAATAACAACATTCCCTCTTGAACATATAATCCACTGTACAGTAGTTCCATGTTAATAAACAACGACCATCTGTCGACTTTGATTCTACGTGGTATGACTATGTCCCTGTATGACTTTAGTTTGCGATGAACGATATTGAACCAATGTAAATTAGTGGATTTAAGAAAAGTGAGCACTTTGGTTTGATAACCGTTGTGCATGGTAGACACTAAGGCTTGATTATTTCCTTTTTATGAATTTATCAATTCTAGTTGTAATTTGATTTATTCTGTTGATCATAAAGTGTGTAAATATAACAATAAATGTTTCCTGAACGTTCGTATATCTCTAAGATATAGGACAGACACTTCGGAACAAACGTCCTTTAGATCCTTTTTTGGAGTGTGCAGAGCTGTCATCAAGGCAAAGGGGGACTACTTTGAAGAATCTCAAATATAAAATATATTTAGATTTGTTTAAAACATTTTTGGTTACTACATGATTCCCTATGTGTTATTTCATAGTTTTGATGTCTTCACTATTATTCTACAATGTAGAAAATAAAGAAAAACCCTGGATGCGTAGGTGTGTCCAAACTTTTGAGTGGTACTGTATATATTTATTTTACTTTAATGGATCTTAAAAATCAAATAGCAAATGATCCTTGATATGACCTTCTTAAAGCAATTCTTTATAGCTTAGTAGAGCGTTTTCAGATCAAGCATTAATTGCCTCTTAGACAGTGCTTAGACTGTTCAGTGCTGAAAATAAGGGTTATACATGTTCAAAATAAATAATGTTTCCTGATCTTTCTTATATCTCTCACATATAGGACAGACAATTCCAAACTTCCTTTTGAATCTTTTGCAGACTACCTGTTCCATGAAGTGAATTTGTTATACAATGCTTTTGTATGGGTTAATAGTAAGGCCCAAAATAATTTTCCTAATTGGATATAAAAAAAATGTATACTCTTAAAATAATTCAAACTCAAATAGCTAAATGTTTCTTGGTATGACCTTCTTAAAACAATTCCATATAGCTTAGTACCTATAACAATACTGAACCAAAGTAAGTTTGTGGAAATAATCATGAATAGTGAGCACTTTGGTTTGATAACAGTTTTGCATAATAGACATTTAATAGGGATTTTGTTTTTGAAGTGTGTGCCCTCTCTGTAAGTCAGTATCTGGCCCTCATGGTGCCCCACATCCATGTCCATTCTGAAGAGCACAGAAGCCAAGATCCTTGACAGTTAGTCCACTTATCTAATATGTCTGAAAGTATTTCACAGGTACACACCAGTCCTGACTTGACTACTTGATTATGTCACATTGTATCGCCCGCACTTTTTGTGGTCTCACCTCCATTTTTCTCCTTTTCCGAGACTCAAAATGATGTGTGGGCTCGTTTTGTGTCCCTGCCCAATCAGGATTTGGACCCTAACTGTCACCAACAGGAACCAGCTAAATGCTCCCAAGCCTGGTACTCTCTGTCCCCTTCTCTATAGTGTTTTTGTCAGTCAGTACCAAATACTCACTTTTCCAGTGGAGTGGACATACCTTTTGTACTACATTGAGTCCGCCTACCATTTCCCTTTTCCTCCTCTATTCCAGTTGCACAGACACCTCTTAGGATGGTCCATGATATGGATTTGGGGGAGGGGTAGGGTTTTGGATACTTAACCTAGACCCTTCTGTCGCTCTCAACCACACTTTGTGTTTGACTTGCTGGGTTTCGGACAGACCCCAATTCCCCATGGACTCAGCTCTGGCTGAGGAGCAGTCAGTCAGCACTGGAGGCGGGCCCTTGACCTGGATCGCATGCTCCTATTGGGTCACTGTCTGGACTGCTACTTGGCAGCATCTTATGCCATTCAATACCCTGAGAGGTCAGAGGAGAAGTTTACATTGACACACTCTTTAGAGGCTAATCTTTGGCTTTATGATGAAAAGCATATGAACTTGGAGTAACATGGCTCTTTCTTCCTTTCCCTATCCAAGTCAGTCACCTGATTCTGGTTGACCGCTGGGGCTTCCAGCCCATGCCTGTAGACGCAACCTCAGGATTGACCAGACCAGGCTGCCCTTGGACCCGAATAGCCTTTTCCACACTTTTCAACCCACTGGCATTGATCTGAGCCGCAGGACCCTCGGGTGAGAGGGGACTGGTTGTCTGAGTGGCATGGCTTGTGGTTCAGGGATTAAAGATAATATAGATAATATATTATAATATAACTCTTTCTTTTGATATTTTGTCTCCTTTTTTCCCTAATCTTTACGACCCCATCTTTATTTCCCAGGTCAAAAATTAGTTAACAGATTTGGTCCGGATTTCAATGGGAGGTTTCAGGGCCTACTTGATAAAGACACTATAGACAGATTGGCTGACATTGTCATGAAAATGATGCGCTCACATTGATGTGGCCGGAAGGTGTCCTTTAGGATACTGAACAGTCCTATATCTAGCAACAATGACAAGAAGCTGCCTCGTGGGTAATTGTAAGTGGCTAATTTCAGCTCGTTGTATCTTGTTATTGATACCATGTCTTGTTTTGGCTGATGTCATGTCTATGCTAATATAGCAAAATTTCGCTAGCTAGCTAATCAATATCACCATTCACTAGCTAGCTAAGAATGTATTTGAGAGACAAGTGATCATTGTGCAAATGTATTTGTCTTTTCAATAAACATTTTCAGACAAAATATAGTCTGGTGTTTAAACTTCCCATGTCACCACGCTCCGCCGCGGACAACTGGTTTCCAGTCGAAGCTCATATCAACTACAAGACTATGGTACTTGCCTACGGAGTAGAAAAAGGAACTGCCCTTCCCTCCCTTCAGGCTATGCTCAAACCTTACAACCCAACCTGAGCATTCCGTTCTGTCACTGCTCGTCTGTTGGCCCTCCTACCCCTACAGCAGTTCCCACTCAGGACAGTCCAAGCTTTTCTCTGTCCCCCAGAAGCTAGGACAGCAGAGCTGTCAATGAATATCTTAAATAATCCCATAGCACCCCTCCTCACAGATCTTCCTGGTCAAATGTAGCGTAAAGTCACCTATCACCCATAGTGGTAGGAGAAACATTTGTAAATAAGAAATCATAACCAAGCCAATACTTAATTTTTGATTTTTTTAACCTTTTATTTTAACAGGGAATAATGTGCTCTGTATAGCGTGTGTGTGTGTGTGTGTGTGTCCATTCAATACTTTAAATTGCATTAAAACTAATAGCAGGTTTATCCATCTCGGTGGAGACCCTAGGAACCTGAAGAGTTAACCAATCCTGTAAACGGGTTAGGTGACTCGGGTGTCTATACTTCAACAGAAAAGTTAGATTATATGGAAGTGTATGAAGTAAACAAAAAAGGGAGTAATGTAGAGATGTACGGGTCTTTAGCGAAGTCCAGCCAACCTTTTGATACAGGATGCAGTGATGAGTATCAAAACTGTTGCCTGTAACAAAATGAAGGGCACTATGGTAGATGGCATATACAGGTTTAAGAGTAGTAGCAGCTGCACTTTGATAAATAATATCACCATAATCAAGAACAGATAAGAAGGTTTACTGAATAATCTGCTTGCTACTTTTTAGAGAAAGGCACAATCTGTTTCTGCTTTTTAACCAGCTCATCTGTTTAAAAAAAAAAAAGTCAAATCCATATCAATCCAAGTGCCTAAGTATTTTTATGCATGAACACATTCAAACCATCTAATGAGTAAACATGTAGTTCCTCTGAAACATTCATAAGAGAGTTTAAAAACGACATGTATTTTGTTTTAAATTAGCAAGGGATTCCGGCATAGCTATACAATCTGACTGGAGTTTTGACACAGCCAGATCAACAGTTTGGGCAATAGCATACATAATAGTACCATCCACATATAGATTAAATTGACAGTTTTTAACAGATTGACCAATGGTGTTTATATAAATAATGAAGAGAACAGGTCCCAAAATGTACCCCTGTGGTGCATCTTTATGTACAGTACTTCAAGAAATGAACTTAACCCCGTCAATCACAATGGCCTGTAAGATATTTTTTTTATTTGACCTTTTATTTTACTAGGCAAGTCAGTTAAGAACAAAATCTTATTTTCAATGACAGCCTAGGAACAGTGGGTTAACTGCCTGTTCAGGGGCAGAACAACAGATTTTGTACCTTACCTTGTCAGCTCGGGGATTTGAACTTGCAACCTTTCAGTTACTAGTCCAATGCTCTAACCACTAGGCTAGCCTGCCGCCCCATGAATCCATGAACAGGCATCAGAGCTCAGGCCTATCGAGGACAACTTATTCAATAAAATAGCATGATCAACAGAAAAACTTTTGACAGGTCTACAAACAGCACATTTCATTATAGAGTCTAAAGTATTGACATGACCATTAACAACTAAAATGGTTGCTGTAATAGTGTTATGCCTAGGCCTAAACCCTTATTGGTTTACATTCAAAATACATTTCTCATGTAAAAAAAGAGCTAAGTTGTACATTTACCAAGCATTCAAGAATCTTAGCTAAACAGGAAGCCTTGAAATGGGCCAATAATTATTAAGATCACTACTAACCCGGCCTTTATGGAGTGGCAGCACTGATTTCCATACTTTTAAAGTATTACCTGAAACAATGTTTAAAAATGTGGGTTACTGAGCCAACAATGATGGGAGCTGCACACTTCAGCCGACCAGGATCCAATTGTTCGGCCCCTCTGGATTTCTTATTGTCTATTGCTAGCAAAGCATTCAGGACTTGTTTTTCTGTAAATAGCCTAAAATAATAATTTCTCTTATCCTTCAACAAGTTTCCCCTATCAGCATCCAGCCCAACATCATTTGGTCTATCCCTATTAGAAATAGCACAAGGAATATAAATTGGAATTACTTTTCCAAGGTTACCCCCATAAGGCCTGAGGCTGCAGGCAATGTAAATATGAGGAACTCTGAGTAACCAATGATGGAATGTTATAAACTGACTTACGTGGTCTTTGGTTGCTATCGTGCAACAGCGCAAGCCCTCTCCTTGATTTGAAAACTGAGGGGGTATTCAAGTTTATGGAATTCACATTTGACCTAAAGCACTGGGTGAGCAGACCACAGTGGGCTTCTCTTTTGAGCTCACAATAGCAGACCCAAGAGTGGGGTTCAAAAGAATGTGTACAAGATTACAAATGGCAACACCCCTGAAATCCCAAAGTGTGAAATGGAGCTGATCCTCACAGTCCCTCACTCCTCCCCCCCTTCTCTTTCCCTGTCTCAGGTGGTTGAGGGAGCTGCTCATCAGGTCTATGTTGATCAGCCTGAGGAGTTCAACAGCGTTGTGTAGACCATCTGTGATAATGTAGACTGAGAATGAGTGACTGTGTGTGTGTGACTAATTTAACAATGCTGCTTAATTTTATTTATATAATATAGCCTACTGTGTGAGTTTTGTTGGCAGAGGCTGATTAGCTCAGTGCCAACCACTATAGGCTTTTAAAAAAGTGTTCCTTTTCAAGAGGCTTGACATGTCATGACTGACAATAAGGTACCATTATAGTATCTTGACTTTATTATGAAGGGGTTGACTTATGACTGCCAATATCACGTGTTGTAATGAACTATTGAATAGGAAAATGGCCAAATAAATGTAGAAAGATGTGATTTGTACATTACAGTTTATGTATGTGCATGAGGGAGTGCGTTCATAATTGTGCATGATGTCAAACTGAACACTTACATCATTAAAATATCAACTCTTTCATAACATGTACTTGGGTAAACCTGTTGCTGTCACTCTACCAATTCTCTCTCTCTCTCTCTCTCTCTCTCTCTCTCTCTCTCTCTCTCTCTCTCTCTCTCTCTCTCTCTCTCTCTCTCTCTCTCTCTCTCACACACACACATAATAAGGACAAAGTATTTAAGTGGAATTAATTTACTCACATAGTATAAAAATGTAAATAGCACACAAATACAATACACTATTAAAACAGTTACAGATTATATGCTGTTTGTGAAAAAATAAACGCGTGTAGCTGCCATTTCAGCGTTTCTGTCATAAACCTCTACCTTGGGTGCTTCATTTAGTTCAGAGCTAATTGTGTACTTAATATGGAGTTGATAAGTGCAAAATAACAGCACATCTGATGTTAATACAAAACCTGGATCCAAAAAGCATGGGATGGAGCAGATTTAACTTGACTTCCTAATACTGATTTGTTCATCCAGTTCAAGTGGAAAGACTTTTAGACATTCACTCTACATGTAGTGCATTTTAAAAATGTTTAATTTTACCTTTATTTAACTAGGCAAGTCAGTTAAGAACAAATTCTTATTTTCAATGACGGCCTAGAAACAGTGGGTTAACTGCCTTGTTCATGGGCAGAACAACAGATTTGTACCTTTTCAGCTCGGGGATTCAATCTTGCAACCTTACGGTTACTGGCCCAACGCTCTACCCATTAGGCGCCCTGCCGCATAAGCATGGATATGTGTTTGAAAGAACTGATCTCTTAAAATCCATAACAACGTTTAGAAGTTAATAATAACACCAAAGTATTAGATAATTGCACAGTGTAAGTAAACACAAAGCCCTTCTATTAAGTGATAAATAATAGCTGAAATAAATCTGATGGTGTCATAGATAATGCATAATGTTCTGTCAACAGAACATGCCACACATTCTGTATAAAGTATTATTGTAAGGGCTGCAATCATTCGTTTAGCCACTTCAAGGCACATTATACAGGTCCAATCTGATATTGAGAGGGAGGAATGGAAAATATGTGACAACATGACTATAGAAAATGCTTGTCTTGCATGGTGTATGGTTTTCCTGTCTCACAACCTGTACTTTCGAACATCATAATTGACTCAACAGCAACACCAGTGCTCTGGTAGGGGGAAGAGGAAGGGAGATGATTTCTTCTGACCTCCATAGTGATTATGCCTCAATAGCCAAGCAGACCAAGAGAGGTCTATGGTGTCTGAAGACTTATTTCTCCTTCACGTTGATGTCAGCAACACCATGGACCTGTGTGAGCTGTTTACAGTCCAGTGAAGCCAACAGTTTCCTGGGTCCAGGCAGGGTGGGGACAAAGACCTCCGTCTGAACCACAGTGGAGCGACTGGCCACGTCACTGAGAGAATTGATAGAGATACTCAGTACTGCGCTTGTTCATAACATGAAGGAAGATTGACTACATGCACCACAGATTGACAGAGAGTATAGTGTCATATACAGAAATTCAAAAAATTCCAATTCAATTCCTTCAGGCTTCAGACAGTCTAGCTATACTGGAAATATAGGAGTACAGCTTGAAATGATTCAAAACAAATCCTACAGTAAACTTGTTGAAACTACGTCCATTAATGTAAATGTAAATATATAGAATTCCAATTCAATTACATTCCAAATATTAAATGGTTTACAATGCCAATTAAATTCCAATTTAAAAAGTTAAACAGTATAATTCCAATTCAATTCCTATTCCACAATTTCAAGTGTTAATCAGTGTAAATTCTCCACTTCACGAGTGAATTCAAGAATTGAATTCGAATTTCAAATGACATTGGATTTGACCCCAACCCTGGTTACAGGACATTTGTGTATGTCCATGTGATGAATGGAGTGACAAAGAGATAGGGCAAGCAGAATGTATGCGAACATAGTTTCTCACCCAACAGTGATCTGTCGAACACTCTGCAGGCCCAGCCCCTCTACACGGAACACCACTCCCTTCAGCGTGCATGGCAGAGGGTTGGTGAAGGAGATCTCAGCCGCCATCTTTTTCCCCACCACAGCCTCCCCTACTGGCTAGGAGGGAAAAGTATATGGAAACCTTATCATTACAGAACATCTCTGGATTATGTTGTCAACAGACAATTTTCAGATGGACAGACAGACACACATATAGATGCTGTGGATGATATTTATGGAGATATTAATTCATTCTGTTTCTGCTTACCTTAATGATGAGGTCAGGGGTGCGGAGGCGGAAGCTGAACTGAGTTGCCAGAACCTGCTGTGTCTCATTGACCCTGCCTGACAGGGTCAGCATCAGAGCAGCCTGGTCCACAAGCTGGTCCTGGTAGTTCTGGTACTGAAGGATCCACTCCAGGTTCTTCACTGTTAGGAGAGGGAGGCAGGATTAGGGTGAGAAAAACCTGGACATGCAATGAATAACACTGTCTGACTGAACATCCCTGATATACGTAACACAAGACATTTCCCAGTGGCTCACCTTCATTGGGTAGCAGCTCCACAGGAATTTGGTCCTTCTTGACAGTAGCCTTGACCACACCAGTGTAGTACATGACTGCCACCTGGCTGTGGAGGTTGATGGTGCGTGGTAGAGAACTAGCGTTGCGCATGACAATGGTCAGTTCTGCATCTCCCCCCATGCGTGGCCCCTCCCCATCCATGGTCACCTCTATGGATACATCCCGAGCGATGGGAGAGGAGTAGGCATCTGGTTTGGAGCCATAGCGACTTGCAGTCTCCACAGCGATGCGTTCCTCCTCTGTGCCTAGAAAGAATAACAATAAGAAAAAATAAAATTGATATTAACCTCTGGGTTCTTATACAGGAGTCTGCTTGTATAGGTATGGCAATGAAACTATGATATGCAATGCTACCCAGTGTTTGTTAATGTTTGCACTGCTATGTGAAGCTACCTTCTGGGTGCTTGTAAAGGTCTGTGATGTCATTGCGTTCATCGGAGCCCACAGCCTTGGTGCTGATACAGTGGCCCACTGCGTTTTTCTCACTGTGGATCTGGGTGAAGGTGCCATCCAGGTTCCTCTGCCAGTAGATCTTATCACTGTTCACCTACAGTACAGGTACAGCAGAGAGAGAGAGGTAGAGATGGTTGAGATGGAGGACATCTGAGACTAGGGGCAAGTGAGGTCATCACTGCATCTGAGAGAAAGGAAGGGAGAAGACACACTAGAGACCCACCTCGGCAAAGACGAATGGTGAGTCATGTTTCAGGAACACTTGTCCGTTACGGATGGCATTGATGGAGGCGGGGCCACAGCGGTATGTACCCTGACTGGTCTCCTGCGGGGTGGAGTCTACTACCTGCCAGCCGCCATAGCCGGGTGGCAAGTCTGGACGAGCCATCCAACAGTCGTTCCACACATGGAAGTTCCTAAAGCGGGAATGGGTTATAACTTAGATGTAATCTAGTAAATCTACATTGTATTTACATAAGTGGTGTGTGATGACATGACTAAGATGATGTAGTACTGAATGATACCATGAGTCAGAGAGTATGATTATATTCTACTCACCAGATGGAGTCAGAGTTGAGGTGATCTATAGACTCCAACTTCTCATCGAAATACACGTCTGTTGTCAAGGAGACATCTGTGTCGTGGGCGGAGTTGAAGTTGGACACACTCCGGGAGGGAATGCCCAAACACCTCAAGACTGGAAGAGATTGGAGGGTGAGAGGTTAGGGGTTGTTGCATAGCAACATGGCAATCAAGTTTCCCTCAGATAAGTCATTTGATTTATCCAAAGACATACAAACACACCCGTGGTGGTGACCCCAGAGAAGACCCAGCACTGGCCATATCTGACCGGTGCGCCTCCGTCCTTATGGTACTTATTCAGGATGTCCACACTGCCACTCCAGGATGTAGGGGAAGTCCCGCCCGCATAGTTCCCTGACCAGTTCCCCTCCAGGATCCCACAGTCATCTGGGGAGTTGATCTGGGATAAAGGAGAGTACGAGTTCACTTTGGATTCAGTTTAGAGTTGGAATAATGAGGTGCCAGTTTGGTTGGACATTGGTTGGACTTAGAGGGGAGGTTAGAGGTGATATTGTGAAGTTTTAAAATGTAGGCCCTGTGTTTGCGAGGAGGACTCACCATGGCTGAAATGACTCGTACCACGTTGACAGAGTCTCCCCAGCCTGAGGGGGGGGTCGCACTCTTCTCCAAAGCATAAAGACAGGCATCCAGGATCCCCTTGTCAAACTGAGAAATAGAGAGGGAGAGATGGAAGGAGAGAGAGAAGCAGGGGCAATGATAGAAAGATGTTAGTTCGGTCTGTCCTACTCAGAACATTTTATCATCAACTGACTTACAATCTTCATTTTCCTTCACCTGTCCATAGTTCCACGTTCTTGAACCAATCTGGTTCTCTGTGCCGTAGTAGAGCCTTCCAACATCATTCAGGATATACTCGTTCTTCTCATCGCCATCTTCCATGTACACTGTGTCATCTGACGGAGAGGGAGAGAGAGGTTGTATCCAGTTGTTCAAAAGGAAAACAATTCCATTGTGTGATGTCATCAGCCTGAAATGAGGGTGAAAACTATGGAGAGTCTCTGAGCCTACACTGTTAGAAAATAAACAGTGCTATCTAGAATCTAAAAAGGTTATTCGGTTGTCCCCATAGGAGAACCCTTTGAAGAAACCTTTTTGGTTCCAGGTAGAACCCTTTTTAGGTCCATGTAGAATAATTTCGACAGAGGGTTCTACCCTTTTGGAACCCCTTTTTCTAAGAGTGAGGGGTTGGCTGAGGACAGGGACAAGCTCTCTTTGTATTAACTAATTTACTTGTCTCCTTCTCCCTCTCTCTCTCTCTCTCTCTCTCTCTCTCTCTCTCTCTCTCTCTCTCTCTCTCTCTCTCACACACAAAGGCAAGCTGCCTAAATGACTACAGACCCGTAGCACTCACGTCCGTAGCCATGAAGTGCTTTGAAAGGTTGGTAATGGCTCACATCAACACCATTATCCCAGAAACCCTAGACCCAATCCAATTTGCATACAGCCCAAACAGATCCACAGATGATGCCATCTCTATTGCACTCCACACTGCCCTTTCCCACCTGGACAAAAGGAACACTTATGTGAGAATGCTATTCATTGACTACAGCTCAGCGTTCAACACCATAGTACCCTCAAATCTCATCACTAAGCTAAGGATCCTGGGACTAAACACCTCTCTCTGCAACTGGATCCTGGACTTCCTGACAGACCACCCCCAGGTGGTGAGGGTAGGTAGCAACCCATCTGCCACGCTGATCCTCAACACTGGAGCTCCCCAGGGGTGCGTGCTCAGTTCCCTCCTGTACTCCCTATTCACCCATGACTGCATGGCCAGGCACGACTCCAACACCATCATTAAGTTTGCAGACGAAACAACAGTGGTAGGCCTGATCACCGCCAACAACGAGACAGTCTATAGGGAGGAGGTCAGAGACCTGGCCGGGTGGTGCCAGAATAACAACCTATCCCTCAACGTAACCAAGACTAAGGAGATGATTGTGGACT
Organism: Oncorhynchus keta; assembly: GCF_023373465.1. Lineage (NCBI taxonomy): Eukaryota > Metazoa > Chordata > Actinopteri > Salmoniformes > Salmonidae > Oncorhynchus > Oncorhynchus keta. Next base: position 21,985,636 of record NC_068446.1, on the reverse strand, counting down.
ACAGGAAAAGGAGGACCGAGCACGCCCCCATTCTCATAAACCAGGCTGTAGTGGAGCAGGTTGTGAGCTTCAAGTTCCTTGGCGTCCACATCACCAACAAACTAGAATGGTCCAAACACACCAAGACAGTCGTGAAGAGGACACGACAAAGCCTATTCCCCCTCAGGAAACTAAAAGGATTTTGCATGGGTCCTGAGATCCTCAAAAGGTTCTACAGCAGCACCATTGAGAGCATCCTGACTGGTTACATCCCTGCCTAGTACGGAAATTGCTCTGCCTCTGACTGCAAGGCACTACACAGAGGGTAGTGCGTACGGCCCAGTACATCACTGGGGCTAAGCTGCCTGCCATCCAGGACCTCTACACCAGGCGGTGTCAGAGGAAGGCCCTAAAAATGGTCAAAGACCCCAGCCACCCCAGTCATAGACGGTTCTCTCTACTACCGCATGGCAAGCGGTACCGGAGTGCCAAGTTTAGGACAAAAAGGCTTCTCAACCATTTTACCCCCAATCCATAAGACTCCTGAACAGGTAATCAAATGGCTACCCGGACTATTCGCATTGTGTGCCCCCCCAACACCCCAACCCCTATTTTACGCTGCTGCTACTCTCTGTTTATCATATATGCATAGTCACTTTAACTATACATTCATGTACATACTACCTCAATTGGGCCGACCAACCAGTGCTCCCGCACATTGGCTAACCGGGCTATCTGCTCTGACCCACCACCCGCCAACCCCTCTTTTACGCTACTGCTACTCTCTGTTCATCATAGATGCATAGTCACTTTAACCATATCTACATGTACATACTACCTCAATCAGCCTGACTAACCGGTGTCTGTATGTAGCCTCGCTACTTTTATAGCCTCGCTACTGTATATAGCCTGTCTTTTTACTGTTGTTTTATTTCTTTACTTACCTATTGTTCACCTAATACCTTTTTTGCACTATTAGTTAGAGCCTGTAAGTAAGCATTTCACTGTATTGATTTGATCAATTCAATTCAATTAAATGGGCTTTATTGGCATGGGAAACATATGCTAACATTGCCAAAGCAAGTGAGGTAGATAATATACAAAAGTGAAATAAACAATAAAAATGAACAGTAAACATTACACTCACCGAAGTTCCAAAATAATAAAGACATTACAAATGTCATATATATATATATATATATATATATACAGTGTTGTAACGATGTACAAATGGTTAAAGTAGAAAAGGGAAAATAAATAAGCATAAATATGGGTTGTATTTACAATGGTGTTTGTTCTTCACTGGTTGACCTTTTCTTGTGGCAACAGGGTCACAAATCTTGCTGCTGTGATGGCACACTGTGGTATTTCACCCAGTAGATATGGGAGTTTATAAAAATCTGGTTTGTTTTCCAATTCTTTGTGGATCTGTGTAATCTGAGGGAAATATGTTTCTCTAATATGGTCAAACATTGGGCAGGAGGTTAGGAGGTGCAGCTCAGTTTCCACCTCATTTTGTGGGCAGTGTGCACATAGCCTGTCTTCTCTTGAGAGCCAGGTCTGCCTACGGCGGCCTTCCTCAATTTTATTTTATATTTTACCTTTATTTAACTAGGCAAGTCAGTAGGTAGCACACGGGAGGACATTTTTGTATTTTTTTTACCTCCCTCCCTCCCTCCCTCTCTCTCCCTCCTCTCCCTCTCTCTCTCTCTCTCTCTCTCTCTCTCTCTCTCTCTCTCTCTCTCTCTCTCTCTCTCTCTCTCTCTCACCTTTACACCAGGGGTTAAACAGCATGCAGATGTCATTCCCAGGGTCATGTGTAGATGTGGCCTCCCCCTTTGGGCTTTGCGTTGCCACGGTGAGCTGGTATCGGCCAATCACAGCTGTGGGCGGGGAGTTGATGGACAGCTTGAGCCTCTTGCCGTCCCGTTGCACAATCTTGGCCTCCCAACGGTCATCCTCCAGCTCCTCAACCAATGGGATGATGACATGGGTGCCCTTTGCCACTGTAGGCAAGGGTCCTATCCCAGACAGACACAAACAAATATTATTCAGTATCATAGAATGAAATATGTTGAAATTCTGTCGTGCAATTTCTCTTACTCCTATTTTAGCTGAATTTTTTATTTATTGCTGTCATGAAAAAAATAACATGAAGTTGGTTTGTTGGCAAAAACAGGTATTTCATTTGGTAATAAAACACACGTGTTGATTTATAATCTGTAGTTAGTTATTAACGGCATCAAGAAATTGCTTCCTAAAAGAGTTCCATGTCAGATTGGTGACTGCACCCAAGGTGTTAACAGGGTGTGTTTGAGAAAACAAGCAGAGCAACATTCTCTTCCTCAAACACACACACACACACACACACACACACACACACACACACACACACACACACACACACACACACACACACACACACACACACACACACACACACACACACACACGCGCGCATCTACAGTACACTCATTCTGCAGATCTATACAGTATCTGTCCTAAATGTTGATTTGCTGCTTGTCTATTAATACACATCTCTCATTCAGTACACACTCATATTCAATTAATCTCTAAGATAAATATTACAATCTAGAAGCTGAAAGTGCATGGTGAAATTAGTTGGTGGGTTGGTTGGTGGCGAAGCTGTTTATGGTAGGAATGAATTATCAGTGGAAAGAGGGGATTTTGCAGGACTGTGAGAGAGGCAGGCTCCTGCTATACACTGGAGGCTTGCCACAAACCACATGCATGACTCCAGTTACCATGGTGATAATCACCAAAACATGGTGCAAGCACAGGGCCGTTCCAAGACACAAGCGCACGCTGACACACAAGCTCATGCCAATAAACAAAAACACACAACCAACTAGTTACTCTGTCAGTTCCCATGATTGGTTATAAAGGGCTTACTGTTATCATGTGCACTTGTTAGCCCTATGGCTTCTCATCAGGGGAACTAGGGAGGACATTTTTGAGTCATTGTAACCCTTCATGATTTAGCAGAATGTCTCACTGACCTGTCCTAAGCTCCAGATGGAGTCTGTCCGTGTTGGAATTGTAAGGTCGCGAGAGGTCAAGCCACATCATGAAGATCTGACCCCTGCGGATGATGAGGCCATCACCGTAGTAACGGTCTGTGTGATGCTCCATGCGGTTCTGACCTTTATTTTTTTTCATCAGGTCAATGGACCGCACAATCAACAACAGCTCTGAGACAACAGGAAGAGAGGGAAGTTCATATTAAAGTCAACCATTCTGTCACAAATGTCACAATGTCTTGCGTAGTAACAATGAAATACAATGCTCAATTCTTGAAATTAAATCTAAAAAGGGATTAAATTCATTTTTGTCTTACAGATCAACACAACCTACTCCAATTTCTTTAAGTGAAAGAAAATGATCTAAAATGTTCCAAATGAATAATACATGTAAAAAAATATCAAGTTGTTATGATTGTATATGTTTTCACAGCCCAGAGTTAATACACTGAACAAAAATATAAATGCAACATGCAACTATTTAAAAGATTTTACTGAGTTACAGTTCATATAAGGAATGCAGTCAATTGAAATAAATTCATTCGGCCATAACATGTGAATTTCACGACTGGGAATACAGATATGCATCTGACGGTCACAGATAGCTTTAAAAAATGTAGGGGCATGGATCAGAAAACCAGTCAGTATCTGGTGTGACCATTTGCCTCAGGCAGTGTGGCACATCTCCTTCACATAGAGTTGATCAGGCTGTTGATTGTGGCCTGTGGAATGGTGTCCAACTCCTCTTCAATGGCTGTGCGAAGTTGCTGGGAACTTAGTGGGAACTTGAACACGCTGCTGTGCACGTCAATCCAGAACATCCCAAACATGCTCAATGGGTGACATGTCTGGTGACTCTACAGGTCATGGAAGAACTGAGACATTTTCAGCATCCACGAATTGTGTACAGATCCTTGCGACATGGGGCCGTGCATTATCATACTGAAACATGGGGTGATAGTGGAGGATGAATGGGATGACAATGACCTTTATGATCTGGTCATAGTATCTCTGTGCATTCAAATTGCCATCGATAAACTGCAATTGTGTTCGTTGTCCGTAGCTTATTCCTGCCCATACCATAACCCCACTGCCACTTTGGGGCACTCTGTTCACAATGTTGACATCAGCAAACCGCTCGCCCACATGATGCCATACAGGCCGTCGGCCATCTGCCCGGTACAATTGAAACCGGAATAAATCCGTAAAGAACACACTTCACCAGCATGCCACTGGCCATAGAAGGTGGCTGCAGTCAGGTCAAGACCCCGATGAGGACAACGAGCACGCAAATGAGCTTTCCTGAGACGGTTTCTGACAGTTTGTGCAGCAATTCTTCGGTTCTGCAAACCCACAGTTTCATCAGCTGTCCTGGTGGCTCATCTCAGACCATCCCGCAGGTGAAGAAGCCAGATTTGGACCACTCAGGGAAACTCAACAACTCTTGGAAAGTCATTCTGGTAGGTCGTTGGCATTAACATGTGAGTAATTGTACCACTAAAAAAGAAAACTCTATCCCAGGGTTAGGTTTTCAGTAGACTGTGGTTAGTTTTCCTCTAACTTTTTACCTGGGCTTATCTCCTTTCATATTTACTTTTGATCCTGAAAAACCTCCCAGTCCCTGCCGGTGACAAGCATACCCATAACATGATGGTGCCACCACAATACTTGAAAATACAGAGGTTTTTACTTTGTGTCGTGTTGTATTGAATTTGATCCAAACCTGAATTTTTTTATTTAGGCCAAAAGCAAATTTCTTTGCCCTGTTGTCTTGCAGTATTACTTAATGGCCTTGTTGCAAATAGAATAGAGTGGATTTTTTAACACAGGATTCCTTCTTTCACTTTGTCACACAGGCCAGTAATTTCAATCCTTACAGAAAAAACCACATGATTTCACACATGGAAAATCACATGACCCCACATGAAATTTCATGTGAATTTCATTTTTGGAACAATTCACATGTGATTACATGTTTTCACATGTGTAGTTTCATGTTATCACATGTTGCTTCACATGTTGTCACATGCTATCATATTAACTAAGATCATAGATCACGTTTTCCATAAGGAGAGTGAATGCAATGTTGTTGATCCTCTGTATTTTTAATTAGTGTGGTGGCAGCATCATGTGATGGGCATGCTTATTAACTCTGGGGTGTGAAGACATACGCAATCAATACATCTTCATTTTTTATGACTTTCACTTTGAAAATGTGGAATAGCTTGTGTCGATAGGTAGGAAGGAAATCCAATTGAAGATTTCATTTATAAGGCAGCAAAATGAAGACTGCAAGGGGTGTGTAGACTTTCACTAGCGACTGTATGGTATTTTTAAAAGTGTAAATTACCTTCAAGGTTACTTCCATTAGTGACTGGCTTGTCACCATTCCCCACAGGCTTGTCTGCATCATCGATCCCTGTGACAACGTTATCTGCGATGTCATCATCTTTGCTCAGTCTTTGACAGCAACAAGGACAGATCTTACGTAACCATTGTCGACACCCCCCTTCTTCTGTGTTCTTCTCTGGCTCCTCATCTTTCTCCCATCCCAGTGTGACTGATGGGAAGCGACCAACTGTAGACGTGTTTCTGACTGATGGTGTTTCCACAGGCATCCTGAGAATCAGAAGAGAACAGAGAGTGGCATGTAATTGTTGTCACTTTGCCTTGTGCTTAGAACTCTATCCTCAATCCAGATCCATCCAATAACCTTTTGAACAATTGTCATTATAATTGGCCAATGTGCATCACAAATCAAATGTAGTCCTCTCGCCTAATGAGTGAATTAAAGCTATGGTATACTCATCACTTGTGATCGCATTAATATATTAATACCCCTCCTAACTCTCCTATTATGTGTCCAGTCTCTCCCATAAACTCCTCTTCTTCTTCCACTCTCTTTTATCCAACTCCTTTTTATTTCATTCCCCCCACCACACACACACGCACAATTGTCATACTTGAGTAAAAGTAAAGATACCTTAACAGAAAATCACTCAAGTAAAGTACATTATTTTCTATAGAAATGTAGTGAAGTAAAAGTAAAAGTTGTCAAAAATATAAATAGTAAAGTACACATACCCCAAAACACTGTAGTACTTTACAATAGTACTTTAAAGTATGTTTTATTTCTATACTTTACACCACTGGTAATAATTATTTTTAATCATTATTTAATCATCAGTTTTTATTTACTAACTATATTTTATCAATGTACCAATCAGGTTTCAGGAAGAAGCATAGCACAATTATAGCAGCCATGAAGGTTTTAAATGATAAAACTGAAGCCCTTGACAAAAGACAGCACTGTGTCTCACTTTTATTGATCTCTCTAAGGCTTTTGATACAGTTGATCATGCTATACTAAGGCAGAGATTGTCAAGTGTAGGTCTTTCAGAGCATGCAGTTGCATGGTTTGCTAACTATCTGTCTGTGCACTCAATTTGATGGGCTTATGTCTGTTAAATTGTCTGTCTTTAATGGTGTGCCCCAAGGCTCTGTACTTGGTCATCTCTTATTCACTATTTATATAAATGATTTAGACAAAAATGTCCAAAATGCGCAAAATGCTGATGATACTGTTATTTACTGTTGTGCCCCGTCTCTTACAAAAGCTTTCCAGAACTTGCAAACTGCTTTTTATACTATTCATACCTTGTGTCAATTGAAGCTTATCCTCAATACTGACAAAAACTAAACTAATGGTGTTTTCTAAAGCAAGAAATAGACCTCTGAACCTTTTACCTATTACTACCCGTCAGGGCAAAGAGATTGAGGTTGTAACGTCATATAAATATCTTGGAATTTTAATTGATGACGGCCTCTCTTTTAAATCGCATATTCAACAACTTACAAAAATATTGAAGCTGAAATTGGGATTTTATTTTAGGAATAAGGCCTGTTTTTCTTTTGAAGCCAGAAGGAGGCTAGTGTCAGCTACATTTATGCGTTTACTAGACTATGGGGTTATTTTATATATGAATGCTTCCGCCCAGTGTTTGATATCAATTGACACCCTTTACCATGGCTTTGGGATTTTAAACTGCAAAACCCAGCACTTTGAGATGTATTTTAAAACTGCAAAACCCTTACGCACCACATATTGAGATAGTTGAAATACATATTGAGGTAGTTTAAAATAAGGGGATAAGTGAATCTGTTATTCAATGTGTTTCTATTGGCTAATAGCAGTAATGCCAAATAGTTTCACTCCCCCCCAAAAATGTGATACCTTAATAAGGGGTCTTAAAAATCTAAATCAAATAGCTAAATGATCCTTGGTATGACCATTTTAAAACATTTCCATATCTTAGCTTAGACCCCCCCTCTACTGGCTTAGACACGGCTTAGACTCTAGAGGTAAGTATCTTACTGTGATTGTTTTTACTTAAAGTGGTCAAAAATTAACAAAAAAAAAGCTTATTTCAAAATAAAAGTTTCCAAAGCAAGAATTTTGCTAGGACTGTCTGGTAGAGAAAAACTTAAAACTAGCTGTTATTGTCAGTGAGGTTTTAAACTCTTGATTATTGATCTATTAACTAATGTCACCAGGCAGGCCAAAACTCCATCCCACCAAAACAGGCTGAAATTTCAGGTGGTCTTTTCAAACAGCTCTTACACTAAAGGGAAATATAATAATTTTCACAATTTCACAGTATTATTACAACCTCATAGTGTAGAAATACACATAAAAAGCACAGGGCCTTTAAAGTCGCCCAACCACCTCATTACTTATGTACATGCCAATGAGGAGAATCAAAGAAGGGAGTGGAGAGATTGAGGCTAAATTATAGACAGAGAGAGAAAGGAATGTTTCTTCATCGTCAATGTTAAACCTAACACATGTGACCTCAGACTTAAGAACAAACATGGGAGGGAGAGAGGGTGTAAAAACATTCCACTGACTTTGAGTTCAAGATAGAAATTGCGCAACTGTTGAGATATGTGAACAAGTGGAATAGTGGGATATGTGAACAGTCTAACTAAAATTGGAAATGCCTAAATAGTGCAAATATAACTGACACTTGCTGCCTACACATAAATATATGCACATACCGTACATTCACAAACACGATATGCATGCAATATACACACACACACACACACACACACACACACACACACACACACACACACACACACACACACACACACACACACACACACACACACACACACACACACACACACACACACACACACACACACACACACACACACAAACCATCAGACACACGGACACACACTCATATACAGGTAATTGCCAAAATAAAGGAAACACCAACATAAAGTCTCTTAATAGGTGTTGGGCCACCATGAGCCAGAACAGCTTCAATGTGCCTTGACATGTGTCTGGAACTCTATTGGAGGGATGCGACACCATTCTTCCATGAGACATTTCATCGTTTAGTTGGTGGTGGAAAACGCTGTCTCAGGCGCCACTCCAGAATCTCCCATAAAGTGTTCAATTGGGTTGAGATCTGGTGACTTATGCGGTATGGTTTACAGCATTTTCATGCTCATCAAACCACTCATGAAATATGTTTGCCAACATCTTAAACCAAGTCAGCCTTGAAATAATATGCTCTCCATCTTATCTGCCAGGGTTGAAAGTGCTACAAGTGAATGTGAGCATGTTTCAGTAGCCTGTGGGTTAGGCATGGCTAGACTTTGACTGATACATCATGTACACTGTGGAAGCCTGTTTCTGATACTACTGTGTTAGAGCAGTCTTCCATGACCTGAACACCTTGCCTAGTAGACTTGATTATGTACAGCAGTCACTGTTGATAGGGCTTGCCCTCAAGTTTGGATACAGCTAGTCTGTGGTGGATGTAGTGTAGTACATGTATGTATTTATATTGTAGACGTATGTATTTAAACGAGATGAGGGTTGAAATAGTCATACTGTATAGGTCAAGTAATGTAGGCCGGTGAGGTGTATCCGTGTGAGTGAACTCATGTCTGTAAGTGCTTGAATGATTTCTTTCTTTGTTATTACTTTTCTGATATAATTACTGCAGAAACGGGCTTAACAAAGGAGGATGAAAATAGGGCAGGTCTTAAAATAACAGACCAATCCATTATAAAGACATGCAGGCACGAAATCATACAATAAGGACACACAAAATAATCTAGTTTATTACCACACCCTATTCTTCATTTTTTCTTGGGTCCTTTTCCTTAGTCGCACCCTTTCTGTTCTGTGAACATCTGTCTGTCTATTATTTGAATTACAATGTTTTTCAATGTAGACAAATACATTTCTTATAACATTGCAGGTTTATTTGAACTGTTTAACTGTTTGACAGCTGTTACACTTTTACTGAATTATTATTATTATTTTACACCCTTATTTGACCAGGTAAGTTGACTGAGAACACATTCTCATTTACAGCAACGACCTGGGGAATAGTTACAGGGAAGGAAGAGGGATGAATGAGCTAATTGGAAGCTGGGGATGATTAGGTGGCCGTGATGGTATGAGGGACCACCGAGCGTCAGGACACCTGTTTAATGTCCCATCCGAAAGACAGCACCCTACACATGTCCCCAATCACTGCCCTGTTTCATTGGGATCTCCTTAGACCAGAGGAAAGACTGCCTTCTACTGGCCCTCCAACACCACTTCCAGCAGCATCTGGTCTCCCATCCAGGGACCGACCAGGACCGACCCTGCTTAGCTTCAGCCAGCAGTAGGATGCAGGGTCACAAATTGATTGGCCAAACAAATGAGTTCATTTGTTACTTTGTCAGCGGCCAATTGGCTAATCCTGCCGGTTCACTCTGGGTTCTAAAAAAGTGTCCTAACTATCAACAGTAATGACGCCGCTGACAGAAGTGGAGTCACTGCTTAGTTCACGCAGCACTTCTTAATAAAATAAGGAATGTTTGTCGGGAAAGAGGGGTCAAGCACCGAGAGTTATGCCAATTTTCACCATCTATATGGGAGGTGTGAATTGCAGGATATTATCACGTTCTATGTGCTCAGGTAGAAACCATAGTCTAGTTGATACATCAGGTATTCTTATGTGGGTGAGTCAACTTCTTTGAAGGACATTGTTTTATAGAATTGAATACATGTTATTGTGCTCCATTTCAGGTAAACTTTACTACAAGAAACAAAACATTTAATAATTTTGAGACTACAGGAAACAACGTCAGTCATGGCTACTTTGGTTGGCAACAGCCTTGGGCTATCGTAGTCTTGACTGTAGAAAAACAGGAATCTCTGAAGTTTTTTGGGGGTATCTGTACTATCTACTACTACTCCTTTATTATTTATATTTCTTGACAACTTCACCACATTCCTAAATAAAATAATGCAGTTTTTACTCCATACATTTCCCCTGGCATCCAAAAGCACTCGTTAGATTTTGAATGCTTGGCAGGACAGGAAAATAGTCAAATTCATGCAATTATCAAGAAAACATCCCTGGTCATCCCTACTGCCTCCGATCAGGCGGACTCACAAATGCTTTGTTTGTAAATTACTGTATGTCTGAGTTTTGGAGAGTGCCATCAGTAAATGTACAAAAAACAAGAAAATTGTGCCATTTGATTTGCTTAAAATAAGGAATTTGAAATGATTTATACTTTTGCTTTGGACTTAAATAAATTTAAAACCAAATACTTTTAGACTTTTTAAATGTGCAGAAATTCCTAAAAACTTGTTTCCACTTTGTCATTATGGGGTAATGTGTGTAGATTGTGGAGGAATTGTTATTTATTTAATCCATTTTAGAATAAGGCTGTAACGTAACAAAATGTGGAAAAGGTCAAGGGGTCTGAATACTTTTCAAAGGCACTTGTAATTTTGTAGGCCATATGTACTGCACCAGAATTGCAGGTTCTCCACCAGCTTTATCATGGTTTGAACGAGGTGCCTAATTCCAGTCCATATAATACAGTATAATACAATGGAGTAATACAGTTCACAAAATATTAGCATACTGGAGTTTGTTTCACTTGTTTACCCAAGAGAGCATATAGCTAGCTACATCTATGGAATTTTATGTTTTTCTGTCTTGTGTAATGTGCAGTATCTTATATATCATAGGCCTATATTGGATAACGGCACCATCATTTTGGGCTTGGGCTCATTAAATGCCTTTAATGTAGGGCTCATAAAATGTATTTAATGTACGGCTCATCAGGCTCAGGTAGCATCAGGCTTGAATATTTGATCAAAACTCCAATCAAATCCAAACATAGGCCTATTTATATGCTTTATATGCTTTTGAATGACACTTCCAGGGTTAGCATGGAGAAAAGTGATTTATTCTCAGGATGGAACATTTGTAAATCAACTGGAAAATATTCATCAATTAATTACATCAATTAATGAATCAACATGTCAATTATAGGCATTTGTAGATATTCACTTACTTTGTAATCTATGTGATGAGTTCTCTGATGGGTTAAAGTGTTTGTTGAATCACCCGGCAGCCCTTGTCTGACTGAACAGTCAGATATGCGGGTTCAAAATAATATTGCCCTGGTATGCGGTGCGCGTCTTCTTTTCTTCACAGAGTATGCGGTCTTCACGCTGTGTTCACGCTGTGAACTACTGTTAGTATATCGTCTTTGAGAGACCTTTTAAACTAAAGATTGTGAGGCAGTAGACACACCCTCCTCCCCACCTCATAAGGGGAGGAAAAGTCATGTATCTTTACACACAGGGGATCCGTCATGAGACTGCTCACATGAATGCAGTAGTTGAACCAGTCAGGCTTCCATGCAGAACCTCCACCACTGTGCTGTCTAAACAAGTCAAGAAAAAGGATTCTAAACCTACAGTACGTACACACGCACACACACACACACACACACACGCACACACACACACACACACACACACACACACACACACACACACACACACACACACACACACACACACACACACACACACACACACACACACACACACACACACACACACACACACACACACACACACACACACACACCTAAGCAAACATATGAGACATCTACTTGTGATGTCACTCTCACTCTCATGTGAGCCCCTTAGAGTGCCATTTCCCATATATCTTGTGACTTCAAAGGGGAAAGTTGCCTCTGAGTAAGTTCAAACAAACCCCTCCAAACACAGAGCAGTCATTAGGACATGATCTGTAACTACAGTGCAGTCTAAAAATATGTAAACACAACGCCTGCCATACGGTATCTACATTTGCTGTATTATACTGTACATGGTAAAACAGTTGGCTCTGCAATCTGAGAGAATTCATGGTGACAAAAACATATCTGAGATTCTCATGTGATGTAAAATCAAATCCACATGGGTCTCTTTAAACAGAAACACAGCCCCTATCACAGGACAGTGCAATATCTTGTAACTTGATGCTTCACATTCTCGTAACATTCATTTCAACGTTATTTTGTATAAATGTCAGTGAAATTAATTTCTGTTTGTCAACAGTGAGGGTAAGAAGTAGACTATTTATCATGAATAAGTAGATTTAGTAGAAAGGTTCTTAGGAACCAGGCTCACGGTACCATGGGTCAGGAAACAGAAACATGTCATTGCAAGAATTTCCTAACGAGCCAGAACGAATACAGCATGTTGGCAGAATTCAAACCTACATAGAATAATGCCACCACTTTCTTTTTCCACTTAACTTTAACTGCTGTGGATTGTGTCAGTATACGTATATTTACACAAATTGTTCACTTACACACAAAAACGTACAATAATGTCAGCTAAAAGTCTTCCCAGACATATGGAGAGAACATGGACTGGTTCATACACACATATGGGAGTAGTTACACACACACACATACTGAGGTATTGGTAAGGGTTGCCATATTGCCATGGGCAAGTGATCTAAGCAGTTGCGGAAGTTGAGCCTGTTCTTTGGTTGCCCCATTGGGCAGGTGATTTTGTTTTTACTGATAACAAAAAAAATGCAAAGAATTCCAGTAGTCTGGTCCTTCTTGTTCCTCCCCTGTGTTTAGGTGAAAAAAAGCTTTGGCCAAAAAAAATCTTTGGCCAACACAAAAATACTCCTGACTTGCCCAATGAGGAAATGCCTTTCAGACCTTAAAGCTGAGATCCCCAAAAGGTGAAACAGTGCCACTGGCGGCCCCAGGCACATTTGTTCTTGTTTTTGAAAAGGAGGAGATAAACATCCAGCAACATAATAAAAAGATATCGTAGTACATGCTCTTCTGTTTTATCGCACGTGCAGTGATGTCCAAGGGGAATAAAACAGTGTTAGTTGTTTTAACTGGAGTCTTTGTTTTTGTATTATACAATGGGTGGGACTAATCCTGAATGCTGATTGGTTATTAAAACCTACACTAACCAGAAGCCATGGACAGATGGCAGCATTCGCGCAAAACTGAAAGCGAGAACCATCACATTTAACCATGGCAAGGTGACTGGGAATATGGCAGAATACAAACAGAGTAGTCATTCCCTCTGCAAGGCAATCAAACAGGCAAAACGTCAGTATAGCGACAAAGTGGAGTCGCAATTCAACTGCTCAGACAGGAGACGTATGTGGCAGGGTTCACAGACAATCACGAATTACAAAAGGACAGCCAGCCACGTCATAGACACTGACGTCTTGCTTCTAGACAAGCTAAACACCTTCTTTGCCCGCTTTGAGGATAACACACTGCCACCGACGCAGCCCGCTACCAAGGACTGTGGGCTCTCTTTCTCCATGGCCGACGTAGGTAAGACATTTAAACGTGTTAACCCTCGCAATGCTGCCGGCCCAGACGGCATCCCTAGCCGCGTCCTCAGAGCATGCGCAGACCAGCTGGATGGTGTGTTTACAGACATATTCAATCTCTCCTTATCCCAGTCTGCTGTCTCCACTTGCTTCAAGATGGCCACTATTGTTCCTGTACCCAAGAATGCAAAGGTAACTGAACTAAATTACTATCGCCCCGTAGCACTCACTTCTGTCATCATGAAGTGCTTTGATAGACTAGTCAAGGATTATATCACCTCCACCCTACCTGTCATCCTCCAATTTCTATGTTTGGGAATGAGTATGATTCCCAATTAGAGGCAGCTGATTATTGTTGTCTCTAATTGGGTATCATACTTAAGGTGTCCCTGTTCCCACCTGTTTTTGTGGGATATTGCTTGTGTATGTGCTTGTAGCACCACTGAGGTTACGTTTCGTCGCTTGTTTATTTTTTATTTTTTTGAAGTTTCACTGCAAATAAAGATGTGGAACTCGACACACGCTGTGCCTTGGTCCCGTCCTTATCACGAACATGACACACTCACCCACTCCACACTGAATAGCAGGCTAGTGATTGCTTTGCAATTTTTGCAGGTAGACACGGATTCCTTCCAAACCACTCATTGTTGAATTTGTGATTTCCAACTTGTTGTGTAATGTTCATGTCCAATGGCCGATGAGCACCGATACGTTTTATCTATAATTTCTCTTCATTATTTCTCTTCATATGAGAAGGATTGAAAAGGATCTGTCAGTAGATTGTCGACTTGATTCATTATGATGATTGCTAGCTTGCTAGCTAAGATTTTGAAAGAATGACATGATCAGTCCAATCAAAGCTATGCTAGCTATAACGTGATTTGAGGTAATTGTATCTGTGGCCAATGACATCGAGCCTTCTTGGATGGGCACTTCTAATGTAACTCTATGGCAGCAACCAAGGGGCTTGAATTTTCGAGCTCTCCCCGTAGATTTTGCGTTGATGTAGTGTCCCCATGAGTAACAGAACACTGAGCCAATTACGCTCCATATTCTCCGCTGGCTGCCCCACCACCACAGAAAGCAATGCAATGAGCTTTTTGGAGCTGCTTTACTCAAGAAAGCCCATGTTTGTATGCGGCTTTATTAACTACATTTATAATTTTTTTTACATGGTTTTCAAACTGATATGTGACACGTATTAATGCCAAAATAACATGCTAAACAGGCGGGGCTCTGCCCCACCTGCCCTGAATGACGGATCGCCACTGGTTCTTACACATTACTTACAAACTGTCTCTCATATTGCGCAATCCCAATAACTGTCACACCCTGATCTGGTTCACCTGTCCTTGTGTCTCCACACTCTCCAGGTGTCGCTTATTATCCTCTGTGTTGATATCCCTTTCCTGTCTCTCTGTGGCAGTTCGAGTTAGTATGTCTTGACTTTTGGAGTGCTGAGGACAACAAGCAAGCTCAGTGGATGTATTGGTTCTGACAGATCACTTCACCAAGTTAGCTCACGCCTTTCCATACTCAAATCAAACGGCAAAGTAAGTTGCTAGAAAGATATGCGATAACGTATTTTGTGTCTATGGATTTGCTGAGCAGATCCACATAGATCAAGGGGCCAATTTGGAGAGTGAGCTAATCGCAGAACTTCTCAAGCTCTCTGGTGTCGCCAAGTCATACATAACTGCTCACCATCCCACGGAGAATGGGGGAACGGAAAGTTTCAATCAAACTCTGGGAAATATGCTTCGCTCAAAGCTAAAGAGAAATTGCCGCAGCACATACAAACTCTAACGTTTGCCTACAATGCTACTGCACACGAAACCACTGGCTATGCTCCATTCCAGCTCATGTATGGTCGCGTTCTGAGACTCCCTGTTGATGTAATGTTCAAGCAAGTTTTGAGGGATCCTGTGGTTGTTGACTATAGTAGCTATGTCAAAACACTGATCCCATCGCTCAACGGCATACAGTTAAAGAACAACAGAAACAGGCCAAACATTATGACAGAAAAGTCAGAGGCACTCACCTGAACAAAGGAGACAGGGTGCTTCTCGCTAACAAATGGGAAAAAGAAAACTTGCCGAAAAATGGGAAGCTAAGGTGTACACAGTCATTGACAGAAACCTACATACACACATATATAAGCTTGTGGACGATAAAGGAAACTCCAAGGTGGTACATCGGAACCTTCTTCTTGACATCAGCGTTCTGCCAGTAGAAACGCCCAAGGATGATTCCTGTGAATCTCAATCGGATGGAGCTGTAGATCCCGAGTGTGAGGGTCAGTAAATGGACCTTTCAGACTTTGATGAAGAGGAAAGCTCTGGAGATATGACCAGTTCATGGGTACTCAGTGGAGTAGATGACCCCGCAAGTCAGGAATCTTCGGGGAGACAGGAGAAAGTCAGGGATGAGATGGAGCAAGAACTGTCAGCGTACAGCTGCAGGGACAATTCAAACCAAGAAGGTCAAGCTCAGCTATCTCTCGATAATGAGACTGCCATTGGCATTCTTGACTATGACAGGGTAGCTGTAGTCCCAGACACAGATCCTTCAGGTATTCCTGACTCAGTTGCACCAGTTGATTTAGCTAGTGACCAAGACTTACAAGGACCGGGTTCATGTGATTTACAAGATGTGGTCAGAACACGCACTGGCAGGGTAGTGAAATCTGTAAATTGTCTTATTGAGACAATGGCTCAGAAACCATTCACTATGGAGGGATTAGCCACCAAACTAGGAAAGAAGTCCCAGTCTCTATAACTCTGTTTTTAAAAGGGTTTTCTTTTTTTCTTCTGTTGTTTTGAGGAATATTCATGGATATGCAAAGCCATCTAAGTGATGTGTAGAATGGTGTCAAGGGATAATGTGATGTGAGGATGAGTGTTGTATGATGTACTTGGCATCGTATTTGTCTAGGAGGTTCTCAGGCATGATCAACCTTAGATTCCTCTGAATCTGCCTGCAGATAGCTTGTATAGCAGAGACCAAAGATGAGATCTTGGTGTTCACTTGTGCCAGTAGTGACTCAGTAGAGTGGGTTGTCCCTTGTGCTCCATATCTTGTTTGAAATGGATTCAGGATTTTGGTGAAATTCAGGAGGGGTGAATGTAATGTGTAAAATATATTTGATGAATTTCACTGAAAATCCCTCATATTTATTTTTATTTATTATTTTACATTTATTTTAAGATGGATTACATTACTTTCAAGAGTTAATTATTTTATTGTATTTATTTTTAAAATTGTGTTAATGCTGCGAATTCATCAACGGGAGCCATGCTCTTACACCTCAGTTTGCTAAGAACGTGATGTGGAGAGGCAAATATACTTGTATGGATTCCAGACGGCAGCATTAACTTTTGCCTTGTAATTGTATCCATTCCATGCAGTCATTAAAAGAGAGACAACCGGCAGAATTGTGTACAGAGCCTTATCTTCCACCTACATCTTACCAGAATAAAACGCAGAAAGTTACCGGTGCAGAACCGGTTACACTTGCTCCTTTTCTTCCCAGTCTCTGTTTGTGTCTAGTCCTCCTGGTTTCGACCGTTGCCTAATCCTGACTCCATACCCACCTGCCTGACCACTCTGCCACTCTAACTGACTACCAGCCTGCCTATCCCCTTGTACTGTTTTGGACTCGGATGTGTTTTCTGACCCCTGCCTTTGCCTGACCTCGAGACTGCCTATCGTCTGGTATTGTTTGGACTATGACCTGGTTTATGAACTCTCACCTGTCCCCGACCTCCCTTTGCCTACTCCCTTTGTTATAATAAATATTGGAGCTCTACCATCTACCTCCTGTGTCTGCATTTGTGTCTCGACTTGTGCCCTTATACTACGAACTGGCCACGACAGACCCATCAGACTTGGACCAGCTCCGTCACGTTGTCTCCCTGCAGGGAGCCACCATTGGGATTTACTTCGGGACCTTTTGGAAGGGCTTTGTTCCCTGATGGAACGCCATGACCAAGGGTTCAAGGCGATAATGGAGCAAATTAGTGAATTAGCTCATAGGCAGCACTCCACATCTGAGACCTCCCATCCACCCAGTAGCACTCCACATCTGAGACCTCCCATCCACCCAGTAACCTTCCTACTAGTGGTGGATTGATTCAACCTACCCCGGCTCCCTGAGAGCCCCGCTTACCTCCTCCGGAACGTTATGCAGGCAATTCTGGTACCTGCCGCGGGTTCCTTTCCCAGTGCTCTCTCATCTTCGATCTCCAGCCCTCTGATTCCCGTCGGACCGATCGAGGATAGCGTATTTAATCACGCTCATGTCTGGAAGGGCTCTCTCCTGGGAAACAGCTGTGTGGGAGCAGCAACCCGCTGTGTGCCAGAGCTTGGAGAATTTCATGGCAGAAGTGAGGAAGGTTTTAGATTCTCCGGTGCCAGGGAGTTGGCTCAAAACCTAGAGCAGGTACATCAGAACTCCCATAGTGTGGCAAACTACGCAGTAGATTTTTGCACATAGGCCCTGGAATCCAGAGGCTCTGTTTGACACCTTCCTCCATGGACTGTCGAAGGGGATAAAGTACGAGCTCACAGCTCGGGAAATACCACTGGAACTCAATTCCCTTATCGCCCTTTCGATTAGGATTTTGGTGGCCGCTTACGAGAACGCCGGTGTGAGAGGAGGTCGAGCCTCAGGAACACTCATTCGTCTGATGGCACTCGTCCTAAGGAATCCGGAAATTCCCAAAGTGTGTATTTCCGAGGAGAGACAAAAATACCCGAGGTTCCCAGAGAATCATCAGCGACGGGTGAGTTGGATAATCCTGTGGTAGATTGGCCTAACCCATCCAGGGTGCAGTTACAATGCTTCCTGGGTTTCGCTAACTTCTACCTCCGTTTCATTCAGGGCTACAGTACCCTGGCGGCCTCCCTCTCTGCACTCACCTCTCCCAAAGTACCATTGACATGGTCTCCAGCTGTCGACAGAGCCTTTGTGGACCTGAAGCATCGGTTCACCACGCAGCCATCCTCGTCCATCCGGACCCGTCCCGTCAATTTGAGGTGGAGGTTGATGCTTCTGACGTTGGAGTGGGGGCCATCCTGTCCAAGCGATCTGCCCAGGACCAAAAGCTTCATCCCTGTGACTTCCTGTCCCATCATCTCAGTCCTGCAGAGAGGAACTACGATGTAGGCAACCGAGAGCTCCTGGCGGTCAATATGGCGTTGGAAGAGGGGAGGCACTGGCTGGAAGGAGCAGAACAGCCATTCTTGGTCTGGACCGACCATACAAATGTGGAATATCTCCATACAGCCAAGCGCCTTAACTCCAGGCAGGCCCGGTGGGCTCTCTTGTTTACAAGATTCAACTTCACCATTTCCTACCACCCAGGGTCCAAAAAAGTGAAGCCTGATGCCCTCTCCTGCCTCTACAGTTCCTCTGCCACGCCCTCGGTCTCCTAAACCATTCTCCCTAAGTCATGCCTTGCAGCCTCAGTGGATTGGGAGATTGAGACACTGGTTTGCAAGGCACAACATTCCCAGCCTGGACCTGAAGGGGGCCCGGGCTAACCGTCTGTTTGTCCCTAATTCAGTCCGGTCCTGGGTCCTGGAATGGGCTCATTCCTCCAGGCTGACCTGTCATCCAGGTTCCCGCCGTACCCTAGCATTCCTCTGACAAGGTTTCTGGTGGCCCACAATGGTTCCTGATGTCTCTGCCTTCATCGCCGCGTGCACGGTGTGTGCTCAGAATAAGACTCCACGGCAAGCTCCTTCTGGCCTTCCACAGCCACTACCGATCCCTCATCGTCCGTATCTTTCTGGACTTTGTCACTGGGCTCCCCCCGTCTGATGGCAACACCATCATTCTGATGGTGGTGGATCGGTTCTCAAAGGCCGCTCATTTCACCCCTCTCCCCAAACTTCCCTCTGCCAAGGAAACGTCCCAGCTCATGATGCAGCACATCTTCCAGATCCATGGACTCCCGGTGGATATGGTTTCCAACCGGGGTCCTCAGTTCTGGAAGGCATTCTGCACCCTTATTGGGGCGTCGGCCTGCCTATCCTTCGGATTTCATCCCCAATCTAACGGCCAGTCGGAGCAAGCTAACCAGGACCTAAAGACAACCCTAAGATGCCGTATCTCAACCAACCCCACTACATGGAGCCGACAACTGGTCTGGGTGGAGTATGCCTGGAACAACCTTCCCTGTTCAACCACGGGACTCTCCCCCTTTGTGTGATCCATGGGGTACCAGCGTCAACTCTTATAAGAACAAGAACCAGAAGTCAACAAACCCTCGGCCCAGATGTTTGTCTGCCTCTGTCGACATACCTGGAGAAGAGCTCGGGTAACACTTCTCAAGACCAACTCCAGGTATCGTCAACAAGCAGGCCGCTGTCGGACTCCAGCTCCCCGCTACCACATTGGACAGAGGGTATATGGCTGTCCACACAGGACCTGCCCCTTCTGGTAGAGTCCCGCAAACTGTCCCCCCATTTCATTGGTCCTTTTCCCATCTCTAGAGTCCTTAGTTCCACTGCTATCTGTCTCTTGTTGCCTCGTTCGTACCTTCCGTATTCACCCTACATTCCATGTGTCTAGGATTAAGCCCATGTCTAACAGTCCTTTGTCTTCTGTCCCCAGACTACCAGTCTGCCTATCCCCTTGCACTGTTTTGGACTCTGATCTGGTTTCTGACCCCTGCCTGGCCTGACCTCGAGACTGCCTCTCGTCTGGTATTGTTTGGACTCTGACTTGGTCGCCTGTCCCCGACCTGCCTTTGCCTACTCACTTTGTTATAATAAATATCGGAACTCTACCATCTACCTCCTGTGTCTGCATTTATTGCACCTGGTATTCCCAGGCGGTCTCCCGTTCCAGTACTAATTAGGCCCGATGGTATGGCCAGAAGCTTATTTTTTACCGTGTTTTCTCCCCAAATAAGGTCCCTTGGCTCATCTCCACAACTCCTCAATGAATCGGGGGAAACACTGTTCGACTGACGACCGGAATCAGCTTGCTGGCGCCCGGCCCAAGGAGTCGCGAGGGAACGATGAGCCACCCAGGACCCCTTACATTATTTAATTATTTAATGACCATCATATTAAACATGACATAATACAGAACATTGATAAGAACAGCTCAAGGACAGAGCTGTTCTGGTGGCCCAATGTCTCCCCAATACAGTGGGGAGAACAAGTATTTGATACACTGCCGATTTTGCAGGTTTTCCTACTTAAAAAGCGTGTAGAGGTCTGTTATTTTTTATCATAGGTACACTTCAACCGTGAGAGGCAGAATCTAAAACAAAAATCCAGAAAATAACATTGTATGATGTTTAAGTAATTAATTTGCATTTTATTGCATGACATAAGTATTTGATCACCTACCAACCAGTAAGAATTCCAGCTCTCACAGACCTGTTAGTTTTTCTTTAAGAATCCCTCCTGTTCTCCACTCATTACCTGTATTAGCTGCACCTGTTTTAACTCATTACTTGTATAAAAGACACCTGTCCACACACTCAATCATACAGACTCCAACCTCTCCACAATGGCCAAGACCAGAGAGCTGTGTAAGGACATCAGGGATAAAATTGTAGACCTGCACAAGGCTGGGATGGGCTACAGGACAATAGGCAAGCAGCTTGGTGAGAAGGCAACAACTGTTGGCGCAATTATTAGAAAATGGAAGAAGTTCAAGATGACGGTCAATCACACTCAGTCTGGGGCTCCATGCAAGATCTCACCTCGTGGGGCATCAATGATCATGAGGAAGGTGAGGGATCAGCCCAGAACTACACGGCAGGACCTGGTCAATGACCTGAAGAAAGCTGGGACCACAGTCTCAAAGAAAACCATTAGTAACACACTACGCCATCATGGATTAAAATCCTGCAGTGCACGCAAGGTCCCCCTGCTCAAGACAGCGCATGTCCAGGCCCGTCTGAAGTTTGCAAATGACCATCTGGATGATCCAGAGGAGAAATGGGAGAAGGTCATGTGGTCTGATGAGACAAAAATAGAGCTTTTTGGTCTAAACTCCACTCGCCGTGTTTGGAGGAAGAAGAAGGATGAGTACAACCCCAAGAACACCATCTCAACCGTGAAGCATGGAGGTGGAAACATCATTCTTTGGGGATGCTTTTCTGCAAAGGGGACAGGACGACTGCACCGTATTGAGGGGAGATGGATGGGGCCATGTATCGCGAGATCTTGGCCAACATCCTCTTTCCCTCAGTAAGAGCATTGAAGATGGGTCGTGGCTGGGTCTTCCAGCATGACAATGACCCGAAACACACAGTCAGGGCAACTAAGGTGTGGCTCCGTAAGAAGCATCTCAAGGTCCTGGAGTGGCCTAGCCAGTCTCCAGACCTGAACCCAATAGAAAATCTTTGGAGGGAGCTGAAAGTCCGCATTGCCCAGCGACATCCCCGAAACCTGAAGGATCTGGAGAAGATCTGTATGGAGGAGTGGGCCAAAATCCCTGCTGCAGTGTGTGCAAACCTGATCAAGAACTACAGGAAATGTATGATCTCTGTAATTGCAAACAAAGGTTCCTGTACCAAATATTAAGTTCTGCTTTTCTGATGTATCAAATACTTATGTCATGCAATAAAATACAAATTGATTTTCTGGATTTTTGTTTTAGATTTCGTCTCTCACAGTTGAAGTGTACCTGTGATAAAAATTACAGACCTCTACATGCTTTGTAAGTAGGAAAACCTGCAAAATCGGCAGTGTATCAAATACTTGGTCTCCCCACTGTACATTTTTTTAAAGGAACCCATTGTAGCGTTTGCCGTGAGGTGTTGATTTATCTGTTTTTTGAACAGAGTTCCATGCAATAATGCCTCTGTATAATATTGTACATTTTCTTGAATTTGTTCTGGATTTGGGGACTGTGAAAAGACCCCTGGTGGCAATTCAGTTGGGGTAAGTGTGTGTCAGAGCTGTGTGTAAGTTGACCATGCAAACAATTTGGGATTTTCAACACATTAATGTTTCTTATGAAAATAAGTGATGCAGCCAGTCTCTCCTCAACTCTTACCCAAGAGCATGCTGTTAGGTATGCGTAAATGGCTGTAAGGGAGTCAGACGCAGGAGAGCAGAAGTTGGGTAGCCAAAGGAGCCTTTTATTTCAGTGAACAAAACACACGGCACTAAGAACACTAAACACAATATGGGTTGACATAACCCAGCGCAAACCAGTCTAGCGTGCACATACACGAAACAACAAACAATTTCACACACAGACATGGGGGGAACAGAGGGTTATATACACGTCTAATATTGAGGGAATTGAAACCAGGTGTGTAGGAAAACAAGACAAATGGAAAAATGAAAGGTGGATCAGCGATGGCTAGAAAGCCGGTGACGTCGACCGCCGAACGAACAAGGAGAGGAACTGACTTTGGCGGAAGTCGTGACAGTACCCCCTCCTTGACGCACTTCTCCAACAGCGCGCCAACAACGGCCTCGAGGACGACCCGGAGGGCGAGGTGCAGGGCGGTCCGGACAGAGATGGTGGAACTCCCGCAGCATTGAAGGGTCCAACATGTTCTCCACTGGAACCCAGCATCTCTCCTCCGGACCGTACCTCTCTCACTCGCCAGATGCCTCGAATCCAGTATGGAGTGAGCGGCATACACCGGGGCCCCCTCGATGTCCAGAGGGGGCGGAGGAAACTTCCGGACCTCAGACTCCTGGAGAGGACCAGCCACCACCGGCCTGAGGAGAGACACATGGAACGAGGGGTTAATAAGGTAATCGGGCAGGGAGCTGTAACCTGTAACACACCTCGTTCAGTCTCCTCAGGACTTTGAACGGCTCCACAAACCGCGGACCCAGCTTCCGGCAGGGCAGGCGGAGGGGCAGGTTTCGGGTCGAGAGCCAGACTTGGTCCCCCGGTACGAACACCCGGGGCATCACTGCGGTGACGGTCTGCGCTGGCATTCTGGCGCAGCACGGCGCGCTGAAGGTGAACATGGGCGGCATCCCATGTCTTCTCCTTGCACCGGAACCAGTCGTCCACCGCAGGAGCTTCGGTCTGACTCTGATGCCAAGGAGCCAGAACCGGCTGGTACCCCATTATGAACTGGAAGGGGGAGAGGTTAGTGGAGGAGTGACAAAGCTAGTTCTGGGCCATCTCTGCCCAGGGCACGAATGCTGCCCACTCCCCTGGCCGGTTCTGGCAATAAGACCGCATAAACCTACCAACATCCTGGTTAACTCTCTCCACCTGCCCGTTACTCTCAGGGTGAAAACCCGGGGTAAGGCTGATCGAGACCCCCAGACGTTCCATGAACGCCCCCCAGACCCTCAAAGTGAACTGGGGACCCCGATCAGACACTATATCCTCAGGCACCCCGTAGTGCCGGAAGATGTGTGTAAACAAGGCCTCCGCAGTCTGTAGGGAGGCAGAGGAAGGAGACGGCAGGACTTAGAGAAACGATCCACAACAACCAGGATCGGGGTGTTTCCCTGTGATGGGGGGAGATCGGTCAGGAAGTCGATCGACATGTGCGACCATGGCCGTTGTGGAACGGGTAAGGGGTGTACCTTACCTCTGGGCAGGTGCCTAGGAGCCTTACGCTGTGCGACACTGAGCAAGAGGAAACATAAACCCTCACATCCTTAGCCAATGTGGACCACCAGTACTTCCCACTCAGACAGTGCACCGTCCGACCGATGCCTGGATGACCAGAGGAAGGTGACGTGTGGGCCCAGTAGATCAGCCGGTCACGGACAGCAGATGGAACGTACAGACGCCCAGCGGGACACTGGAGGGGAGCAGGCTCTGCACATAACGCCTGCTCAATGTCCGTTTCCAGCTCCCACACTACCGGTGCCACCAGGCAGGAGGCCGGGAGTATGGGGTGGGATCCATGGACCGCTTCTCTGTGTCATACAGCCGGGACAGTGCGTCTGCCTTCACTTTCTGGGAACCTGGTCTGTACAAAAGGGTGAAAACAATACGGGTGAAAAACATGGCCCACCTTGCCTGGCGAGGGTTCAGTCTCCTCGCTGCCCGGATGTACTCCAGATTGCGGTGGTCAGTCCAGATGAGAAAAGGGTGTTTAGATCCCTCAAGCCAATGTCTCCACGCCTTCAGAGCCTTGACGACAGCCAACAGCTCCCGGTCCCCCACGTCATAGTTTCGCTCCGCTGGGCTGAGCTTCCTCGAGAAGAAGGCAAAGGGGCGGAGCTTCGGTGGCGTACCCGAGTGCTGAGAGAGCGCGGGCTCCTATCCCAGCATCGGACATGTCCACCTCCACTATGAACGCCAAAGAGGGATCCGGATGGGCCAGCACGGGAGCCGAGGTAAACAGAGCCCTCAGGTGACCAAAAGCCCTGTCCGCCTCTGCCGACCACTGCAAACGTACCGGTCCCCCCTTCAGCATTGAGGTAATGGGAGCCGCTACCTGACCAAAACCCCGGATAAACCTCCGGTAGTAATTGGCAAACCCTAGAAACCGCTGCACCTCCTTTACCGTGGTGGGAGTCGGCCAATTACGCATGGCTGAAATGCGGTCACTCTCCATCTCCAACCCTGAGGTGAAAATGCGGTACTCTAGGAAGGAGACGGCCTGCTGGAAGAACAGGAATTTCTCAGCCTTGACGTACAGGTCATGCTCCAACAGTCGACCAAGCACCCTGTGCACCAGGGACACATGCTCGGCCAGTGTAGTGGAGTATATCAGAATGTCATCAATATACACCACTACACCCTGCCCGTGCAGGTCCCTGAAAATCTTGTCTACAAAGGCTTGGAAGACTGATGGAGCATTCATCAACCCGTACGGCATGACGAGGTTCTCATAATGCCCTGATGTCGTGCTGAACACCGTCTTCCACTCGTCTCCCTCCCGGATACGCACCAGGTTGTAAGCGCTCCTGAGATCTAGTTTGGTGAAGAAGCACGCCCAGTGCATTGACTCAAGAATTAGCGGGTAACTGTATCTCACAGTGATCTGATTTAGGCCTCAGTAGTCAATACACGGACGCAGACCTCCCTCCTTCTTCTTCACAAAAAATAAACTTGAGGAGGCGGGTGAAATGGAGGACCGAATGTACCCCTGCCGTAGGGATTCACAGACATCTCCGCCGGTGACAGGGGATACATGTGACTCCTGGGAAGTGTGGCATCTACCAGGAGATTTATCGCACAATCCCCCCATTGATGGGGTGGTAATTGAGTCGCCTTCTTTTTGGAGAAGGCGAGAGCCAAATCGGCACATTCGGGGGGGAATGCACACGGTGGAGACCTGGTCTGGACTTTCCACCATAGTAGCACCAATGGAAACCCCTAAACACCTCCCTGAGCACTGTCGTGACCACCCTGTGAGAGCCCTCTGTTGCCATGAAATGGTGGGGTCATGACGAGCTAACCAGGGAAGGCCTAGTACCACAGGAAACGCAGGAGAGTCAATGAGGAAGAGACTGATTCTCTCCTCAGGACCCCCCTGCCTCACCATGCCCAGGGGAATGGTAGCCTCCCTAATCAACCCAGACCCTAATGGTCGACTGTCCAGGGCGTGAACTGGGAAAGGCCTAACCACTGGAACAATAGGGATCCCTAGCTTATGGGCGAATGCTCTGTAGGAATGCAGGAAAAACTCAGGAAAGTAAACATGCACAAACAGGTGTACAAGAGGGGGCTCTGGATGAGAGTAGTACTGGCTCACTTGGGGCAACACCAGAGTGCCCTGCCTGCTGCCTCGACTCCTAGAGGAACCAACCCGGTACTGACCAGCAGTGTGACCTCTGCGGCCACAGATGGTACATGTGAAAGCCCCTCCTCCGGCGTCCCTCAGCGCAGCACCTCCCAGCTCGATAGGCACCGGAGAGGTGGTGCTGGGAGGGGGATTCGACAGAGCCCTCTCTGGACGTCCGTGGGTGACCAGCAGGTTATCCAACCAAATGGACAGGTCCAGCAGCTGGTTGAAGGTGAGGGTGGTATCCCTGCAGGCCAACTCCAGATGGACATCCTCGTGCAGGCCACAGCGGTAGTGGTTGATAAGGGCCCTGTCGTTCCATCCCGCTCCAGGTGCCAGGGTCCGAAATTCCAGGGCAAACTCCTGGGTGCTCCTCATCCCCTGCTTCAGGTGGAAGAGACGTTCACCTGCTGCTCTACCCTCGGGAGTGTGGTCGAAGACTGCCCGGAAGCGGCAGGTGAACTCCTCGAAGTCGTCCAACGCCGCATCTCCTTCTCCTCACACGGCGTTAGCCCAGTCCAGAGCTCTCCCCAAGAGGCACATGGCGAGGGCGGACACCCTCTCCCTTCCCGAGGGAGTCGGGTAAATGGTGCCCAGGTATAAGTCCAGCTGTAGCAGGAAACCCTGGCACCGTGCCGCAGTCTCATCATACTCCCTGGGAAGGGCGCGACGCATCCCACTGGGACCGGGTACAGGAGGGACGAGTAGTGGTAACCCCTGTTGTGATGGTGGAGGCGCTGGAGGGACTCTCTGTCTCTCCCGTCCATGGTCTGAACGACGCGGTCCATCGCAACGCGGAGATGTTGTAGCATCTCCACGTGTTCTCTGACACGCTCCTCGACT
Organism: Oncorhynchus keta; assembly: GCF_023373465.1. NCBI lineage: Eukaryota > Metazoa > Chordata > Actinopteri > Salmoniformes > Salmonidae > Oncorhynchus > Oncorhynchus keta. The sequence goes on along the minus strand of NC_068446.1, from coordinate 21,958,372 downwards.
CCTATAACCGGGGTACCTGCTCCTGCTGACTACATGGTCGGGTGTGGAATTCTGTTAGGTATGCATAACTGGCTGTAAGGGAGTCAGACGCAGGAGAGCAGAGGTTGGGTAGCCAAAGGAGCCTTTTATTTCGGCGAACAAAACACACGGCACTAAGAACACTAAACACAATATGGGTTGACATAACCCAGCGCAAACCAGTCTAGCGTGCACATACACGAAACAACAAACAATTCCACACACAGACATGGGGGGAGCAGAGGGTTATATACACGTCTAATACTGAGGGAATTGAAACCAGGTGTGTAGGAAAACAAGACAAGACAAATGGAAAAATGAAAGGTGGATCGGCGATGGCGATGGCTAGAAAGCGGGTGACGTCGACCGCCAAACGCCGCCCGAACAAGGAGAGGAACCGACTTTGGCGGAAGTCGTGACACATGCATAGTATTTATATGAGCCCTCTGATTACAATGAAGACTAAGACGTGCCGCTCTGTTCTGGGCCAGCTGCAGCTTAACTATGTCTTTCCTTGCAGCACTGGACACACGATTTCAGCCTGCAGAACGTGCTTTGTGTGGTGTCAAGAAAGCAGAGCATCTCTTTATTAAGGACAGACCTCTCCCCGTCTTTACAACCATTGAATCTATTTGTTTTGACCATGACAGTTTACTATCTAAGGTAACACCTCAACTTGTTCATCAGCCACACCATTCATTACCAGGTCTTGTTCTTGATTTGTACCAAATACAATGGTACAGGACCAGTTTATTACTGGCCACCCATTCCAAAACAGACTGCAACTCTTTATCAATTTCTTTCAACCAATCATCAGTCATTTGTGTCAGTGCAGTACATGTTGAGTACCCTTCTCTATAAGCATGCTGAAAGTCTATTGTTAATTTCTTTATGGAGAAATAGCACTGTATTTGGTCAAACACAATTTTTTCCAGAAGTTTGCTAAGAGCTGGCAACAAGCTTATACTGTAGGTCTGCTGTTAGAAGCAGTAAAGGCCACTTTACCACTCTTGGGTAATAGCAGAATTAATTTGGCTTCCCTCCAGGCCTGAGGACAAAGACTTTCCTTTAGGCTCAGATTAAATACATAATAGATAGGAGTGGCTGGAGTCAGCTACCATCCTCAGTAGCTTTCTATCTAAGTTGTCAATGTCAGGAGGTTTGTCATTATTGATCGATAACAATAATGTCTCCACCTCTCCCTCACTAACTTCACAGAATTCAAATTTGCAATGCTTTTCTTTCAATATTTGTTTTTTTATGCATGAATACGATGGCTTGTTCGTTGTTAGCATTTCCTGATGAAGTTTGCCCACTTTGCCAATGAAGTAATCATAAAAAGAATTGGCAACATCAAATGGTTTTGTGATGAATAAGCCATCTGATTCAATGAGAGATGGAATTGAATTTGGATATATTATGTCCTTGTATTGCTACTGCTGTATCATCAAATTAATTATCTAAGCGAGTTTCAGAAAGGGCGAATATATGAATGTTATCTGATGTTAGCAAGTTATTGATTTCATGAACCTTATTTCTAAGGCTACATATATTAATATGGGCTATTTTCAGCCCTTTCCTGGGTAGCTTATCAGAGATAGACATAATATGGAAAAGAGCAAACAAAGCAAGAGAAAATAATACATATTCTGCAGTCTATTAATCAATGTGTGTGTGTGTGTGTGTGTGTGTGTGTGTGTGTGTGTGTGTGTGTGTGTGTGTGTGTGTGTGTGTGTGTGTGTGTGTGTGTGTGTGTGTGTGTGTGTGTGTGGTGTGTGTGTGTGTTTTGCAGGGTTGAAGCTACAAACCCATAGGCTTGGATGTCTCATCCCCTCCAGGCTTCTGTGAGGGAGGGTGAACAGTGAGCCTGTCATAGCGGATGTAATCAATGTCCCCACGCACTCTGGCAGCTTTCTTCTGGCGCACAGCTTCAGGATAGTCCTTGTTGAGGAAGATATACGTTCCTCTCAAGTTCTTGGCTCTCAACAGCTACTTTGTCCTTGAACCTCAGGAACTTGACCACTATCGGCCTGGGCCTGTCGCCTGGGCCGGTTTTACAGTCCTGTGGGCGCGCTCCAACTGAATCTTCATGTGGTCCATCTTCAATTTCTCAGAGATCATTTCCCTCACTTTGTCCACAGACTCCGTTCATGTCTCATGTGGAGAATCTACAATTCCGTCCACAATCATGTTGTTCCGCCTTTGTCCCTCGAGTCTGATTTATCAGTCATTGTTATCATGGATTCACACACATAACTGATGTCCTCTCTCAATGACTTACTCATCGAGCTGACACTGGGAGAACTGCAAACTCTTCTCCAGGACCTAGACCTCTATGGTCAGGTCTTCCATTCTTTTAGTAGTTGAATCCCCCAGTAATTTGGACAAAACAGTTGAAGCCATTTTCTTGTTGTAGCAACTAACTATTTTTGTTTGTTTAAAAGATCCTTCACGTGTGATAGAGACACCACTGTCCTTGACGGTACTCCTGCCAGCTTTGGTCTTTGTCATGGTAGCTAGCAACGTAGCTTACGCTGTTACTCTTCGCAGTTCCAGACAGGGTAGGTCACAGGGAAGGTTGAAAACAACATACAGCACGGTTTCTAGACAGCCACAAACCCGGAGACAATCCGCGGTCCCAGCCACAATGGCCAACCGAGTCGCGGGCTGCGTTCAAGCCTTCAAGAAAACCCTGAAACTGATGCCAACTGCGTTGCGGGATCCAAACTAAAAAGTTAGCTAGCTCCTTAGAACTTTCCAATACACTTTCAAAACAACAAACTTTTTCAAAACAACAAAACCAAGCTGTGATCACTTGACATGGATGCTATCAAACTGTTAATAATTCATATATCCTGCTGTAAATTATCACAATTATGTTCCTTGTTACATTCCAACTATGGTCTGACATTCATGCCTCTATGCCAATTAATATCCACCTGCCTATACCATTTACCCAACAAAATGCATCTCTTTTGGATTGATGATAACATTTCCAATTTACTAACGTTACAGCAATGTGATCAGTTTTATTAGCAAGCACTAGAAACAAACTGGAAAGGAGTGACAAAAAGGTGTGGAGTGACAAAACAGGAAAGGAGTGACAAAACAGCTAATTAACACATCCTGTGTGTTGTTTCTTTTTAGTTTCTTTTGTAAAAAAAAGGGTTAAACCATACATTCCTTTGTGAGTCTCAAACTGCACCTAATATTTCATAATCAAACGTGAAACTTTGATTGTGAAATAACTAAATCCAATCCTTTTCTTGGAACCACCCTGTACACAAACAACGTCATAGCAAGACAGGTGACAACACCTGCTTGTGTAGCAGGCGGAGGACAGCGATGACGCAAGTGCACAGATTTGAATTAGTGGGATCCTTTCACGCCAAATCAAACATGTGAATAAAATGCACCTAGGTAAAAATACTTAAGTAGTTTTTGGGGTATCAGTACTTTACTTTACACATTTTTTACAACTTTTACTTCACTACATTCGTAAAGAATATTATTCACTTTTAGGCAAGTCAGTTAAGAACATATTCTTATTTTCAATGACGGCCTGGGTTAACTGCAGGGGCAGAACGACAGATTTGTACCTTGTCAGCTCAGGGGTTTGAACTCGCAACCTTCCGGTTCCTAGTCCAACGCTCTAACCACTAGGCTACGCTGCCACCCCGACACACATATCAAGAGAACATCCCTGGGCTTCCCTACTGCCTCTGATCTGGCAGACTGGCTAAACACAATCTTCGTTCATAAATTATGTCTGAGTGTTGGGGTGTGCCCCTGGCTATCCGTAAATAAAACAACAAAATGGTACAGTCTGGTTTTCTTAATTTAATATAAGGAATTTGAAATTATTTATTCTTTTACTTTTGATACTTAAGTATATTTAAAACTAAATACTTTTAGACTTTTACTTAAGTAGGAATTTACTGGGCGATTCACTTTTACTTGAGTCATTTTCTATTAAGGTATCTTTACTTTAACTGAAGTGTGACGATTGGGTACTTTTTCCACCACTGATACAATGTACAGAATTGTGTTAATCCATTCATGTTAATCTACTCTGGCGCCACAGACAGACACACCAACAAGCTAATTTATAACAAGGCAAAAGTAAAGATGTCTTCACCCACAAATAATGCAACACTTGGGCCAATTGAGATATCGCATGTGACTAACAAATTTCAGTTAATTACTGTAGCCCCTGCCTTGGGCCGATCAGTTTAACTTTGTAAACACCGGAACACTATGGCAAGATGCATCATTCACCCAAGTTTCATCAAAATCGGGCCAGTGCTGTCAGATATCGCATGTGACTAACATACGAACAAACGGAGACAGATCCACAGTCCCCAACCAGATTCCGTCATGGGGGACAAGTAATGTGTGGTTACAGTTGAGCCACCCAACAGAAGGAAAATCTGAGTCCTGACTGAACCTCCCTCACAACACCACAGAAACACACAGGAGACTCTCTGGGAGGCAGTGACACCGCATGTGCTGTTTTATTGGTGGAATAGTCATTTACAGTTGTTTAACAGTATAGATTAATTTCATAAACGTTTTTGCACAACTGTTTCAAAAATACAACCACAGATAAGTATTTTGCAATATTCTTCTGATCAATGTCCTACTGCAACCACCATACAGATGCTGTTTCAGTGCTTACTAAAAGCCACATTCTCACCATGCTCACTCATACACAGTAATATTACCCTCTATCAGTGAATCGGCATGCAGTTTGGTGTCTTGAACTGTATGAGAGATAGAGCGTGCACACACACACACACGCACAAACTGTACATACACATAAACACACACGTTTGTGAGAATGTCTTAGTGAAGTCTCTGATAGAAGGTCCAATGTTATCAGGCATTAAAATTAGTGGAGGGTCGCTGTGAATCGATATCACCACATAAGAGGAATACATAGTGGAAAGGAGACGAAACACTTAAACACCCCTCTGCTTCTCACATATATGCATGGACACACACAGACAAATACTGCTGATGGTAGTACGCCGGGAACATGGGGAAGTTGCCCCTAGACACTAATCTAATGTCAGTTTTTCCATTTCCCCCCTAGAATGGTTATGGTTTGGGGGGGGATAAGCTGATCCTAAATCTGTGACTAAGGGAAACTTAGAATGAGCCCTGCTGTTTGTCCAATCAGATCAGGAGGTCAGTGACTGAGGGCAGTAGCTCAGTCAACTCAGATTGAATGTTGGCAATCTGGGTGACAGGGTTGCCACGGAGATCAAGGCAGGTCAGCTTTGGGCAGGAAGTCAGGAGTTGAAGGTCAGAGAGTTTGGATATTTCTGAATATTACGGTAAAAGAAAATTACAACATCTCTAACTGTATTATAAAACATTAATGTATTACCACATTGAAACTGATCAAAAGAGAAAGGCAAGGATACGGTTGTTCTTCAAGGACACTTCTTGCAACTTGGGGAGATAGTACAGTCCATCCAAATTCTCAATAGCGTTGTCATCAGCCTCCAATACCTGGGAAATGGAAGGCCATATTGTTAGACAAACATCAAAATATTAAGTACAAAAACTAGAGTACAGCACATGAATAAATATTAATTCGATCATAACATAATATGTTTTTTTAAGTACTATACCTCGAGGCACTGCAGCATGGCAAACTGAGGAGGCAGCCTAAGCAGCTGATTGCATGATAGATTGATATGAGTGACCAATAGCAGCTGGTCCAGGTGACATAACATGGTCAGGTTCTGTAGAGGTGAGGGTGAAAGACATTAGGTGGACTTACAGCCACAAAGAAGAGAATGGGGGAGTCAAACTCTGGATGGACAAGGATAGACAGATACAGACAGGAACAGACAGCACTAACCTTGTCAGAGAGACTGAAGACCCGGACCTCAGCGTACTCCATCTTGAGAATGGTGTTCTCGATCATGAACTTACTGCACAGGTCACCGTAATAAGCAGAGCGCATGGAGTCCACCTCCTGTGTGAGAAAGACAGAGCAGTGATAGAAAACACATCTATTATGTATTAGTGTACACGACTATGTAATAGCCCTGTAAAGCACTAACTTTAAGAGTCTGGAAGTGAGAAAGGGTCTCTCGCTCGTAACCTAGGGGATCTAGCGCCCTCATAAGCAGAACGATGGTCAGCAAGCACCCTGAGAAAGTGAGAAATTACAATTGTCATACATTGTGACGTTTCCAATAGTGATAGATAAATAATAAACCCTAACATACACACTACACTCAAAGTGTGTACTTACACTTGTTCTGGGGCTCCAGCTCCAGAAGTTGGTTGCAGGACTGTAGTTCAGACTGCAACACAGAGGTCTTTTCCACAGACAGCTCACTCCTACCAGAGACAAAAAAGATGCTGAGGTATTTTTTTCCCATTCAGTAAACAGAAAGTCTGATATACCAACCAGAGAGCCTTCTCTGCTATTCACACACACACTGTACCTGAAGAGCTCCTGGTCAGTGGCAGAATCCCTGCACCAACTCTCAGACCGACCTGTGAAAGATGGAGGCAATACTATGGAGGTGAGGCTAGAGAGCAGCAGAGAGCAAGGACTGAAGTCTAAAACATTATATACCCATCGCAGACATGTTAACACAAAAAAAGACAAGAGCATGTACTCAGTTACACAGAAGGTGCATTAGCACATAAACATTATTTCACCTGTGTACAGAGCACAGTCTCTGTGAGTGTGTTTCTCAGTCCAGTGCACGGTCAGGTTGTGTTCATTAATGATGTCACTGATAGTGCCAGGAGGAAGCGCACAGATCTGACACCATGTTAAGGTCCACAATCAAATAGAGTAAGTGTGGATGCTTGTGTTTGTTAAAGTGATCGAATGTATAACATTATATGTTGCAAATACCTATTGAGCATTGCCCATCTCGAAGACAGGTTCAACGTAGATCATTGTATGGTAGTGTGTAAAAAAATAATAACACTAGTTTTATTGTCACATTCACCGGATAGGGGCAGTGACATTTCTTATTTTACAGGGTCAGCCATAGTAGTATCGTGTCCGTGGAGCAAATTAGGGTTAAGTGCCTTGGTCAAGGGCACAAGACAGACTTTTCACCTTGTCAGCTCGGGTATTCGAACGAGCCACCGTTTGGTTACTGGCCCAACGCTCTGCAGAGACAGTAATTCTCTATATCTGTAAAGGTTCATTGGTTTCTTTCTCTACCTGCGTTTCAGTAACAGATATGGAGAGCTCTTATCAAAAAGAGACATTTTAAGAATGATGAAACCTACTGTAGACTACAACGCAGGGATGAGAAAGGGATGAAAAAGAAACAGTGAGCACTGAGCAGCACAAAGGAAAAGTGCATTACCACATGCCTAGAACAGAGTAATGTCTTTAGCCTCTTAGAGATGTTAAAAGTCTCCCTTATGGGGGACTTTGAGCTGTTCTGGACTGGTTCCGTCTGACATCTGTGTACAAAGCACTTGTGAACGTTGTAGGGTCCCACACCATATAGGGCCAAAAAGCCCCCATCTGTCTGCTCTCCGTTTCCACACTCTCAGCGGAGCAGGTTGCATACCCCACATTTGCATAGGGAGTGATTGGTCACATTTGCATAGGGAGTGATGCGTCACATTTGCATAGGGAGTGATGCGTCACATTTGCATAGGGAGTGATGCGTCACATTTGCATAGGGAGTGATGCGTCACATTTGCATAGGGAGTGATGCGTCACATTTGCATAGGGAGTGATGCGTCACATTTGCATAGGGAGTGATGCGTCACATTTGCATAGGGAGTGATGCGTCACATTTTCTGGCCTATTCAGACAAATAAATGTTCTCTTCCTCTGAGCAAGTGAGACAGCACATGAACGGTGACAGTCTAGCAAGTGCAGCCGTTGTGGTTTCATCTCACTGTGATATTCTCAGCTGCATTTAAGAGCTCACAACATTAAAAAACACAAAATAATTTCATAGAATTGTAGCAAAACCACTTTCTCTTGCTCAAAGACAGACTAAATCACTTTGTGCTTAAAGCTGAAGTTGTAACGGTTCTGCACACATTTGAATGGCGTCTACACTGCTCAGTGGACTTTTAGAAAAATTGTGTGATCAGTTAAATGAAATTATGCCAATATTGTACTGTTACTAAGTAACAGTACAATATCATATTATTATCATATTATTTATTTATCATATTTATTTAGTTAATAGAAATGTGATTGTAATATAATTTGATTGTTACTATAGTTAGTAAGCATTTCAGTCATTTCAAACCCTACTGGTCCACTTTTGTTGAATAGGACAAAAATCATATGATTTGTACTATGTACTTGAGCTTGTGTCCTCAAAAGTGACTACATAATTATGGTTGGGTATGCCTTTAGGCAGAAACATTTTGCCCTATCATTCACATTTGACCCATGACCATGAAGGAAAGGATACCCAGACAGGGCTGTGTCTGAAGTGAGGATGGACACTCCTCCATTCCACACGCTGGGGCTGACCATCCAACACCAGCATCAGCCCACTAGATGAAGCCTGAAAGGAGAGTCGGGGAGGAATGGAGTTTAACTGTAGAAGGAGCAGAGGACATACACGTTACAGTAAGGTGTCTACTTTGAGGGAGTACTCACATTGACAGGTCTGGAGAAGGCCACAGCCACTCTCTCCTCCTCACGGCTGACAAACACACAGCTTATCATCTCCTCTCGCTCCGCTGAGAAAGGCAGAGAAACAGAGCTCACAGCTGGAAGATAATAAAGACAATTTACGTAGAAAATACAAAATGATACACGCACCTCTGCCTAGCAACCACCTGTAGTAGAACCAGGCACTCTGGTCATTGGGGTCAGTGAAGAAGGCATTCTGTACGAGCTCATACTCTAAAAATAAAAACCAAAGGGTTTAGTAATGTATGATGATAACACAGACAACCAGCACGCATCAACTCATTATTCTGCCTTTCCATCCAACCCATGGTATTCCTAGTGACAGTGCCCTCTGTCTGCCCGTTTAAAGTATTACACTGACAATATATCTATATATGTTTGTAACTCTGCCTGGCCATGGTGTTGTTCATACCTTTGAGCAGCTGTTCCTCACAGACGCGATGAGAGTGTGTCTGAGGGGAGGGTGGAGGGGAGGAGTGAGAGTGCTGGTGACAGGGCGAGGGAGGGTCGGGGGACTCAGGGTGGAGTAGGGGAAGGAGGGTGCTCCGGTAGTGCCAGCTGGAGTAATTGGAGAAGTTGGAGCCGATGAGACGGTCAGTGAACTGCAGCTCCTGGTCCACAGGCACACCAGACATCTTCACCACCATCCGGCGATAGTCCCAGCAGTGAACTGAGAAAGATGAGGGGGGAAATTGAATATGAGAAAAATATATATATATATATGAATGGAGAGACCAGGATGTCAAAATATATTTTGATCCTCTGCCACATTAATTTCTATCTCTTGTCCCTATCAAGCTCCGTCTCATCCACCTCTCCACCCATCCTCCTTCAAAGCTGTAGACCCTCCCCAACTCCTCTCCTCCCTCACCATCATCCTCCTCCTACCCTCTGACTCACAGTTGCGGTCATCCAGACTGAGGCAGCGGTCACACAGGCCCAGTTCTCTGGCCCAGTCAGGTCTGGGCAGGCGGGCTGAAACCCAGCCTCGGTGGTGCCAGCTGCCGTACGACTTGGGATTCACCTTCAAACACGACTCCAGAAACAACAACTCAGCCTCATACATCTTCTGCACGTCATCCTCCTCACTGATACAGAGAAAAGGATAAGACATGTATGAGTTTGATGCACTTAAATAATGAACAAGTATTGGTACTTTCAGATAATAATAGCTACAAGAGACTCAGCTGTGCCACCATGGGCAAAAATGCATTATAAGAGATGTAGTGTCCTCACCGTACAGTCTCCAGGTGCAACAGGATCTCTCTCCTGTAGTTCCAGAGAGTGGCAAAATCAGGATTGGAGGATAGCAGCTGCTGGGTCAACTGAAGGGCCTCATCATCCAACACACCCTCCATCCTCTAAAACCAGCAAGAGAAAAGGAAAAGGGAAGTGATGAAATGTGATCTTCAAAGTTACTGCACAGCTCTGTCATTCCATCCAAGCAACTGCATAATCAGGCAGTAGCCAGGCAGTAGCCAAACCGTAGCGATAACAAAACGATAACAACAAAAAAAAATATATATATAAAAAAAATACAAATAATTTACCCCGTTTTCTCCCCAATTTCGTTTTTTTAGTAGCTACTATCGTGTCTCATCGCTACAACTCCCGTACAGGCTCGAGAGAGACGAAGGTTGAAAGTCATGCGTCCTCCGATACACAACCAAACCGCACTGCTTCTTAACACAGCGCGCATCCAACCCGGAAGCCAGCTGCACCAATGTGTCGGAGGAAACACTGTGCACCTGGCAACCGTGGTTAGCGTGCACTGCGCCCGTCCCGCCACAGGAGTCGCTGGTGTGCGATGAGACAAGGACATCCCTACCGACCAAGCCCTCCCTAACCTGGACGACTCTAGGCCGATTGTGCGTCGCCCCATGGACCTCCCGGTTGCGACAGAGCCTGGGCACGAACCCAGAGTCTCTGGTGGCACAGCTGGCGCTGCAGTACAGCGCCCTTAACCACTGCGCCACTCGGGAGGCCCTTATCTTCCGATTTTGACTGAATGCGTCTGTCAAACAGACCTTAGTAAAGATAGCATCTCGTCCTGCCACATAAATCTTGAGTTTCTTCTCTCTCTCTTTTCTCTTCTCTTCTTCCTGCTGGGCGGTGGACTTCAGCTTTACCCGTCCATGCTGTGAGAAAGACAGACAGGAAGACACTTAATTAACACATTGCATTGATATCTAGTAATGATTCAAAGATGACAATAACTAAATCCAACTTAAACAGTGTGAAAGCAGAAAAATAATCACTCTTCACTCACCATCGTGTCAGTTCAGGGAATAGGCTGTGCAAATCTAAAACCAAAGAGCAGATTGAGATGGCGAATCAAGAATTAAGTATGTGAACCACGGAACCGTCAGTCACCTGCACGTACACACTCAAATCAATTGCGGCCTGCATCTGCGGGAACACCTCTTTATACTACTTTTGGTCCATTTTTAAGCTAGGACAGACGGGAGGTGGGGGCGCACCAGTGCAGTAGGTACCATAACGTTGGATGCCAACCGCCGATAAAAACTACAGATGAGGCGACAACCGTAGACATTGTCCTTCGCCCCTGCCTGCTGAGGACGGGTTGTTTTCCCGCAGTTCTGTTAACAACAGCGAGGGCAGGCGGGAGCGAAGGACACTTAACGTTATGCGCCAGCTACTTAGAAGTGGGGATGTTGATGTCGTAGTTTCAATTAGCAAGGCAAAGGCAAAAAGCATGACAGGGACAGTGATGCAGAGATGACAGGAGCAGTGGAATAGAGTGACTAAGGGCAGGCATTTATTTCAAGTACAGAGGACGGCAGGAAGGTACAGAAGAGGAGGCGTTCATGCGGAAACCAATGGATTGCTCGGGGGGGGTTCATGCAGATACAGGAATTCCCACATGCAGGAACGCCCCGAATTGCGGGCCGTAATCACACACACTTGCCCAAAACCGCACCAACCTTCTGATGGCAGCAAAACACCGAGTGAGGGGAATACTGAGTTGTGTCAAGTCGGCTACAGCATAATAATAATCAGTTTGCTGAATACATGAAGATCGACTCGCCAGTCGAAAGTATTTGTAAACACACATGATTAGCGCTTCGACTTGGCAATCGCCCATCAACAAAACAGGACCCCAAGCTATCGGACGCACCGTTGAGTATACCCGTGTATTCACATGTAGATTCGATAAAAACACATTTACTAACATAAATTCCAACATAATAACACCACATATACTCACTCCAAAAGTCTACTGCTGTTGTAGCAATGTGTGGATTCGTTTACTTTGGTTTTCAGACGAAATATTGATGTGTGCCTGTGTCACCCAGTGAGGCGAACAACTACAATTTGAACTTCCGGCCCGTGGAAATTGACGTCACGACCAATGGAGTTTATGATATGTATGGCTCCCTCTTGTGGATGGACATACACGTTTCAGTTTCAAGTTTTACTTGTCACAAGTACAGTGAAATGTTTAACTTGCAAGCCCTACCCAACAGTGCAGGATTCAATATAAAATAGTATAACTAATAAAAAATGTAGAACATGAGAAATAAGAAATAAGAGAGGAAGCTATATACAGGGTCAGTGCCAGTACCAAATGGAATACTGTGAGACAAGCATTTATATAAAATACTATTCCGTAAGCCACGCCCCAGTGGGCAGAGCTAGGCATGTTGCACTTGGACACGTTTTAATACAAAAAGCCTCTACTTTTACAATGCGTCTTCCACATGGCAGGATTAGACAGATGGGTAAACAGATCAGATTTACTAAAAGGTCCCAGCCCATATGGGGGTGGAGGGGAACAAGGCAGTTGATGTACTGGCTAAACAAGCACATAGAAGTGGGGATGTTGATGTCGTAGTTTCAATGGGCAAGACAGAGGCAAAACGCCTGATCTGGACAGTGATGGTGCAGAGATGGCAGGAGCAGTGGAATAGAGTGACCAAGGGCAGGCATTTATTTCTAGTAAAGAGGAAGTGGGGAAGGGGAGGACAGAAGAGAGGAGGCTATTTTTACAATAATAAGGGTAGGGCACAGCCAGTTGAATAAGACCTTACATGTGATAGGAAATCATCCAACAGGAAAGTGTGAGTATTGCCAGGAAACAGAGACCGTGGAGCATGTATTGCTACAGTGTGGGCTGTATCAGAGGCAAAGAAAAAGACTGAGAACTAGTATGAGGGAGAAGGGGATACAGGAAAGTAGTTTGAATAGTATTTTGAGTAGAACGTCATTGGATATAGTCTCATATTTTGTTATCTTTTTTAAGAGTAACGGGAGCTGGCAGGTAGGATTTCGTTTCTTGCCGTCTCTGGCCCACACTCCAGTACAGTAGGTGGCGGTAATGCACCACAACGTTGGATGCAAACGCCGATAAACCCCACTGAAGAAGAAGAATGGGTCTTCCAGGGCAGAAGAGTTGAATTGTGTACGTTGTTCGCATGAGGTTCCTTGATTGGTGAAGCGTGTAGAGTGTATCCATAGTTTGGGAAATGGAAAATGGCGGAGAGTAGTGCGGACGAAATTGAGGAAAAGTTGGTAAAGCAACAGCTGTGCTGGAATGCGAACAAAGTGTCAGTTCTGATGGCATGGAGCGGGAGGATGAGGGTCAAGGACCGGAATGGCCGGTAGTGGAAAGACATAGGAAGAAGAGAGATCATGATACAGAAAGCAGTGGAGCGTCTAGTAAAGAAAGCATAAAGAGGACCAATGTAGGAAGCAATAGTAGGGATGTGTTGGAGTGGAAAATGGTGATAGTGTTTGATGAGACCAAAGGGTCTCACATACACCCTATCAGACTTACTAATGCCATAGAGAAGATGTATTGCTCTATTGTAGTGTTGCCCAGCCAGTCTCCCCAGGTTAACAGCACCATGGCGTGACTCCAAACCTTTTCTCCCAGGTACATGAGCCAGGTATCTGTCTTATTCGCCATTCAGTGAATGAGGAGAATACAGGAATCACAATAAGGAGCATATGGGGTCCAGGGCAGCATAGGGCCAGAATCAAATTCAGTGGTGAACTCACACTTCCAGCCAGGCGCATCAACTAAAACCACCTGCCTACCAGCCACTTCACCCTGTCATCTCACACTGTGTGCCAGTCTTTCAGTATCAAACACCCTGCCCAGGATGGTGTTCCCTGCCATGCTCCTCCCAACACAGTTCGCACCTAGACGCACAGCCCTCACCTCCACATCATGTTTACCTCCTCCTATAAGGCAGACAAAAAGATGGACAGACAAAGGGGAGAGATGACAATATTTGTTTATAGAGCATTGAATTTCACTAATTGATTAACGCCCACCACCCAGAAAACATTCATCCCATAGATTCCAAACCTAATCCCAATATATACTCACCACCCTCGGTTCTTCACATCCTATCTCTTCTGCAGCAACTGTACAATCATATCATTGTGAATTTACTAACAACCACTCTGTGCTACCATCCTCTCTATATTTTGTAACAGTCAGTGACCCGAGTCACATTCTCCCTGTTTCTGTTGTCTATGATATGGTACCTGTTCTCACAGTTTTCTACAAGCCTTTGAAGGATGCCTCCCTCACTTGAAATGTGCTGCTCTAATGTCATGTCCACAAGCCAATTCCCTCTGGTAAAGAGCACCATGGTGTGTCTCCATACCCTCTGCTCAAGGAGGTGGTTCAGGTGTTCCTCCACTGTGTCTGCGTATGTGCAAGGAAAGCACAAGGAGGAAGGCATGTGGGACACAGCAAGAGCAATTTCCTGCTTGTCCTGTGCTGAAGTCACCACAAACAAGTGATTCCACCACCAGCCAGGTGTGTCTACCACAGTGGCCTGTCTGCCAGCAACAGCTGTCTGTCAGTTTACACACTGGGCAGTCCTCTTCGTTGTGTCAAACTCCTCCGCACCCAGGATTGTGTTTCCTGCCAAGTTTTTGCCAGAATGCCCTTCCCCAACAGCACAAGTTGAAGGTCTGCCTGTGTGATGGGGGAGAGAGAAATAAAGAAGGTAAATACAAATGCAGTCATGGTTATTCAACATTGTCTAATTATTACTATGCCTAATTTACGTATATTATACTTTATATACTGTACCTGTAAAGTAGGATACCAGATTCATATGGTGTAAATTCTATGTTTAATAGAAGATGAGGTGAATAATTTTCCTAAATACGCAAAAATAATTTATATATCTCATTATTAAATATTGATTTGATTGCAGTCGGGACCCGTCCATTAGGGCATTAGGGGTGGTACTCCACTTGTGATTGGTTAAAAAACATTACTTTTTCTGGTGAAAAATTAATAATATATAATTGGATTATGTTTAAATTGTCCATAAAAGCGTGGTTAATTTGTGTACATTTTACTCTTCCAAATATATTTTATCATATGACTTTCACAGCACAAAGTAAATTACTGTCCTGGGGGAGAAGCCCCTGACTGCGGTCTTTAAAACTGTTATGCATGCTGGAGCATAAAAAGCTGTTGAATTCTAATTTTACTTTACTTTCACATACACTGTGTTGACAGAAACATTGCTCAGATCTTGTCCCCTGGACCTTGGAGGACTTTTGGTGTGGATGATGATTAGGTTAGATATTCCTTCAAATGATTCCCCTGAACTGTACCATTTGATTGTCATTCCTTTATTGAAAATGGTACCTTGTTCACACCATGCTGAAGGCTTGATGCATGGCAATATATAATAGTTGTGATGACCTTTTGAGTAGTTATAGATATCACTGAAAACCCCTTTAGTAATAGTGGCTTTTGTTTGCATGGTGGTATTGTGAATGTGGGTTGTAATTTGACCTGGATCACTCAATGAGGCACTACTCTTAATATTTATTTATATATGACTTTTTCTTCAAGGAAGCAGATGTTCTTCTAAGGGACACCCTAGAGACAGCAAGGTGGAGCGAACTCCAAACAATTACAGGCACCATTTCCCTCCCTAGTGTAATTGGGATGGACGGGGAAGACCGCATTACAACCCTTAAAGAACAACGGTTGTATAATGGCCTGGATGAAGACGAAAATATTCCCCTAAAGGAACCATTCATGTTCTCGTTCCAGTTACAGAGACATTATGAGATGTTCTATGTGGAGGCAGTTGACAACAAGAAAATGACACTCTGCCTCTTTTGAGGAGCAGGAGTGAAGCCATTTTTGAGGAGTGGTCAAACCTTGTTTTGTCTGCTGTGTTAATTGTTTCAAATGTTAATTATGTTGTTTAGTAAAGATGACTTAGAAGTCACCCGAGTCTCTGATCTCTTCACTGGAGCTGGTATAAGTTAATGTACAAAGCACATTCAGCTTGTCAGTATGTCTATATGGTATAGTTTTTCTCCATTCTCATGAGGAAAGTAAATAGCATTATAAATCAGGATAGGTATTAACTGTATATATATATATATATATATATATATATATATATATATATATATATATATATATATACTTAATGAAATAATATAATTACAAAGTTATAACATTGACATAACAAGTCTGTTCACTGCAACAATATCAGTAGCTTGTCTCAAATATAGCATGAAGCAAAAAGTGCGACAACTCATGTATTGGTACCACTTTATATAATATTTCTTACGATCTTCAAAAATTAAATACGTTTGTATTCAACATGTGTGTTTGTATTCAGTGTGTGACGGTCAAAGCTCAGATGTACCAAAAAAATGGTGGGCGGAGTCAACCATTTGACCCCGCCCACTACATTCAGGGGTACTTGGCTCTATCAGGTAGGCTACTCAACAGATGGCGCTAAAGATCAAGTTGTGTTAGGGTTGCGTCAATTCGAATCTGGTATCAGGCTAAATATGACATTGAGTCACCGATTGTATACTAGTAGTTTCTGCTTCTGAGCCGGCCTGTCAGAGTAGAGACTAGGCGTGGTTTAGACTCACCCAGCCTATCGTTGATTGTTGGCGCAGAGCTGGTCCCGGCCCCCGGGGCACTTCAGCGGTCAGTCGTTGTAGTTGTGTAGAATATTCAGTTATCAGGCATCTGGCTCCTTTTATCTAACAAAATACAGTTTGTTCTCGCAACACTACGTTCTGAATGTGCCCCCACAACTCATTGCACAGGTCCTGTCTTCATGTTATTCTGTATTTTTCCATTATGAGAAAGGCCCATGGTCCTGAAACTGTTAACAATGACTCAAGTCAACTATGTTGCATAACACATACTGCATACCCACACAAGCCAACAGCAGATAATATTCCATCATATATGATATGGTAACGGCTATAGTGTATAACACAGAACCTCACAATCCCCCTTTTTACACCCCTATGGGGTGTAACCACACCATCTGATATACTAGGTTGCTGATGAACCCAGGAACTTTAAACCTTTATTTTGTGAATATATGAAGTGATGCACGTTCCTTTGTTGATTAACATATATATAAACTGGAGGTTTTGATTTCCCCTTTTGACACCCACAAGGGTGTCAATTATCCACATTATCCTTTATTTCAGCGGTCCCAACATAGTAA
Organism: Oncorhynchus keta; assembly: GCF_023373465.1. Classification (NCBI taxonomy): domain Eukaryota; kingdom Metazoa; phylum Chordata; class Actinopteri; order Salmoniformes; family Salmonidae; genus Oncorhynchus; species Oncorhynchus keta. The sequence goes on along the minus strand of NC_068446.1, from coordinate 21,941,200 downwards.
TATGTTAATAGCATTTCATGAAAATAATAAAAAGTTTATTATTAATTTTTTTAAATTAATTTTTTACAGAAAAACAGGACAAATCAACAAATTATATATGCTTTTTGACTCCCCCTTTTGACACCCACAAGGGTGTCACTTGTCAAAAATAGGATAAAACTTAACTGTTTATTGACATGTTAGATATAGGATAAAACTTTTGTCATGGAAAACAGAGTAAAGCAAAGCAAAGCATTATTATAAACCATCTGGTCCTCTCAGCTACTCCTATCCTGTACCTTGCCACCCAGGGACTCTAAACCTTCACATAAGAGAGGACAAGTTATATCGTACATGTTATGCATTTAAGAAGTTATCATTCCACGACCTCACCCACAGCAAACCAGGGGTCATCCTCAGTCAGCCCCATCTTTCTCCGGAAGTTAGATTCCGTATCTGCATCTCCTTCAGGAGCATCAAGCAAGGCCATCATACCTGAAGCCTGTACCACATCTGTAACAGACTTCTTCAAACAAGGTATGATGCAAGCAGAACAACACATCAATAACAAAGACACAAGAATTAGGGTCAGAAATCCAGTAACCACCAGTGATGCATACTCACCAAGCCACACCCCCATCCAAGATATCCAGCCAGACTCCTCCACCCCAGCCACGCCCTTCATTTCTGCAGAAAGCTCGTCCAACCCAACCAATGCTTTTGATATACTCCCATCAGGACTGGTATTATTAGGTATAAATGTACAACATTGTTCACCAAACATTTTGCAAACCCCTCCCTGACTGGCCAGGATCATATCTATTCTGCCTGGCGGTCCTGGTAGTAGCCTCCAATTGCTCGGCCATACCAGTAAGGGCAGAGCGGGTATAGTTAACAAAACGTTGTTGATTATAGTGTATACATAATTTATCCATGAGGTCTGTTTGGCATCCACAATAGCGGAGCCAAGAATTGGTAGTAGATGCCATAAACCATCATTCCTGTTTAGGGCCTAGAATTCCTAAGGAACACCTACTGGCACCCCTAGTAGGTTGAAATGTATATTATCTGTTTCCTCAGACCAAGGTGTATCACGCTTATATCTGGAGTACGGGTGAACATCATTAGGTGCTTTTCTAGTAGATCCCAGGAGCTGATTAGCTGTAACTTCAATAATGGTTAGTGGTATTATCAGACTGGCTAAAGCACACATACCCTGCTAATAAAGCAGGCCTATGCTTTATTGGTGCGCAAGAGACCTGGGTTTGGACCCTGTGTGTTGGTTACACTAGTCCAAAATCAATTTACAGAGAGCCCAACGTGGCTAGAATGTACAGCATTGGGGTGTGGTGTTGCTCTCCTGGTTCACACTTCCAAGAAGTAAAGTGCATACACTTAGACAATTTGAATAGAAATTGAAAAGAGAACATGTTGGGAAAATAAAAACTGCCACTTTCAATTTCACTCTGCCCATGGCATGAAAGTCATGCGTCCTGTGAAACACAACCCAACCAGGCCACACTGCTTCTTAACACAGTGCGCATCCAACCCGGAAGCCAGCTGCACCAATGTGTTGGAGGAAACACCGTGCACCTGGCAACCTTGGTTAGCGTGTACTGCGCTCGGCCCCCCACAGGAGTCGCTGGTGCTAACCTTATCACAGGGACTTTGAAGCACTACAGCTGCATGCTGATCTTGGAATAAACTGACGATAGCAAAGATTCCATCTTTGACGACGCCACATAAATGGAATAGGTACTAGCTAGCTTGATAGTTAATGTTTGCTTTAGTTTGCACGCTAGCTCTGCAAATTCAGCTAGTGTGTGAACCCTGCCAACATAAAAAAAAAAACATTGATATGGCGCGATTGACTGGATTAACCTCACGTCAGTTACATACATTGAGTGCCTTTCGGACAGTAGATACGAACCCTCTATGTTTAACAGATGTTATTGTGGGTGTAGCGAAATGCTTGCGCTTCTAGTTCCCACAGTGCAGCAATATCTAACAAGTAATATCTAACAATTTCACAACATATAACCAGTACACAAAAATCTAAGTAAGGAGTGTAATTAAGAATATTTTAATATATGGACGAGCAATGTCCTCAGGCCTCAGGTAGCCGAAACCTGGTGCATTCCTGTATTACATTTTTAAGATACAATGAAATACTAAAATGTACTTATGTGTACGGAGACTCTGCATGACACCGGGCCTGTGGCCTGACCCACCACAGCAGGCATCCATCTGGTTCATCCTACAACAATGGTTGGAACTGCCTGAACGTATCCTGGTGCCTCATTCCTCTCAGGGAGCAAGCAATCAAGTGCAGTTGTCAGCCCGACCCATCAGCAGCTATGTAGGGCTCTGTGGCTGAGTTGGGGGTTGTGTGTTGGGCCAGTAGGAACCTGGCCAAGCGTGTCTGACAGTCCCCTGCTGCAATCCTCTTCAGTGCGCCATGGTGGTTTGCACCATCCTTTCAGCCTGTCCATTTGAGGATGGGTGGTATGTTGCTGTCACATGTCGGTCAGCTGTTATCAGTGTCTGTAAAAGTTGTTAGTGGGAGTTGAGAGCCCCCTCTAAGAAAATAGCTGCATGCAGATTCCCCGAAGTCCAAATAACGCAACACCAGCTGAGACGGAAAAAAATGGTTATCAGCGTCAATAAAGTTTTGACAGCGGGAGTAGTCCAGTTGAATTGAGTTTTTATTTCATTTAAACGATTTATGCTTATTTAAAATCTGAAAATGATAATACAGTGTATTCGGAAACTATTCAGACCCCTTGACTTTTTCCACATTTTGTTACGTTACAGCCTTATTCTAAAAATGTATTATTTTTTTTAAATCACCATCAAACTACACACAATACCCCATAATGACAAAGGAAAAACAGGTTAAGAATTTTTTGAAAATGCATTGAAAATAAAAAATATCACATTTACATAAGTATTCAGACCCTTCACTCAGTACTTTGTTGAAGAAAATTTGGCAGTGATTACAGCCTTGAGTCTTCTTCGGGAATGACTCCTGTGTTTTCATGACTGTGTGCTTAGGGTCTATGTCCTGTTGGAAGGTGAACCTGCTCTGGAGCAGGTTTTCATCAAGGATCTCTGTACTTTGCTCCATTTATCTTTCCCTCGATCCTGACTAGTCTCCCAGTAACTGCCGTTGAAAAACATCCCCACAGTCAATGCTGCCACCATCATGCTTCACCGTAGGGATGGTGCCAGGTTTCCTCCAGATGTGACACTTGACATTCAGGCCAAAGAGTTCAATATTGGTTTCATCAGACCAGAGAATCTTGTTTCTCATGGTCTGAAAGTTCTTTAGGTGCCTTTTGGAAAATACCAAGCGAGCTGTCATGTGTCTTCCGTGACTTCCGTCTGGCCACTCTACCATAAAGGCCTGATTGGTGGAGTGCTGCAGAGATGGTTGTCCTTCTGGAAGGTTCTCTCATCTCCACAGAGGAACTCTGGAGCTCTGTCAGAGTGACCATCAGCGGCCAGCTCTAGGAAGAGTCTTGGTGGTTCAAAACGTATTCCATTTAGGAATGATGGAGCCCACTGTGTTTTTGGGGACCTTCTATGCTGCAGAAATGTTTTGGTAGCCTTCCCCAGATCTGTGTCTCGACACAACCCTGTCTCGGTGCTCCAAGAACAATTCCTTCGACCTCATGGCTTGGTTTTTCTCTGACATGCACTGTCAACTGTGGGACCTTATACAGACAGGTGTGTGCCTTTCCAAATCATGTCCAATCAATTTAATTTACCCCAGGTGGACCAATCAAGTTGTAGAAACATCTCAAGGATGATCAATGGAAACAGGGTGCACCTGAGCTCAATTTCAAGTCTCATAGCAAAGGGTCTGAATACTTATGCAAATTAGGGTATTTATGTTTTTTATATTTAGTACATTTGTAAAAACCTGTTTTCGCTTTGTCATTATGGGGTATTGTGTGTAGATTGATGAGGAAAACATTTTATTTAATCCCTTTTAGAATAAGACTGTAACATAACAAAATGTGGAAAAGGTCAAGGGGTCTGGATACTTTCTGATTTCAACTGTATAGATTGATTGAATGTTATTTTGTAAGGCAGGCGATCACGTGTGTTCAAGCCCAGTAGGGGGTAAGGGACAGTGGAGGAAGCGACACAGGTTACAAACATTTATTTAGAACATAAGGAGAATAATAATTATATTATGATTATGCTACTACCTTTACGTGACATATATGGTTACTGATGATATGTCAGTAAGATGCTGAAGATGTCCAAAAGAAAAGAAGAATACCTTTCCTTGTAATAAAGACTACATTTTTATAGATGCATCCAGCTGCAGTCCCGCAGCATGGCATGTCACTAAAACGGTGATGTCATCAAAAAACTGGCCTCTTATTAAAGGTCAATTTGGAGTTGTTACATCCATTTTCCGATTTATAAAGTCATGATATTGTAGTGAATGGCGGGCCAGGGAATAGAACCCAGGTTGTTGGCTTGGAAGACAAAACACAATTTCACTGATCTTAGGACCAGAAAGCATTTTTGTCTGCAGTTTTCGGTTTGGCTATTTGTTTCAAGTGTATGTGGTGGTTCTAGTTTGTATGGCGCCCTGGGCGAACCCTCCCTTCAGCGCCCGCACCCGGGGGCATGAAGGGTTTAAGATTTGACCGCCTCTGGAATTCTGCAGGGAGATTTGGAAGGTGCCTCAGCCCATGTCAGCCTGAGAATAAAAATACTGGTTGACTTGAAAAACAAGACGAACTGGCAACAGACAAACAGAGAACACAGGTATAAATATACAGGGGATAATGGTGAAGATGGGTGACACCTGGAGGGGGGTGGAGGCAATCACAAAGACAGGTGAAACAGATCAGGGTGTGACAGGATTTCCTCGAAGCATTTTCAACCCCCGTTCTCAAGTACGTTAGCTAGCCACGGTAGTCAGCTAGCTAGCTTGCTAACTTTTATCAACGTTTTTACTTCTGACACCAATGTAATGACCTGACTAGATCATAAAGGAACAATTGTCCAGACAGAGGATTGAGCCAAATAAATTAAAGATACCCGTATAAAACAACTGTGACCTATTCTTGTGAAGACCAGACGTAAGAGAGAGAACATTAGCTAAACGGTCTTAACTTGCAATGCTCCATCCCCCTGCCAAACCCTCCCCACCACTACATCAACCACCAGGATCCCCGGCATCAGAACAGTCCAGGCATTCCCGTGATTGACAGATAGCAGGTTGATTGGTATGTCGGAACCAGCGAACACTGAGTACTGGTAAGTACAACACAACCAACGAACAGCGTAACACATAATCCACAGCTGTCTGTGCGGGTCACTACTATATTTAGGATGTGAACACTCAGTGTGTTTGACCTGACGAAGATCCGTTTTGGATCAAAACGTTGTCAATAAGGCGGTGAATTGGGAGCTTTAACAGTGTGCGGGCCTTCTTGTTCTATACTAGTATTCTTTATTAGCCCAGCATCTATGTTTTTAAGGATGTGCGTATGATCACAAACCTTTCTAATTAATACAAACGTATCATCATGAGCATAGCCTCGTTTCTTCTACTCTTTTATTGTTCACTCAGTTAAGCCTGTACTCGAATGAACTATACATAATGTTCTGCTTTTTGCACTCTTGAACTGAGTGTTGATTCCCTATCATGCCGCTGTGTACTTTGTATCCATTCAAAATAATGCAAAGGTGAATGACTTCTGGTTGATTTGAAAGCAGTGACCTGTCATTAGTTATGCTCAGTAAGGTATAGGTACCATACAAAGGCAGATGGTGTTGACTGTATAATATTAAGAGAGCAGATAAAGTACAGCTATTTGTGTTGTAAATTATATTGCACTGTAAATTATTCATCAGTTGTTAATTATTAGTTATAGTGGGGCAACAAAGACAACGAAACATTGTAGATTCAGTAGTAGTGGCGGTAGTGTACGGAGCATGTACTGTAAGATCCATTTAATTTTTATTTTTGTGTGTGTGCTTCTCTGTAATTTGAGAACCAAGCGGTTAGAAAGCAGAGAGAGAGAGAGAGAGAGAGAGAATGAGAATGAATGATGAAGACTGTCCTCATAGATTTGCAAAAGTTCAAACCAATGTTAGCCCTATTCCCCTCTTTCCAGGAAACTTCTACTTGTTATATAATACAAAACTAGCCTTTCCTACTATACATCAACAACCATATGTTGGCTCCCTCCTCCTCCAGCCCAGCACGAAGACCCAGGATTCACATTGATGTGTTCCATCTGACTCCCAGTCAGACATGGGTTCATGGAGCGATTTCAGTGCCAACAGAACATTTATTTGAATTCAATCATTTTGAATTAAAACACTGAATTTGAATTCAATATTTTTGAATTTGTAATGCACAAATGTAATAATTGAATTCACAAATGTAACTTAAATTTCATGAGTTGAAACTGAATCTAATTAATATTGCATTCAGTTTTGAAAGTACATTTAAATGTAGTTCAATATTGAAATTCAATATTTATATATTCAGTTTCAATATGGTAAATATTGCGATTTGAGATTACAACCCTTTGTGGCAAACAGAAGGTGAAGGATTTGTGCAACCCATTTAATGAGAGTGCAACCGAGGTGGTTCGGTGATCCATGAATTTGATGAGCAACCGTGTCTGAGACCTGAAGACAGGCGTTAGTTTGACTGATGGGGTTCTAACCCAGGTCTCCTGTGCGTCAGACAGAAAATGTAACTTTTCAAGTTGCTCATAATAATATATGCCATTAAGCAGATACTCTTATCCAAAGCGACTTACATGCATATATTTCACGTATGAGTGGTGCAGGGAATCAAACCCACTTTCCTGGTGTTGCAAGCATAATGCTCTACCAACTGAGCTACAGAGGACCACACAGACTACTCATTACGCAAGCGCGGTCACTGAACTACCTGTGTTACACATCACCCCCCTTTGACCTCCTTGAAGAGACCCATTTAGCTTAGCAGGCTAACACAGTCATAACCCATTCAGTCACATGTTACCCTAACAATGACTACCCTTTCCGGAGACTCGAAACTAACATATCTAACACAAACTAACACATGTCAAACTAGATTACCAAACCATGCTCTCTTGATAAGTAAACTTGCTGGATCTTGAAAACTTGTGGCCAAAACCAGTCTGCAAGTCATTTTTCGGGGCCCCCCAAAGTTTTGAGTGTAGTTTTTAGTCAAAACAATTATAATAATTCAGCTAGTTGCCTACCCCTGGTGTAATCGATGGGAATCTGTGAAACTCACTCCTCAGCCTTAAGTGTTGCCCCTTGCACAAAGCCTTTTTCAATAGCACGATGGGTTGGATTGCTTCAAGAAGGAGGTCACATGTTTGCGAGGCAGAGGTTCTGAGTTTGAGTCTTGATATTAGTTGAATCAGGAGGACGCGTTACTTGTGTTTACTGGAGAGGGAGTGCAAAACAACGACGCTGGACAGAGTGGAATCAGGTGTAGCAAAAAGGCAGTTTATTTAAAGTCAGAGATATCTTTTCCTGCAGTTAAGCGTGCACGGACCTAAGCAATATGACTCTGTGAGGAGTCAGCTAAATTAGGCTGCCTAGACAGAGTTTTGCAGCAGAATGTATACACAGAATAATGTAGGTGGAGTCTTGTCGTGTTGGTCTTCTGACTGGTCCTGAAGAGTTGGAGGCGGGCCTGCTCTACAGGAGAGTCCCCCTTCGA